>NC_051160.1:51719652-51797304 GCF_013339745.2 Dermacentor silvarum
AAAATCAACTTTTATCAAAATAAGCACACAAAATGATTGTACATTATGTTTCAAATGTATTCATTTATTCACATACGTACGTTCACTATAATATGAGTAAGCTGTAACACCATGCAAATTAAATGCAGAAATAATTTCTTGAAGTACAATACAAAAATCATAAGAAAGATCCACAAAACTGCAGCACGTACCTTTCGTTTTTTTTTATTTCTAAAGTGCGCGTGCGATACTGGCGATTATGCCATCATACGCAAGGACAAAAAAAGAAAAAAAAAAGAAATGAAGTTCTATTACAACAGAACAGATCATTGGCCTCGTTTTAATGACGTGCTAATGATACACGCTCAGAAAATGCACTGAAGTGGATGTCATGGGCGACATTTTATGACTGCACTAATTAGCACAAATTAGCACAGAAGACCAGTACATAAACTGTACGTTCACCTGTTGTCTTTAAAACACGGAATGCCATCTTTGAAGTGTTATTGTACCAGCGCACGGTGTGCGATCGGAGAGAGTCGTGCGACATAGTTCGAACAGCAGCAGGCAACGAACGGTATAATCCTTTGCCAATTACTTCTTTACTTCTCCCCTCGGTGGCATCGGGTGCCACACCACACATTGCGAGCGAGTACCAGTAGCGCGAGTCGGCGCACACCGGCCACCATTCGTCCGTCAGAAATCGAAAAACATCGAAACCCAACAGAAGCCCCAGCTCTGGCAGAACAGTTCGGCACGACGTATTCAAGGATAGAGAACCGGCTTCCTCACTTCGAAAGAACCGCCGCTCACTTACTGAACCACGGCTCCTTCGCTCTTCAAAAGAACGGCTCGCTCCTTAGGTCGCCAGGATGGCTCACCTTTGCTGCGGGGGCAATTGTAGTGGGGAATACGCATGTTAGGCGCCGTGGGTACTGCCATCGCTTTGGCGCGAGACCTGAGCTCGAGCTCCTGACGCTTAACAGCTAGGAATGTGCATAAAAAGCCACTTGCGATCCCTCGGACGATCTTAACTAAATCCCCTTTTCGTATATATAATTAGCCCCAGAAAAGTGGTGGAGTACCTTGAGAGTGATAATCGCGATAAGACGCATTCACTGCCACTAATCAAACATTTGACACACCGATTCAATAGTACAACATCAAAAGCTTGAAATAGCAACTGGAATCGTTGCGAAGCCAGTTCATTAGTTTCCATGTTCCTGAAGTCACCATACGCAGAGGAAAACAAAAAGCACATAATGAACATCTCAAATAGTCCTTGCCTAATGCGACTTTTGTTTCTTGGGAGAGCTTACCTAGTGTTTGCCTTGTTGCCTTACCTCACACTTCAATTGCTTGTTCTGAGACCAGCCTACTTACGGTTTCATTCATAACCTCTATGTTATCTTCATCTTCCTGTTCTAAAGCTGCAAATTTGTTTGCGAGTACCAGCCTGAATTGGTCTGCTTTTACCCTTACTGCGTCTAGGTTGGCCTGATTCCTCTTGACTAATTTCACTCTTTCTCTCTTCAAATTCAGAGAAATGCTGGACCTCACTAACCTATGGTCACTGCACTTTACCATACCTAACACTTCTACATTCTGCACTATGATTGGATCGGCAGAGAGTATGAAATCTATTTCATTCCTTGTTTCTCCATTAGGGATTTTCCAGGTCCACTTCCTGTTGCTGCGCTTCCTGAAGAATGTATTCATTATTCGGAGCCTATTCCTTTCCGCGAATTCTACCAACATCTCCCCTCTTGCATTCCTAGAATCGATGCCGTAGTTGCCAATCGCTTGCTCACCAACCTGCTTTTTCTCCACTCTTTCATTGAAGTCGCCCATGACTACAGTATACCGAGTTTGCGCCTTTCTCATTGCTAATTCAACATCTTCATAAAACTGTTCTACTTCTTCATCATCGTAACTGGAGGTTGGGGCGTAGGCTTGTACTACCTTCATTTCGTACCTCCTATTCAGCTTTATTACGACGACTGCTACCCTCTCATTAATGCTGTAGAATTCATCAATGTTGCCGGCTATGTTGTTATGGACTAGAAATCCTACCCCGGATTCTCTCTTATCTGGAAGACCTCTGTAGCAGAGGACCTGGCCGTTAGTCAGCACTGTGTAAGCCTCACCAGTTCTAACCTCACTGAGGCCTATAATATCCCAGGTAATGCCTGATAATTCCTCAAATAGTCCTGCTAAGCTAGCCTCACTCGAGAGGGTGCGCGTGCTGAACGTTGCCAGGTTCAGTTTCCATTGGCGGCCTGTCCGGACCCAGAGATTCTTAGCACCCTCTGCCATGTCGCAGGTCTGACCGACGCCTTGGTCAGGTGCTCTGCAGCCACTGGGGACTGAGGGCCATGGGTTAATTGTCGGAGTCATGAGGGAGGTAGTGGCCGAATACTGCAATAAAGAAGCGACAAAACATGAAAGTGTCTGACTCAAGAGATCAGATAGAATTCGCTGAACTGTCAAAACTTATCAACAAGAAGAAAGTAAGGGATATTCGAAATTATAACGTGGGAAAGATTGACGAAGCCGCAAAATATGGACGCAGCATGAAATCGGTAAGAAGAAAGCTTGGCATAGCACAAGGGAAGATGTTTGCACTGAAAGATAAGCATGGTAATATCATCAGCAATTTCAATGACATAGTTAAAGCAGCAGAAGAATTCTACACTGATCTGTACAGTGCCTAAAACAGCCAAGCTACTTTCATTCGAAATAGTGATGAACCGGATACAGAGGCTCCTTCTATAACTAGCGATGAAGTTAGAAGGGCCTTGAAAGACATGACCAGGGGAAAAGCTGCTGGAGAAGATGGAATAACAGTAGATTTAATCAAAGATGGAGGCGATATCATGCTTGAAAAGCTTGCGGCCCTTTATACGCAATGCCTCACAATTTCATGTGTGCCAGAGAGCTGGAAGAACGCCAACATTATACTTATCCATAAGAAGGGAGACGTTAAAGAATTGAAGAATTACAGACCCATTAGCTTGCTTTCTGTATTGTATAAAATATTTACCAAGATAATTTCCAATAGAATCAGGGCAACACTTGACTTCATTCAACCAAGAGAACAGGCTGGCTTCAGGAAGGGTTATTCTACAATGGATCATATCCATGTCATCAATCAGGTAATCGAGAAATCTGCGGAGTACAATCAACCTCTCTATATGGCTTTCATAGATTATGAAAAGGCATTTGATTCAGTAGAGATACCAGCAGTCATAGAGTGATTGCGTAATCAAGGAGTACAGGAGGCACAGGTGAATATCTCAGCAAATATCTACAAGGATTCCACAGCTACCTTGGTTCTCCACAAGAAAAGTAGAAAGTTACCTATCAAGAAAGGGGTCAGGCAAGGAGACACAATCTCTCCAATGCTATTCACTGCATGTTTAGAAGAAGTATTCAAGCTCTTAGACTGGGAAGGCTTAGGAGTGAGGATCAACGGCGAATATCTAAGCATCCTTCGGTTTGCAGATCACATTGTCCTATTCAGCAACAATGGAGACGAATTACAACAAATGATTAAGGACCTTAATCGAGAATGTGTAAGAATTGGGTTGAAGATGAAAATGCAGACGACGAAAATAATGTTCAATAGCCTGGCAAGGGAACGAGAACTCAGGAGCGCCAGTCAGCCTCTAGAGTGTGTAAAGGAGTACGTTTATCTAGGTCAATTACTCACAGGGGACCCTGATCATGAGAAAGAAATTTACAGAAGAATAAAATTGGGTTGGAGTGCATACGGCAGGCATTGCCAAATCCTGACTGGGAGCTTACCACTGTCGTTTAAAGAAAAGTGTACAATCATTGCATTCTACCGGTGCTAACATATGGGGCAGAAACTTGGAGGTTAACAAAGAAGCTCGAGAACAAGTTAAGGACCGCACAAAGACCGATGGAACGAAAAATCTTAGGAGTAACGTAAAGAAACAGGAAGAGAGCGTACGTTTATCTAGGTCAATTACTCACAGGGGACCCTGATCATGAGAAAGAAATTTACAGAAGAATAAAATTGGGTTGGAGTGCATACGGCAGGCATTGCCAAATCCTGACTGGGAGCTTACCACTGTCGTTGTAAAGAAAAGTGTACAATCATTGCATTCTACCGGTGCTAACATATGGGGCAGAAACTTGGAGGTTAACAAAGAAGCTCGAGAACAAGTTAAGGACCGCACAAAGACCGATGGAACGAAAAATCTTAGGAGTAACGTAAAGAAACAGGAAGAGAGCGGTGTGGATCAGAGAAAAAACAGGGATAGCCGATTTCTAGTAGACATTAGGCGGAAGAAATGGAGCTGGGCAGGCCATGTAATGCGTAGGATGGATAACCGTTGGACCATTAGGGTTAGAGAATAGATACCAAGAGAAGGGAAGCGCAGTCGAGGACGGCAGAAAACCAGGTGGGATGATGAAGTTAGGAAATTTGCAGGCGTAAGTTGGAATACGCTAGCGCAAGACAGGGGTAATTGGAGATCGTAAGCTGATGATGATGATGATGACGTTCATGAATGCGATTTTACAAACTCTAACACACGATTTAAACTATTACCCCTCAATACTTTCAAACTAGGACACTCTTAGAAATGATCCCTGAATATACAAGATATATCAAACATCTACAAGTGTAGATCGTGGAGCCGTTAGAATTCCCCCCCCCCCCCCCGTAGACATACTGCAAATTTTCAGCTGCTTTTGCAACGAAGCTTGTATTGCCTAGCAAGTGTCGGCGGTGGTGGTGGTGTCACGCTAAAGCCCTATCGAAAACTTATAGAAAACTCGCGTATCGCTCATTTGGCATATACCTAAACTGGCAGGGAAGGGTGCAAACCCATGACTAACATGAAAGGTCATGACATCAATAACATCTCATGCTCGGCAGTTATGTCGCCATGAACGATAATAAAATCACGTGTGGCGCATTCCCGCATTGGACATGCAGGTATGAGCCAGGGACAAGAAAGAATGAACCAAGAAAGAAGGAACGAAAGAAAGAAAACAATCCGACCAATCGGGGTCGTTTGGTGGGTAGCAGCGAGAGAAAGGGAAGGAAAGGGGAATGGCACGTGCTCCGCCAGGCTTCCCTCGCCTCAGATCAGTTTTGGCGCCCCGATGGGACGCCCGTGCGTGATGCGTTCCGCCGAGGAGCAGGCTGCGTTTGAGCAACCGCGCCGCGAACTCGCTATAGAAACGACTCGTCGTCGACGTGCCGATTCTAGCGCGAGGGCTTCCGAAGCCCAGGTGCAACGTCAGCGAAGAGCCGCGGACCCCGGTTTAGGGCCAGCAAAGCGGAACGCCTGCGACGGCGTCGTCTTGCTACAAGCTTCGCTTACCCCCATTTAATCGACAAGGGAAGGGCAGGGGAATTTTTTAACTGAATAGCATTCTTTGAATGCTTCCGCTCTCTTTTTTTGCTTGGCTCTTGGTTCTCGGCCTAGCCAAGCTAAACGTTAGTTCGCTCTCTCTCTATGTCGCTCGTTTGTTCGCTTTGGCTGAGCGACAATTATAGTCAATGTTAGCAGCACTGTTTTTTTTTCAAGCGAAGATTGTATATTCAAGCCTGCGCCGGCGATATGACGTTTAATCTCCGGCTCCAGCGGCTGCTCTGTGGTGCCGGAGCATGAGTCAAAAGGCGCTGCCAGCTCCTTAGGCGCGCGCTCACGCCACGTGTGCAGCCAATCAACCGTTTCGCTTCCTATGGGGAGGGAATGGGCCGGAAAGCGTTTCACGCGCTCCGCGGCAACTACGTTTCCGTTAAGTCTCAGGAAACCGATGGGATGGCCGCGCATTGTCCGCACCCCGAAAAACAGGCAGCTCTCGCCGAGTGCCGACGGGAGATTGCCCGTGAAAGGGCGTGTCGTCGACGGGCCGATCCTATGGTGCGAGCCGCTGAAGCTGCGGCACCCAGCCAACACCCTTCGTCACGGTCAAGTTTCCCTTCGTCACGGTCAAGTTACCAGAAACATAACCGTCAAACACAAGGTGCACTCAGGACAAGCTTCGCTTATCTCCATTTTCCGGTAGGGGAAGGGCCGACCATTTTTGTTGCTCCTTCGTCAGCGCATCACCATCAGTGTGAGCATCTACCTGTGGCTACATTTGAATCTTCATTGTGGACATCAGTTCTTTCTTTGGCGTAATTTTTTTTGCAACACCTTTTCGTTCGGTGCCGGCGTCGCGTGCAAAGCTTGTCAATTTATATGCAAGATGTGTCACTTCATATAGCTCATTCTGCGAGCGTAACCATCCTTGTGTCTCGAATGAACGATCGTTCTTCAAATATTTCTCCTAACACTTGTTCACTTGTTCCCCTCGGAAATTACTGGCTTTCGCAAGTCGCTTTCTTGCCAGGATGTCATGCTAAGGCTTAAAAAGACATTATCGAACTGAGCGACGGACGTGACGCAAAAGCGTTGCTCGGCCTCGACTTCAAGGGACCCTTCAATAATGTGTCCCACTTGGCCATTCTACGTGAACTTAGGAGTATAAACTGCGGAGAGCGAATATACTGCTATATATGTTGCTTACTCACGACGCGCACTGCAACGCTCCAATTAGGCAGTGAACAATCTAGTCAAATAAGTTTAGGAAGCAACCCGCCGTGGTTGCTCAGTGGCTATGGTGTTGGGCTGCTGAGCTCGATGTCGCGGGATCGAATCCCGGCCACGGCGGCCGCATTTCGATGGGGGCGAAATGCGAAAACACCCGTGTACTTAGATTTAGGTGCACGTTAAAGAACCCCAGGTGGTCAAAATTTCCGGAGTCCCGCACTACGGCATGCCTCATACCCAGATCGTGGTTTTGGCACGTAAAACCTCATAATTTAATTTTTTAAGTTTAGGAAGCACTGGTACGTCCAAGGGGAGGTACTCTCCCCCCTCCTTTTCAATTTGGCTATGCGACCTTTAGATGTCACTCTCAAGAAGATTCCCGACCTCCTATTCAGACTGTACGCGGATGATTCTCCGCTGTGGATGACCGGAGGATTGGACGTGCACATCCAAGACACCCTCTAAGCTGCCATTGACCAGATCGAACAAGTAGGTCACCACTTGTATCTTAGGTGCTCCCCCACCAAATCAGAGCTTCTCCTTTTAGCTGCGGTCTTAGAAGACCGCAGCTTCCTCGAGAAGCACGTCACCTCGGATACCGTGTTGCTCAAAGGGTGACTTCATCTGGTCGTGAATGGCGTTGTACCGGGGTTCTACTGGGCACAGAGGAAGGAAAACTTGTTCGAAATGAACGACCAGCTAGGTAAGCCCATGTTCTTTCTGACCTCCAGCATGTCGAGCTCTACAATGAGTGCCTGCTCGAATTCGTCAAGAGTCTCTGCAGCAGAGGCTCAAAAGCCTCCACCGCAGGCTTGATGTAATAGCCGGCTGCCTGCAAAATGCTTCTAATAACTTTGGCAAACAAAGTTTGCAAAGTACTGTTTGCCACAGTACATGTGTTCTGCAGAAGCATTTTGCCTTTTGTCATGGCTGTCGTTTTACTTGTACAAGGATATAATGCCGCGAGTCATGCCTTCTGCATTGTTTCCTATGTGTTTTGTTGCCAGCGTCTGGCCGCGTCCGGTTGTCCTGTCTGTGTTGGAAGCGAGGTGCGTGTTTACCTCTCTTATTTTTCTATGCCGCACAGGTGGTCTGGTTTGATAGCAGGAATGTCACTGGAACGCTGGGGGGCGAGACGCTGACTCGTTTCTCGGCGAACGCTGGCGGCGTCTCGGACGCTGGAACGCAGCGTAGAGTGGGAGAGGGACGCGTCCGCTCGTGACGGCGGCCAGAAGAAAGGACCCGCCGATCGGCCGAGCGCGTCGATCTGTTGGTTGCTTCCTCGCCTCTTCTATTTTCTTTGAGTTTCTGAGGAGCACAAGTTCCCTCTAATAAACCTTGTTTACTGAAAGGACCCTGCATCGTCCTTGGCTCCGTGAGATGTTGTGGAGGTGCGGCGTACATGAACGCTAAATCCCCGGCGAGTCACCAGGCGAGCCAAACTCGTGCCAGCTGCCGACAGCAAGGTCTTCTGCCAGAGTTTGCACTGCTTGAGGAGAAATTGAAGCAAGAAGACATCGTGGCCACCACTATGAACAACGCTGCCACCATGGCCAATGCTACCAATCCTCCCGTAGTCCTTCAGCAACCCAGGGAGCCTCCAACAATTCATGGGTCACCCTGGGAAGATCCCGAAGACTCGTTGGAGCAAGTCGAACGGTTCAGGCTGTTTAATCGCTGGGACGACGAGGATACACTGAGACAAGTGTTCTACCTTGCAGATTCCACTCGGACCTTTTTCGAAAACAATCACAGGTCCGTAGAGTCTCCAGGAATGTAGGACACAACATTTAACCACCTTCACCACGGTTGCTCGGAAGGAGCGGGCCGGTGTCTTGCTGCAGACGCGCATGAAACATCCTAACGAAGGTGGTGTTGGGTTCATCGAAGTGATGAAAAGGCTCTTCAGGCGAGCTGACCCTTCTATGGCGGAAGAAAACAAGTTACGCTTTTTATTGCGCATTGTGAAGGAAGAGCTGTTTTCTGTGCTTCTCCGTAATCCGCCCAAAACCGTCGTGAAATTCGTGTCCGAGGCCAGCACAATTCAGAAGGCCTTCGAAGTGCGCCCTAAACAGTATAACCGCCAGTCTGTTCGTACGGCGAACGCGAACTACGTTGGCGGGACGCGTATTACAACCGATATACTACATAAGACCATCCGCGCAAAAGTGAGGGAGAAGCTGTGGAAACTTCCCGACGGTGCGGCCATCCCAAGTCACTGGGGACTTCTACGCTGCTTGAACCGCCCCGTGAACCGCAGGCCTTCACCGCTGCTGTTCGGCACCCTTGCCCGCCCGTATCTCGCCATCGGGAGCCTTCGTACCACCGTTCTTCGTCGCCCGCCCGGTCACCCACCTACGGTGCAACGTCCAACGCCAAGGAAGAACGACGTGTGGCGAACCCCCGACCGCCGTCCGCTGCGTTATCACTGCGGCGAAGCCGTCCACATATACCATCACTGCCCATACAAACAACTCGGCCTGTGAGGTTTCTCCGCCGACGCACCGCGCCCCTTGCCCGGCCAACGACCGGCCGAGATCGACGAGTACCTATCTCACACCAGCCGTAGACAAGCGCGCTCCAACCGTTCGCCGTCGCCCCATCCAAACGGATCAAGCAGCCGCCACCGCAACGCTGACTTCGCACGTGGAAGGTCCCCCAGTCCAGGGAGGGGAAACTGAAAGCAGCTTATTCTGGAGGTGAAGTTGCACTACGGCGAAAAAACCAAAGCTCTCCCACGACGCACCGGCGCACTGAAGACTAATATTCATGACGCGCTCTGAGCCCGACGCTCCCATCTAAACCAGACAGGACCCCCCAAGACGACGACAGCCACACGGCGCAGTGCCTACCCGACGAAACCAATCCCGCAATTAAGAAGAGGAGGACGCGTAGCCACAGACAATCAACACAAACCAGCCGTGATACGACGCCCCGACGAACCCGAAACTCGAAAACGACTACTTATGACATACAGCTATCCATCGACGGTCTTGATCTAGTCGCACTTATCGACACGGGAGCGGACTATTCAGTGATGGGCGGACCATTTGCGTCGAAACTGAAAAAAAAGTCGCAGTTTCGCCTGAAAGGCGAAGCACCTACAATGCACCTACGCCGTCGTGTGCACCTACAATGGAAAAGTTTTTTTTTTATTATGGGGTTTTACGTGCCAAAACCAGTTCTGATTATGAGGCACGCCGTAGTGGGGGACTCCGGAAATTTGGACCACCTGGGGTTCTTTAACGTGCACCTAAATCTAAGTACACGGGTGTTTTCGCATTTCGCCCCCATCGAAATGCGGCCGCCGTGGAAAAGTTGTTTGTCGACGATGATACGAACATACCACCCAATATAACAGTCCTTGTCCCCGTGTCCTGTGCAGCTTTTCGTGAACCCACAGTTCTCTGTATATCATCCGAGACCGTTCAACACAGCAGGTATCTCACGTAGCCTTTTGCCGTTCTCGAGATGACCAACGGTGCCACTTCCTTATTTGTTATGAATCCGTTGCCGGTTTCGTCAACCTTACTCCGTGGAGACTCTATCGACACAATTCATGCATTCGACGTATCCTCCAACTTCAGCCTTGACGACGACGGCAACTTGCCACTTAGTGCCTTGAGGCCTTCTCCTAGTACGCCTGATTGACCACATTTAAGTATGTTCGGCTCCACCATCGACGACGAATTTGCAGAGGCGCACCGCGCGAAACTTCTTGCACCCCTCCACCAGTTTCGAGGCTCGTTTGATTGCCAGAAGACGTCATTAGGCCGCACGCATACTGTTCTCCATCCGATTGACACCGGTTCACAAGCGCCTCTGCGACAGCGCTCTTACCGCGTATCCCCGGCTGAACCTCATGTGATCGCCGAACAAGTCAACGACATGCTTCAGCCCGGCATCATTCAGCCGTCCTGCCATCCCTGGTCGTCGCCTGTTGTTCTTGTCAAGAACAAAGACGGCTCAATCCGCTTCTGCGTCGATTACCACCGATGTGTTTCGCCGAAGTTAGGCGAAAAGATGTGTATCCCCTGCCGCACAATGAGGATGCCCTGGACTGCTTGCAAGGAGCCGAGTTCTTTTCATCACTACACTTAAGCTACGGTTATTGGCAGGTCTCTATGGCACAATCCGATCGCCCGAAAACTGCCTTCGTAACTCCCGATGGGCTGTACGAATTCAATGTTATGCCCTTCGGCCTATGAAATGCCCCAGCCACAGTCGCAAGGATGATGGGCAGTGTCTTGCGTGGGTTGAAATGGAAGACGTGCCTGTGCTACCTGGATGACGTATGACGTGGTCGTTTTCTCCCCTGAATTCGAAAGTCACCTCCATCGGCTGTACGAGGTACTGAGCTGTTTGACGCGGGCAGGCCTTTAGCTTAACATCCAGAAGTGCCAATTCAGAGCTCGCAAACACACCATCCTGGATCACGTAGTCTCCAAGGGCGGCGTCCCTCCCGATTCGCAGAAACTTAGTGCTGTTGCTGAATTCCCGATGCCTATCACCGTGAAAGCACTTCGCAGCTTCCTTGGTCTATGCTCACACTGTCGCCGCTTTGTGAAGAACTTCGCGTCATTAATAGCACGACTTACGAAGCTGCTCACCGGCGGTAGCTATCTGTCGTGTTGGTCGCCGGCGTGTGATGAGGCTTTGGCAACATTACGTCGTCTCTTGACTTCACCGCCCATTCTACGTCACTTCGACCCTACCGCTCCAACCGAGGTACACGCGAATGCTAATGGGCACGACCTTGGCGATGTCCTTGCCCAACGTAAGCCGGGCTTTTCCGAGTACGTAGTTGCCTATGCGACTCATGCCCTTACCAAGGCAGTGTGCAAGTACTCGGTTACCGAGAAGGAATGTTTGGAAATTGTTGGGGTGTTGCAGAAATTTCGCGCTTACTTGTCTGGCCATTCGTTTGATGTTGTCACCAACCATCATTCGCTCTGTAGGCGGGCTTCATTGAAATATCCGTCGGGTCGACGTGGACGCTTGGTGCTTCGTTTACAACAATTCGATATTCGCGTAAATTACCGCTCAAGACGCAAGAACGCCGACGCACTTCCCCGCTCAGCCGTGCCGTCTGACGTCGCGCCTCATTCCCTTTCCGCAACTTCCAGCGCTAACATCACTATCACCTACATGCCTTCAGAACCGCGCAAGGATCCCTGGATCGCCTCGCTGATCGACGTTCTCTCTATGCCTTCGACTACACCAGCCCCACAGCTCTTTCGCCCTTCGTTGACAAGGACCTCATTATGCGCTCCGGTACGCCATGTTGTACCGCCGCAACTACCAGCCCGATGGTCGAAAGTGGTTTCTTATTATACCTCGCCATTTGCGCTCCGATCTGTGCATGCACTTTCAGGCAGACCCACAAAACGCGCAAGCTGGCGTTTTGAAAACGTATGATAGACTTCGCTAGCGATTCTATATGCTGGCGTGGAAAGTGCACATACGTCCGCAAGTACATTGTCACAAGCCTGGTCCACAACAAACTTTGCTGTGTCCCACTCACCTCTTTGATAGAATCGGCTTAGACCAGTGCGTGCCCCTTCCTTCCACCCCTGCGGGCAATCGCCGCAATGCGGACAATAGGGCTCGAACGAGTCCGCATACGTGCTGACACTGGCTAGGCTGGTATAGGACCCGGTCTGCAGCATGCGAAGGGTGGAAGACTGAGGCCTTAAAAGCTTGGCGTGGGGCGGCGGATAGGCCCTCCTGCCAAGCTGATAGTACTTTGAAATCCCGTTAAACGTGTGGAGCGAGTCCATCGAGCTTTGCCCTCTCGCATCCGTGCCAGCGATGCGCGGAAGGCCACGGACTTGATGTGGCTCATTAGGAAGGCGTGGTACAACCTGAGGAGGTTGTCGTTTCCCAGCCCTCCGCAACTGTTGTAGAACCTAATGTTGAGCCTGACCATGTTGTCTGTTTTGGTGGCCATGAGAGCGATCGCCTGTCCGTTATAACCATTTGACTCGATGAGCATACCAAATACGCGGATGACTTCCACCTTGGGAATGACCTGCCCGATGGGCGTGCGAATGGAGATGTCGACCTTCTAGAGAGGGACCTGACCCTTGGGGATGCGCCCCCTCCTGTCCGTTGGATACAAAAGGAGTTCGGACTTTAACAGGGAGAGCCGGAGCCCCATGCCCGCCAAGAAATCCCCGTGCAGCTCAGAGCCGCCTGTAGCGATTCTTCAAATCTGCATTCACTGCCGCCATCGCACCACACCGTAATGTCGTCGGCGTAAAGAGCGTGAATAATGCCAACCACCTCGGACAGACAGGCGGAGAGACCGAGCATGGCAATGTTGAAGAGAAGTGCCGAGTTGGGGGTAAGGGGCACCCCCTGAGGGGTGCCCCTTACCCCCAGCTCGAAGGGATCAGAATTCACCTCGCCCACCTTGAGAGCGGCTCGCCTGCCCCGAAGGAACGACTGACGAAACCGTGGAACTTCGAACGAAGGTCCATATCCTTAACGGAATCGAGGATGCTCCTCTGGGAAATTTTATCTAAGGCATGTTCAAGATCTAGTGCCAGGATACCCACGACGTCTATGGTGTCCCTATTGATGACTGGTGTTCAAAGAATTTCATGAGTCCTGAGATGACAGTGACGGACGAAAGCCCACCATGTTGTAGGGGAAGAGTTCTCTTTCCTCAATGTACCTAGGTATCCGGTTGTGAATGACGTGTTCCGCGACCTTCCCCGCGCAAGAAGTGAGCGAGAGTGGATGCAGGTTGTTTAGTCCGGGGGACTGACCTCGCTTTGGAATGAGAACTACTGACACGAGCTTCCAAACGTCCGGGACGTCAGTCACGCGAGTCCCACACGTGATTGATCTCGTCCGTTAACGTGGAGATGGCCTTTTCGTCCAGATTGCGAAGAAGCCTGTTCGAAACTCCGTCCGGCCCCGGGGCCGATCGGCCGATAAGGGTAAAAAGTGCTTCCTGACCTCGTTTTTAGAGAAATGTGCATCCAGGTCCTCCAGTTGGAGGGCCCGGTAGCGAGGATTGTTCGCGTCGCCCGAGGGACCTGTGGGTAAGTATCTGTCGGCCAACGACTGGATAATGTACCGCACGGTGGAGCCTTCCCGTTTGGCTTCGTGGAAAATCCTATCCATAGCTTGTCTCTGGTTGGACTCGGAGGCTGCTTCTTCTAGGAGCTGCTTCAAGAGGTTCCACTTGCCTCCCGTGCGCATTTGCCCATCGACCGAATTACTAAGCTCGTCCCACTGTTGCATAGCGAGCGTGCGACAGTGTTCCTTAATGGTGCGATTTAGTTCTGCTATCCTATTACGGAGTCTACGATTGAGCCATTCCCCATTCTACCTGACCAGGAGAGCAGCCTTGGCCTCGAGGAGGGGAGCGAGACGGCTGTCCATCATGTCCACCTTGAGATCCGTGCGGACCGTCTTGGTGGCGGACTCGACGTCCCTTTTCAATAGCAACAACCATTACTTAATGTCTGTGGGATCCGCCATCTTTCCCTCCCTGATTTTTTGAAAGAGGTCCCAATCCGTTACCGTAAATTCGCGGGGAGGGTGGGGGGGGGGTCTGCTTGACACCTCAAAGGAGATAGCGAGGATGAAGTGATAGCTACCCCAGTTCTTGTGCAGGTTACTCCACGAGGCCGTTCCCACCCCCTTGAAGATAAGGTCAGGCGTGGAGTCCCTCGTGATCGAAGTGCCCGTTCTGGTGGGGAAGGCCGGGTCCGTCAAGATTATGAGTGCGTGATCGGCGGCCGTTTGCCAGAGCGGGCACTGGGGTCGACGACGGGGAGCCCCACTCTCGGTGCGGGGCGTTGAAGTTGCCCGCGACCACCAGCGGGAGCCCACCACCAGCCCCGCGGCTTTCGCCACAAGGGACGCGAAGCGGTGTCTTTGTTCCCTGGGGGAACTGTATATGTTATGAATAAAGATATTGAATTTTACCCAGGCGTTGGGAATGATTTCGATTAGCGAATTCTCGACCTTGCTGTGATCTGTGCTCATGGACTGCACGACAAAAGAAAACCGCTTAGACAGGAAGAAGCAAATGCCCCTCCTGCCTGCGAAAAGACGGAGTGAGACCTGTAACCGTGCAGCGAAACTGTCTCCCTTAGAGTTTCCTGTAATTTTTAACTAATTTGTTTCTTCGCGTGGAAGAACGAACTGCTGCAGAGCTGCCTTTTTCGGCAGGAACGCGGCGCAGTTGCACTGCCAGATTAGGAATCTGTTATTATAACCCGCCATGTTTGGAGCTTTTGCTTGGCCTTTATTAGGCGTAACCGTGTCTAAAACCTTCTGTTTCTCATGGTAGACCATTTTTAACTGCACACGAGTACCCGGGGGTTGACTCTCCCAGAGCGACCCTTATAGTTTCGAGGGTGTTGACCCTGCTCGTGCGAGCAGCCACCGCTTCTACTAAGGTCATGACTAAGGTTTGGAGGCTTTGCAGTGACTCCTTAACCTCCTTCACGGAGTTCCTAATCTCGCTTTTGAATTCCTCGTGGTCCCCTTCTCCCTCAATAGGGTCCGCGAGGGCCCTCTTCTTGGCGGACCACGCCGGCTCCTGCGTTTCCGCGGCGAGATCCCTGGCGGCCTGCGTGGGCGCCACGGACAAACCCGACTTTCGAAAAGACTCGAACTTGGCCCTAACTCATGCAACATGGCCCTGAGCTGCGCGTTCTGCTGCTCTAAATGCGCGACTCTAGGATTGCTCTACTCCAGCGGCGAACGCTTCGTTACCTTTGGAGGCTTCTGTTTAACTCGATCGGCCCAGGCGGCCTCCTGGATCCTGACTCTCGAGTGAGAGCGCCCCCTGGAGCTGGAGCCCCCTCTCGACCGGCTGCGTCGGCCGGCTGGCATGAGGGAGCTCCCCCTCGAGGACGTCCTGGGTAGGCTCGAATTACATGCTTGGCAGCTGGTCGCCACCTGCCACGGAGGTGTTTTCCCGGCGCGTTTCATTGCCTCATTCTGCGACGAACGACGTAGGGCACTTGGAAGTGTTGTTTGCAGGCCTTGTCCACCGTGAGATGAGGCGCCCCGCAGAGGATGCACTTCGGCGAGCAATCGTGGTTTTCCCCCGGGAACGCGAGTCCGAATCTCCTGCAAATCATTTTCACCGGGACTGCGCACACCTCGGCGCGGTGACCCAGCCTTCAGCAGGCGTAGTAAACGTCTGTCTGGCGTCTGTAAAGCGTACAGCCAAGAATTCTGGCGCCGCACATGACATAGTTCGGCACTTTGAGTCCGTCGAAAAGAACGACGATCGTGGTGGTGTCCTTGATGCGTTTCACTTCGAGGGCCTTTGGGTTCCTTGGCTGGACGATCATGTCGCACAGCTTGTTGTGGTCGAAGTCGAGGTCGATGCACCGCATGATCTCATTGCAAGTGTTATCAGGCGCTGCCAGGAAGGAGCACGGGCGTTCTTCTCCGTCGGCGTACACATGACATAAGGGTTTTGGACCACGTCGGGTCAGACGATGTCCACCTCCGTTTCGGCCGGGGCGAGTTGAGCCGCCATGGTCAAGACATGTGTCACCTTGATCCGGCTGATCGTCCTGACATTCAGCCAGCCTCTGGGGCGGACGATGATCCTAAAGTGCTCCCTCGGCAAGCGGGAGAGCCTTGAGGCCGCGGTGACGCGTTTCGTGATGCTGCCGGCGGTGCGGGGGGGGGGGGGGGGGGGGGACCCGCCACAGCCGCTGCCACGTTGTGTCGAACTCGCCCGGTCGCTGACGCGGGCTGCCGTTGCAACTTGCGCTTGGAAATAGCCGTGATCCATACGGACTTCAGACACTCCTCGGGGATGATGTCCTCCCCATCGGCAGTCCCTTGCATGGACATTCTTGGGCGCGGCGGCATGCGGGAGGCACGCCTCGACGCGCCTTATCCGGGAAAGTAGGCCTAACCATCCGGCCTAACCAGTGTGTAGGCCTAACCATCCGGCGGCGTCGCGTAAAAAGTCCCGAAAAATGGCGAAACGTACACCCACTGGCAAAAAGTTTCTAAAGAGAGTCTCGCGTTTTAATCAACGTTAGTTTAGGCTGGGGAAGATTAAACATAAACACCTTATTAGCAAGAGGTAAACAAGACAAAGCACACCAATGAGTGTAAAATTTTACTTATTTCGAGGCTTTTTTCCTTTCAGTCTGTGGAATACTCTGCGAACATGCACAATCGCTACTAATAGCAGCTCAACCTGTCGAGGTGACCAAACAGAAACGCGCCAAGCGTCCCACGAAAGTTCTATGCCGCTTTTCGATGCGTGCTTCAGTGGTGTTAATAAATCAGTGTTCTGTAGTGTTCGATATTCTTTATTGATTATATAGATGCCATATTCTTTTGGGATGTTCTCCAAAGGACTTTTAAAAATAATGTCGATATAAATCCTCATAAGATTTGATAGCTTATGACATTTAAATGTGAGGAAGATGTGCCTTTTGACATGCTGCTACTTATGGCGTTGCGCAATTTATGGAAAACTCGCATGGTAGATCGAAATGCAAGCCAATTGTATATTCGCAGTTGCCGTTCCTTCGGAAGATTACACAACTGAAAAACATTTTTTGATCAAAGAGACTTTCCTCCAGACTGGTATTCATTGTTGATGCAGTGTATCCTTTTGCCTTCCTTTTAGAGAACTGTTCATAGGAATAATTGTACTGTGAAGCAATTGTTTGGTGCTGTAGACGCGGCTATGACTATTCTTGCCCCTATGTAAGTTACGTACGCATGTACGTTTTATATTCGTCATAAATACATTAAAAAGCGTCCGTTAAGGTTTCAATGTCGGGCTTCTGTGCTAGAGGTTCAGTGTGCGAATCCTGCCTACGGATGCTTTTAGTAGTGCTTATTTAATTATTTAATTACTTATTTCAGAGTGCCTTGTTGAAAATGACGAATTTACAAAGTTTGAGAGAGGTCTAAAGCCAGATGGACGACGTTTAGGCAAATACATGTACATCCCACAATGCTGGCAATGCGATTTTAGTACCCGTACACACTAGCACAAGGGATGCTTCTATTTATTCTTGAACGAAATTAGGTATTGGGTTGCTTCTTATCGTTCATCTTGCGAAGCAGGTATGAGCACATGCCTTACCGCTTTGCTGGAGGTAGCCATATACATCTCCGCTGCGAAATCGTGGTAAATAAGACATGAGAAATGGTAGAACCGTTAGATGGAGAAAATATTTCATATATTTGTATAAGGCAATGTATTAACGCACAAGAACGCACCATAAAACGTTTATAATGCACATTTTGCATCAAGGATCGGAAAACAAACACAAGAATGAAAAGGTGGAAAATCTGTATAGGAAGTTCAAGGGAAAAAAATTAAAGCCCCATTTCACAATGTCAGCCAAAGTAATAGACCCGACTGCACAACGACACACCTGCATCTATAAAAGGTAGTGGTTATGAACTAGAATATTTATCTAAAATAAATGCTAATTCTTCTAATTTTTAATATAGTGTTGTGCGTATTGGCGTGAGTATTTAACTGAATATGTATGCACGGACCCTATGAGCGATGCCTCGCCACGCAATGTCGGTCCAAATTTGGGCACACACCGGAATCTTAGATTCTTGCATCACACACGCGGAAGAGGTAGTATAATTTGAGGCATTATTTGCAGTCTCACAACACTATATATATAATCTTCTTCCATTCCCCCTTGTTTCCTTTTCCCCTTCCTCTTGGGCAGAGTAGCAGGTTAGAACACACAAGCGCAAGCCAACCCCTCGGCGTGTCTACATGTAAAGTCTGCTTCTACTACTACGTTTATTCAGGTGGTTCAAGCGTCTGAGATTATTGCTGCTCAGAGTTTGCTTGAATAAGGCCATGCTTATGTACTTTTCATTTGTAGTCTTCGCGAAATGCTTTTCGTGGTGTCTTCCAAGTATTCTTTTCGGTGATGCTTATACCATTGGCTGCCGTATTGTTCACATTAGCTTTGGTGGTCGGTCTCCCGTCATTAAATGTCTCGTAAGTAACCGTAAAAAATCAGCTTTTTTTTTACAAGTTCCATTTGTTGCGACAAGGTTTTAGAGTATTGCGAGCGTCTGATCTCGACACATACCATATAAAAAGAGTGCCCCAGTATAGTTTATAGAGGCATTTCTGTATCGATCGTTCTTTTTTGCTGTTTGGCATTGCCGACCATGACTCACTTTCATCTTACGTTTTGTGTTTTCTTTCTAACACCCTGGTACAGTTTACCTGCCACACACACACATGAGCAAGAAAAATGAATTGCCAAAGACGTGAAATACGCAGTATCATTTTCGAGCTGCAGACTTTGTTTACTTGCCCTATTGTAGGTATTTATGTGACTGTTTTTACAAGAAGCCTCATCTATTACTGCTGACACTAGAAAGGTGGCCCAAACAGCAGCTCTAGCTCACCTACAAGCTTCTTCACTGTTACGTTGCAGGCAGAAAAGAAATCTAGCGAAAACACGGGGAACGGGGAGATGGAGATTGAAGACGACGAGTAAAACGAGAACAAGATGAAAGTAGGAGCCAAGTTGTCTTTTTCAGTGCAGAAATGAAAAACATTTAAATGTGTGCTATAAGAGCGCGACATGGAGGCAGTGTCATTATTACACATATATTAAAGTGTTCTGCACCTAACGAAGTTCGATGCCGCGGGGGTTGTGTCCGCAGCATTTATTGCAGGATTGTGCTTCTAAAATATGGCTTGAAGAAAAGTAATAAACTATCACATGTGCACTGCTCCATCCATTTATTGTATTCTTTCGTGCTCACATTTTTGCAGAATAAAATTGTACACGCCTTCTGAATTAAGATTGTTTTGAAGCCGACGCAATGCACTATAAATTCTGCATTTACATACATCTGCCTTTCAACGGCATAAGTTTCTGGAGGAGAAAATAAAAGACCTCTAGGTAGAGATCCTCTGCATTTTGACGACGGCGTCGAATGCATAGTTATCACTGTTGATAATTATGCATAAAGAAAAAAAGAGATGATACAGAAAGTTATGTTTTACAGCTTTCTGCCTTTTACTTTCTTTTTTTTTTGTAGTAGTATTATTGCAATACCTCTTTCGACAAGGGTAAATTATCACTGTTCATGCTGTCGATTCTGGAAATTCTGGAAATTTCTGTTCACGTGACATTGTCCTATTTTTTGAAAAGGGCATGGTTCTTTTATCGGCTATACTCCTTGAATCCACGAGTATAGCTGTAAAACGTCGGGTTGTAGAAATGCCTGGTTAAATTGCTGAAACGCTTATAGTTTATTACAGTACCACTGACGTTTGATGCTCGATAATAAAACATTTCTTCCTAACGTTAAGAGTAGAAGTTTTCATGCGCTCCTGTAGACGTATAATGTGTGCCCGTCTTCGTCCTCTCTAGGCGAATATGCTGAGGGGAGCGCCTCTTCCTGCTCTGTCTTTTCGTCTGCTTCTTTGCCGTGATATTTAAGTAAGTGAATGAATGAAGTGTAAGTGAATTTTAAGTGCATTTTACCGTTGACGTCTACTAGGAGCATTTTAGAGAGCTAATTTTGTGTACCTGACACATTATTTGTACATCTACACCAGTTTCTACTCGTCATCAAATTATATATTGTCGTCTTGTGCATGGCGCATCATAGCATTAGTTGCTTTCGCGCCCTAAAAGCTCACTTAACTAAATAACTACTCGTCCTCTCTCATCCGGAACGCCCGGTTCACGTACCGTTGTCGCCTTCCAGACCGTCTATTAACCCCTGGCCAACTCTTGACGACCACCCGATCTGTTTCGCATGCGGTATTCTGGGCAATGTTGCGCGTTTCTGTCAGCTGCCGTGGACTTTATTTTCGTGATGGCGCCGAATTTCAGACAGCTTTCCCAACAACCTTCATATCATTCTAACTCTCATCCCTCGAACTCGTCGCCCCGGATGCAGCTCACGTCGATCTCCTCCTCGCCGCTGTACCCTTCACCCAAGTTTCGCCGTTGCAGCTCTAGTCAGGATGAAAAAGGACAGCAGCAGTTCCCGAGACAAGAACTGCGCCATCATCAAAATGTTTAAGGCCTCATCATTCCACTCATAACGAGATCGCTGCATTTGTCGAAGGTGCCGCAACAAAGGCTCTTGACGACACAGGGGCTGCCGTTTCTGTCATAAGTGATGACCTCTGCCACAAACTAAAGAAAATGATGATTCGTGTTGCCGATCGTTCACTCGCGCATTGCAAGCTCGCAGCAAGTCAAGATTTCGGCCGCTTGTGCCGCTCGCGCTAGTGCTTCAAGACGTACAATACTTTGTTGAATTTGTCCTTCTATGCCGTGTTTTCTATGACATTATTCTAGGCTGGAAATTTCTTTCCGTGCACCATGCTGTTATCGACTGCGCTTGCCTGTAAATGGCTTTGTCTCCGTTCAGCGACACTCCACTCGATCTCCCTACGCAGTCTCCTAATGTGTACGTCACCGCTGACGTCATTATCTTTCCTTTCCCTGCCACCTTGGTGTCCGTATCTTGTGACTCTGTCTCCATCTCAACCGCCCTTTTTACTCCATCTCAAGATTGTGTGCCTCGACGGAACCTTCTACTCCCAGTTGGCGTCGTCACATTCACCGATGGTTCCTCTACCATTTATGTGTGCCATCCATTCCCCGTCGTTCAACTATATTACACGGTGAAAGTGTGGGGCGTCTCGATAATTTTGATGTCATCCTCCCATTTGACCTACCTTCCGGTAAGGCCCCGTTGTCCAACCGTGCCGTCATAACTGCTGCTGCGCCAGCCTCAGGTTCCCGAGATGTTATCATGCATACCGTCATAGGCGCCGACTAAGGGGGGGGGGGGGGGGGGGCTCTGGGGCTCGAGCCACCTCCGGAGTTTCCCGGGGGGTTGCATCAGCACCAGCGTTGCTGGTGCTGATGCATGTGCAAGTTTATACCGCTGATAAAACTACTATCCTTTCTTCGTATAACTATCTACTAATTTGCTATTGCAATTGATGCTTCGCCTTTCGGGTCAAAGTGTTTGACACGCGTGTCTTCCAGAGACGCCGGCCACGTGCTCTCAGCGTGGCTGTAAAACGACAAAGCACGCAGTAGACATACCCTAATAACGCTCCGCTCAAACGGTTTCGTTGCGGAGCGTGGGCAGCGTTCTTCGTTCCGCTGCCGATGTGAGCGTTCTGCGCATGCGCTTCACACGTGCCTTGTCGTGGTCATTGAGTCTCTCTTCAAGTCGGTCTGCCTACGCCACAGCACACCTGCTTACTTACTAAGCTCATGTTTACTAGAATTCATATTCCAACCAAAGCCGCTGACCTTACTTCGTATGACATTGCTATCTGTTGCTGTCGCATTCACTGCTTCGCCCTTAGGGTGAAACTGTGACAATTTTTTTTAATTTTCGGTAGTGAACTTAAAATGTCTTTCAACAGCCATGGTTGATCAACGAGCACGCTGCTAGCGCGGCTGGTCTAGAACTTGCGTCAGGCGTCTGAGAAGAATGCTCCAGATCGGAGTGCCTAGAGAGAGAGAGAGAGAACAACTTTATTGAAGAATAAAAGGCTTAATGGGTAGAGGCCCTAGGCAAGGGCCCAACTGGCTTCCGCGCGCCGTCTTGCGTGTCGGCTGGTGCCTCTTTGGAGCTAGGGTTTGTTTGACGCATTATGTAGTCAGCGATGAGAACGAAACCGCTACGAGCACAACTTCTCGTGGCACGCGTGATAACGCGCGGGACGCATCAGTCGGCATATGCACTGCTCATATATTCCTAGTTTACTGTGATGCTGCGTCGATGAAACTGGATGGCCGGAAAAATATTCGGACGAAGATGATCGAGGTCAGTTTGTTGATGCGACGAAAAAAAATTCCTAATAAATTTTTTATACGCGAAGAACAGACAACTCCTTTAACTTTAGCATTATCAATAAATACCTCTTTTCTGGAGGCCGCTAAATGGGGGCGTTGTCAACGCTATTACTTGCAATTTATTGCAGCTCTTGAAGTGTGCAGAAAAACGGGCTCGTAAAGTTCACCTTTTACAATACGTCTGAATTTGGTGGCGCGGTTGGTTTCAGCCTTTCTTAACCTGTCTGGTCAAACTAGCTGGCTTACGACCGCCAGATAATTGTTTACTGTAGCTGTTTTCTTGAGGCCGCGCTGCCCCACAGGCATGGCGTTCGCCGATGCAACTAGTACAATACACCCAAAGCTTTCGTCAACCTAAAGAAAAACATGTTCTGTGCAGGCGTGCGATTTTGACACACGTATGGCCGACCTTTTGCCCGAAACACCAATCGAGTTGAATTGCGGGGCATTTGAATATACAGCTGTCATGGCAGGCCACCAAACCAAATCACGCACCTTTGAGAACAAAATGACGCATCTCCTTTTTTTAACAGATATGGCACCATTTCATTTTTTGCTTTGCCGGAAGTGTTTCTCGTCACACAGACGGCGTAGAGCTCCATGAACCGCCGATGAATCACCATGATTTGAACGTACGGACTTCTATGGAACCTTCGCTACCAGGTATGTGGTTTTACAGTGAACACTTTCAAGAAAAATTGTAAACGTTGCCTGTAGAGAGAGCACAATTCTAGTTCTTGGCCTGGTCTACTCGAAGAGGTGGACACTACTTGCACAAACGTTTGAAATGCCTAATCTATTAATTACCAAAAATCGATAATTAACTTTTTAACAGTCACTTCCTTAAGAAAATGTCGTTTTATGCAGACGGGCTCATTTCCGTCTTGGTCCAGGCTGAGCCTTACGCTCCGGGTGTGGATCCCCGCTGCCCCGACTGCGGTGAGGAACGGTCCACCTTGAACCACATGCCGTGACAATGTTCTACATTGCACCACTCGCCTTTCAACAGGCAAGAAGACGGGGAAGAAGCCGTCAAGAGCGACGACTTCAAGTCCTGCTTCGGGCTGCTCAAGGGGCCTGCGACAGGGCTGAAGATCACGGTCTTCCGACCCCGGTGCAGGTGCGGCCCGCGACTACGACAAAGTAGTCCCTTAGGACAAAATAAATTTTGTTGTCTGTCTGTCTGTATGGTGTGATGTTGATAATGCTGTCTAAGTTGATCCGCCTCCCGCATTCTACGGCTAGATTTTGTAATTTGCAGTATGGGCCATAAGGTGGTTAGTTAAAACTTTATTCGAGAATTTCTGTTAGTCGATTTTATGTTTCAATTTTTGATGCTCTTTGCCACAGGAAGCCTTTACAATTTTTTGAAAGTGTTCGCTGAAACACCCGGCATATTTACGTTGCTTCCCTTCTCTTCCCTATACTTCACATGCCCCCACGCCGCCCGAAGCCGGAGGCTCGAAATGCCCTCGCAATTCAAGGCGTACTATAGGAACCCAGTCGTTGATCGTTGCGCCCCTCCCAGTCCACTAAAGATGTGGTAGAGCATACGTGCCGGTTTGGAGCATGTATTTGACATAGCGCTGGAGTTCATGTCGATTCAAGCAAATCTATAGCATCCGAGCACCACTATCGCATGGTGGTTGGGTGGTCATTAAAAGAAGGTATTCGTTTCACCCAAACATCCCAGCCAATTGACATTCCTTCGCTCTGTAGAAAATAGCCTGTGGCCTGAAATTCCAAGCCAGTAATTTTCTTTTCGCCTGTGCCTATTGTAATTTCGTGCATATTTCCATTGGAGTTCAACTTTCATTTGTGGCATTTTTCTTAGTTCTTATATATCTGTACAGCAGCCACAGAAATTCAATAATGTCAGGTATCTTATACAAGTGCCATTTTATAACAAATATTGTTTATCCATTCAAAAGCTACTAGTGCCAACTATATTTGGTGTTTAATAAGTTATAGATTATCCTTTATGAAACGTTTATACACTTAAGATCCAGACTTGGTTCCACCTCTCAAACATTAATATATAGCCCTACAAAAGTAAATAACTGTGTTTCAACCTTTTTAAATCTGCCTGGAAAAGATTTGATTATTCAAATATTCAATGAAAAACAATGTATCGAAAGCAATTAATCGATAAAAGGCTAACGTGATGAATGATTACTTGTTATTTCAATTAAAAAAATTTCACAGTTTCGTCCTCAGGGCGCTGTATATACTGTACATGTGCACAGTATATACAGCGCTTATATAGCCCTTGTGCACCGTAGCGCCCCTAGCTACGAACGAGAGAGAGAGCGCGCGTCGGGAACAAGAGAGAAAGAGAGCACAGCTGCGCCTCTAGCGGGAGCGGCGAGTACTAGCGCGGCTACGACGGCGCGACAAGGGACAAGGCTCGACCCTAAGAAGCTTCGCCCCTAAAAATTCTGGAGTGGCGGCGCCCTCTAATGTTTACCAGCAAGGGTGAAGCCAGCGCTTGCACTGACTTCACCTCTGAAAGAGTGCCGCGCAGGCTGCAGTCCGCGCACACCTTTAGTGCGTTTGTTGTGCGAATATAAACGCTAGGATAATTGTAAAGTAACAGGCCGTTGTTTCTAGCTAAAATATTAAATTTGGAAAAGTGTTGATATCAAGAAATCTTTAAAAAATACATCACGGCATTTAGGTTTGCTCCTAAAACCTGTGCAAGAAAGGAGTACATTTAATAGGATATTCGCAGCGAAATTGGCCATCTGAAACATGAAGGAGGCGAAAAGCAGGCGTTTCCTATATTCCATTATTCCCTGATGTCTTGCCCTAGTAAGATGGCGGTGGTCTGGCTTCACTTTCAAAGCAGCATTGTAGCATGCCAGAGCAAACTAACGCTCAAGCCGACCGCTCTGCCTTTCTTCAAATAAACCTCTCTCTCTCTCTTTGCCACTCTAGAATTTTATTTCAACATTCTTGTCTGCTACGAAGCCGTTTGAGCGGAGCGTTACGGTGTGTCTGCTGCTTGCTGTGTCGTTTTACAAACACGCTGAGACAGCACCACCTAGAAGATGCTGAGGGCGCGTGGCCGCCGTCCCTGGAAGATACACTTCTCAAACAGTTTCTCCCGAAAGGCGAATTATCAATTGCAATAGCAAATTAGTAGAGAGCTATACGAAGCAAGGATAGTAGTTTTATCAGCTGTGTAAAGTTGGACATGCAGCAGCACCAACAACGCTCCCCTCCCTCCCTCCGGTCCTCCCACGGCCTTTCGAGCGACGGAAGAAGTCGCGTTTGCTCTCTCTCTCTCTCTATATATAATGGTGACTGTAAAGGAGGAAAGAGACGCTGCATTCTGCAGCCCTTCAGGGAGCACGGCGCAGAACGCGCGTTTGCTTTTCGCCGTGGGTTGCTTCCCGTGAAAGCACGCGTGCGTCGCTTCCTTTCACTCGCACATACAGCATACGGCGCGCGGCGACGATTTCACGCCGTTGACGTCATACGGAGCCTCACGGCGATGGCGACAGTGACAGCGACGCTGACGGCAGAAATCCGCTATGGAGTGTCCATATAATTGCTATCGCAATAAAATAATCGACCATCCCTATATACAATGTTTGCTTCCTGTCAAAAAATACCTTTGGCGTGTAAATTAACCGCTTCCATGAACGAAATTTTATTCAATTTGCTACTATATGGTTATCTTCATAACTTAAGTAATGCGAACACCACCGTGACTACGCGGTGGCAGCGTCTCTAGTGTGCGCCACTTGCATTTGCGGACGCAAACCGATAATGCTTTTTTGCTTGGATACGCAACCACTGAGATACAATCGCTAGGTGTCTCCAGCACTTCAATAGCCGAATCTAAAACACTAGTATGTTACTGCATCACGTGTCTTGTTTGTGGCATGTACTATAACAATGGCATAAAATGCGAACGAAGCACATGGCTTTCGATACGTGCTGCACATGCGAGGTAAGTTATGGGGCTTGCGGCTTCAGCACCACAGTGACCGACAAAGATGTCCTTGAAGGGTCGCATGGGGGTGTTAGGCCTCCGCTTCTGATACAAAGGGGCCTAGCATACACTGAGGCAACAAGGTACCACTAGCAGGGTGGTCCTTCATGCTCGCTGGGAGGACTTCGGTTGCGCGATTACCCAATGTAAACGAATACAGGATGCGCAGCTCCAGCTAGTGACGTAACCCTGGGCTTTGGTTCTGTAGTCCAGCATCTGGTGCTGCACGCGATGTGTGCAAGACACTACTAGGAAAGGTTCCCAGTTCCAACTCAGCCTAAAAGGCTGGGGAGAATATCTTTGGCGGGCCATATGGACCACGGTGGTCGCAGAATGGTCGAGCGTTTGCCTCATACTGGAGGTTGTTGGAATGAATCCCGGTGCTGCTACAAACCCACCCGTTATTTTTTGGGGTAGAGATGTCCCCCCGCCTGACACTTGGTTGTTTGTAGGGGTTTTCATAATGAAATGAGTCCTATGAAGATTTTTATGGCATCTAGGTGCCCCTCGTCCCACATTGTCTCCTCTTGCCCTTGCATGGTGCCCCTTGCCCTTGTATTGGACAAGGGCAAGTGCCACTTTGCAAGGCCGCTATGCAAGGGCCCCTTGCCCTTGCATAGTGGCCCTTGTACCAAACAGATGCTCGACTTAATCGAGCATCTGCCGCTGCGTTGGGTGATAGATTAGTGTAGCCGCAGGTTACCTATAGTGGTAAAGTAATTACAAGTGCGCTAATTTCCCGGTGCTCACTCCTTATGACATGCTTGTAAAGGGGTGCTCCTCCTAATAGATGTAATTAGGATTCCAAACCGAAAATTACCACTACTAAAGCAGTCCAGACCCCCTATTTTAAGTTTCTCGAGGGCTCTGTGCAAGATAAGTACCCATATAACGAGCCGAGCAATGGACTGGGGGACCTCCGCACACACTAGCAAAATGTGAGTTCCCAGCGCTGAACAGTGGATAAGAGTGACATAAAAATGGCCGGAGGGAGTGTTCTATATAATACAGGCCAAGATCAGAGTAATTGTCAACATATCAAACACACAGAATTTATTTTCTGGAGACAGATTTCACTGTGATGTTTCCCACTAGTGGCGTTGCTGACAAATGCACGAGTAAAAGAGAAAGAAAAGTTACACCTTGTGCTCATTAAGCTCGTGCATTACTCTGCGATATCGATCCTTGTGCTATAATTGTTATCATAGTTGCATGGTAGTGTATAGTGAACGCATAGGTGACTACTATTGTACATACCACTAGGTATTTTATCACACTCTTGAGCCTCGATCATCCATCGCAACGCACAGTGCTAGAATAGGTAAATAAAATTGGTTGATGCATAAATTTAAGTGATACTGGCTTTCAGAATTACGCTATAACCTCTTCTACAAACAAATATATCATATATCACAGGCAAGGAATTTCTATGCTTTTATTCGGATTACATATATTGTATTTTTTTGTTAGCGATTTCATTTTAAAATTTAGTAATATAACTTCCTGAAAACCGAACACTACCATGGGACATAATCGATCTTCAAGATGGTTTTGATTGTGTACTGTTATGTGATGAACTTGGAAACCAATTTTAAATTTAAATAGCACGGTTAGATATAAAAAACTGCGTCTCTGTGCGTGAAATAAATAACTCTCTCCTGATGTTTGTTATCGTAAAAACTGCATTTTATTGCTTAAACGCCGTGATGAAGATGCAACTTCGCGTAGTATGTACATTGCCATGTTGCTGCCGCAACCGGTATTGCCAAGTAATCCCAGTGATTTCGAAACACACCTCAAGGTTGCATTCAGCCGTCTGGAACGACACATTGAATGTACAATTCCTCGAAAGCGGATGAGGAGAATATGAGTAAACCACTTCCTTACAGTTACACATACACTGTATTTCATATCCAGAATAAATATTTTGCATATATAATCACTTCCGGGTCAATTTCGAAAAAAATGTTGCAGACAATGTGCAATGTATTGCACGAGGGGTCTTACGAGGGTCAGTTATTTACGGCTCCGACAATTTTGTTTTTTAACAGATGGAATGTTTTGCAAGGTGTATGTACATACAGTTAACCTGCCACACACACATGAGCAAGAAAAATGAATTGTGAAAGACATGAAATACGCAGTGTCCTTTTCGACCTACCAACTTTGTTTACTTGACCTATTCTAGGTATTTATTTGACTGTTGTTGAAAGGAACCTCATCTATTACCATTTGACACGAGAAAAGCGGCGGAAACAGCATTTCTAGCTCACCTACAAGCTTCTCGGATGGGGGCGCTGTTACGTTACAGGCAGAAAAGAAATCTAGGGAAAACACAGGGAATGTGGGAGATGGAAATTGAAGATGACGAGCAAAACGAGAACAAGCTGAAAGTAGGAGCTAACGTTTCGTCAAGTCCACTTGTTATTTTCACTGCAGAAACGAACAAATTATAAATGTGTGCTATAAGAGCGCGACGAGGAGGAAGTGTATTCTAATATTTAGTACTTGATTTTTTGCGGCATAAAATTGCACATGCCCTCTGAATTAGGATTGTACAGAAGCCGACGCAATGCACTATAAATTCTGAGGTTACATACATCTGCCTTTCAATGGCATACGGTTCTGGAGGAGAAAATAAAAGACGCAACAGGTTTCTTTATTTCAATTTATTACTTCATACTTCTTCATACCCGCAAATTGCCCAGCGAACTCTCGTTGCGCGAAAATTAAAGAACAGAAAGCAATCAGCAAGATGGCCGCGCTATTTCATATGTCAAAACATTTCTGAAATGAAAATATTTTGAGAGATATTTCTGCGTTATTGTTTTGTTTTCCACATTTCCAAAGCTACAATATGTTGTATCTGGAAGTATCACTGTCATTATGTTGGAATAATTATGCCACAAACTATGACATATTGTTTACCTCGTTATATCCAAAAATTAAGAAATTGTTAGAAATTCTTCACCTCCGAGTTAAAGTCAAATCCGAGACAAGCAAGCATCCTTCATTCAATTCGCCTTCATATTGACTTTGCTGAATGCTATGCACATATCATTGGCTATGCCGACAGCGGGGACCCCAATTTTGTAGCAATGCCCCATCGCGTTTTGCGCATTCTTGAGTGGTCAGATCGATGGCGTGTCTCTCTGACCACTCACGAACACGGACGGAATTAGCATAGGGGATTACATGGATACAAAATAGGAAACTGTAAACGTTGAATACTGCCACATGCCTGAGATTCTGCAGCATATCTGTGGCGACTAGCCTACCTACTTGCGAAAGCAGCAGGCGCTGCCTTCGTTTCTCGCAAGTTACAAAGGTAATGATTACCAGAAGTTGCAATCCTGGGTGCTTGCCGTGACAGCAGCAGAAACAGTAATGAGTGGTGTGCTTGATTTTGCGCAGAACGCACAACGATACCTGAGGCTTTAGAGACGATTGTGTTATGTGATTATAGTATTTATGCACATAATTTTTTATTCCTTAGCTCAACATTTTTCATTACTTTTTGTCCCCTTTACACCATGTCTTGTGCAAAGTATTGGGCCAGAACATAATAGTTCAGGTTGACCTCCCTGCATTCATTTCCTATATAAAAATTATCCCTCTTACTTGTCAGGTACGAGTACATACTTATTTGGGCCAAGTATGTGTGCTTCTGTAGCAGCTGCTGTGCATGGTGACTTTTGTTGGGAGATGAATAATTGTTTTGAAATATATTACACTTAATTTAAGCTGTTGCTGCGTACATTTCTTGCTCGTAAAAAGGCAGAGCAATGAATAGGGAAGGAGGAGCCGTATATGAAAGCTAATCCGGCAATATTTTTTTCAGGCGGTCGTAAAATGATAACCGCATTTAACGTAATTTTGACTGCACCAAATACTTTTGAAGGCTTTCTCTTGATGGAATCAATAACCAAGGTACACAGAGAATCATTCACTGCAGCGTGCTTACTATTCATACATTAGCGACATATACACCTTCGCATTGCTTAGCTGTCCTTCAAGATGCAATCTTGTGCTACCATAAAGACCGCATGCGCTTGTACTAACAAGTTTGAAAGCGCATTAGCTCGGGACGATTCGGCATTGCGGAAACTCAACAATGCGAGGGTCATTAACTCTCAATCGCAGTCTTAACTTCAAGCCCACACGGCAAGAAAAAATTAGGGGCGAAAACACGCGGATTCGCAGCGGCTAAATAAGCCATGATTTGCCAACTCACGATTTGCATCGGCAATTTCATGGTTGAAGCAGCTTATGTATCTTGAAAGTGAAATGACAGGGCACACGACACGCTACAGCTGAAAGACCAAGGGCCAAAATTACAAAAAAATTAAATGCACAAGGCCACGCCGCTTTATGTAACAAGCTCTGATTTCGTCAGACGTACCGTGAGGTCGCAGTCTTACGTTGGTCAGTGGTGATACAGTCGTCATCGTTCCCGCCGCAAAATCATAACGGCAGCGTCTCGTGTCCAGATGGTCTCGTGCCACGTGCAGTTCGAGCTCAGCCAGCGGAGACCCCTAGTCACAGAGAGATTCGGTAGATGGAATATCTAGCCGAGAAGTGGTTCCCTAGCTTCTCTGGCGTCTATTAGGGGCAAGGAGTCTGACCCCAAGTGATATACGGTTTCGAGCCAAACCGGGAACAGCTACCCTGCGGTGATACGCTTCTCTCTACACCAGCTGCCAGAAGTGGGAAGGATATCGCCCGGCGTAATGTATTCCAAGCAATCGGCATTACCTCGCCTGTCGATTGCTTGGAATACGTTACGCTTGGAACGTTTACTTGGAATCAGCTACAAAGGACTCTGTGGATTGTGAATCGTTGGGATTTGCGGCGGTTGCGAAAAGCGCTAAACATCGTTCTTCTGTCTTTTATAGGTGAGTGCAGGTTCATAGGGTTGTAAACTGTACCTCAGTGCATGCCGCAGATACTGAACCCAGTGCCTATGATTACACGTGTACCATATTGGTGTTGACATTGTCACATATCGAGCCCGAAATAGGTAGCCATAGCCAACGACTACAGTGTAGCAGTAGTAAAAGGCTTCGTTTTCATGCAGCTGCTGGTTTTTGCTACATGGTGCCCGAGAAGGCGACTGATTGTTCTTATGGTTTCTGCGGCTCATCTAATCTGCTGCGCTGACATTGAAAAAAATTCGTGCCCTGACAAGATAGACAAGGTTCGTGATGCACTACAGGATGCCGAATGTGCGCATAGAAAACTTCGAAAGGAAATCAGCAGTAAGATGAAAGACATCTTATTAGGTATACCTGACCTTGAGAAACGCCTTTCGAAAGTGGAAGCTTCGCTAGACGATTCTTTGGGTAATACCACAACCTTATCCGAAGTCAATAAAAGGGGTCGAAGACATCAAAAGGGATCTTTCATCCTTTCCCGATAGGCGGGATTCTGAATCTAACATAGTTGAACTCGTTTATGACATCAACAATCGCATGCACAGAAAAAAAATGATAATAAAAGGCTTGCCAAGGCAGAGAAAAAAAGACTACGAGGCTTCTCAAGTCGTCATTGGAAGCTTCTAAAGATCACCTTGGCCTCAAGCTAACGGATATTGAACGTGCACATCGCATTTTGTCTCGCAGGCAAGGGCAGCACCGGTCAGTAATTGTGAAGTTTCTAAATTAAAAGACAAAATGCAGTATTTTGTGTAATTCCTACAAGCTAAAGAATTTGAAATTAAAGGTTTAGATAGATGAGGATTTTTCACCTCGAATAAAATTCGTGCGCAAACAGCTTTGCGTCTTTGCTCGAGCGAATTCTCAACCCGATGAAAGGTTTAAGGTATCCTTCGATACGCTAAACATAGGCAGGAAACGATATCGGTAGCAGGATTCCGAGGGCAGGGTCGTGGAATGGGTCCCGCGAAATGTAAACCCATGACCCAGTCGCCACGTGCAGAAAGACAGTGGGACACCTACATTTTCTATAATTTCCGCCAAGTTTCGTAGCATCCTTAACAAACAAGATCAGCTTACTTCCTTCATTCACGCCTGTGATGCAGATGTTATAATCGGAACGGAAACATGGTTAACTCTTCGAATTAACAATTCTCAGTTACAAGTTTCAAATCTATTCATTGTTTTTCGTAAAGACCGTGTGGATAGAAAAGGAGGCGGTGTCGTAATAGCCGCAAGAAAGCATACAAAGGTCAAGCTCATTTCTACTGACAGTATTCTTTGAAACTATTTTGGGTTGCATGCTATTTTCCAGCTGTAACTTTGGTTATTGGAGCATGCTAGAGGCCACCTGACCTTCTACAATATTTTTTCCGAGGAACTGCAGTCTGTATTAGGCTCCGTCCAATCCCAATATAATAACTCTCCCATAATTTTGGCCGGCGATTTTAACTTTCCAGGGATAGAGTGGTTTGCTTTAAAATCCCTTGTCACGTGCCAGACACGCGATTGTGCAGATTTTGTTGACCTCTTAGAATATTTTCAGTTGTCTCAACTTATCGAAACCCCTACGCTGCACAATGCTATTCTTGATCTGCTTCTACCAACGCACCCTGAACGTGCTACCATGGATGTACTAGAGTATATCAGTGACATCGTCTTATACATTGTACCTTTAAAACGCAAACCATGAAAAAACCGCGACAAAAAAAGGTTTATGACTATTCTAAAACCGATCCCGAAGGCTTCAACTCTGAGCTGTTTGAAATTTACTTGTCATTCATTCAAACGTATGAAAACTGTTCCTTGCAAGATAACTGCATTCGTTTTCGTGACGAGTTTTAAGACTGCGGGAGAGATACATTCTAAAGGAGATGGCTCTATGAAACAGCAGACAAGCCATGATTTACCCGAGGGATTAAGCGACATTCGAATAAAAAACACGTTTGTTTCATAAAGCAGAACGCGCAAAATATGCAGAAACAAAGTCAGAATTTTTATCGTTTTCTAAAGAATGTGCACAACATATTGAGACTGCCAAATATAAGTTTTTCAACCAGTATATTTCGCGATTTCTACAAACAGATCTGAAAAAATGTGGAAGGTCATTTATCCCGCACCTACAAAGGAGTTACCTGTTTTTGACACTGAGCCTAGTGCTGCAATTGATGTCATGGATGTTTCTGATCGGTTTAATTTATTCTTTTGTAGTGTATTTAATGACGAAAAGCCGCTAGATATGTCAAGACAGTTTTCTGATAGTTCTCCATTTACGGAATTATTATTGTGAAAGTGATGGTATTGTGAAAGCTATTGAGCGTTTGCCATCGTTTTCTAGTCCTGGTACTGACGGAATTTGTACTAAGCTACTAAAAATAAAGCACAATCGTGCTCTTATACTTACACTATTGCTTAAACAACCTCTCGGCACCACCGCAATTCCAGACGACTGCAAATTGGCACATATCTTACCACTATATAAAGCCGGCGACAAAAACAAACTAACAAACTATACGCCTATATCCCTAACATCTGTTGTACGAAAACTACTTGACCACGTGTTATCTTCACTAATGATGCAGGGCATGGCTAGCAGCCACATTCTATTTGCAAACCAGCATGGTTTTCAGCGAGGCCGGTCATCTGAATGCCAGGCTTCTTGAAGTAACTACAGATATTTACCTCAACCTTCACGAACTTACACAAACTAACACCATATTTACAGATTTTGCTAAATCCTTGGACCAAAAGGAAATCCCCTTAAATTCATCACCAACTTAAGGTCGAACAACCATTTGCACGTACTAAACTATTGCAATTTTCATGTCTACACTTTAGGAATGCAATCATCTCGCAAGTAATAAAACCGAAATAACTGGCTGTATTATATTCAACAAACACTTAATGAAACATTCGGCAATTAGAAACAATAATATTACTTCTTAAATTTTTTTACATATAAAAATGCAAAAGAAATTTTCTAACCTTGCTATAACCTTATTTATTGTTATGATGTCGGACGATGTAAGTTTATTGTGTGTATAATGTCAGAATTATTCGTGTATGATGTTGTCGAATGAGAAGAATTCTAAAAGTTGCATAGCATGTACGCCTTCATATAAGGATATTCGGCTGACGTGCATGTTGCCTCACACTTTTGTCTATCAATTGTTATTCTCCCTGCCCCCTATGTAATTCGTTTAGGGTAAATAAACGGAATAAAAAGGAAAAACAGCGATATGAAATGTGACGTGGCAGCATACGTTCAATCAGAAACATTTTTCTTCGTCCTCTAACATTTTTCCAGGGTCGCAAGTGGTTCTTAGTTTAAATAAATTGCCTGTCTGATGCATACACATTGTGTGGGCGCCGAGGTATAGGTATATAAATTCTGCATTTTAGAGCTATTTCACAGTTAGCTGAATTTAATCGTGGAGTAGAAAAGAAGAAACGTGTTGCACCCATATTCTGTATTCATTCCAACGTGGCGAATCGTATATAAACAAACTTTAGGGAGAACCGAGGAGATACCAACGTAAGTTATTTATTCTTTATGCGTTGATGTAGTTTGGATATCTGATGAGGTATAATTAATGCAGGTTTATTAGACTTATTCCCGATACAGACTGTTCTGTATGGTGTTGCGTGGCAGTTTCAGACGGCTATAACTATTCAATGCGAAGAGAGCCTAGGAGTTCACTAATACGACATTACCACAACAGACACGAGAAATGTCGTTACGCTTTATTCCTTACTTCACTATCTAACTTCTCAGTTGTCACCTGTATAATGCACTGATTATGATAACTGTCCCTGCGTGAAATGCAATGTGCTACTGCAGAAATAATTGTTTGCTTATCTGCATTCTTTAGACGAACATGCCGAGGGAGTTCATCTACTTGCTTTTGATTCTCCTTGCATTTTTCGGTGAAATCATTACAGGTAAGTGACCTTTATGAGTACTAAAGCCAATGAAATCATTTTTTTACAAAATAAATTTAACTGCTCAAAGCATCCCTGCGTGCAAAAACATCATGTTGTCTAAGTGCATAAACTTGAGATATAGCTAATAACTTTAACATCAATAAAATGTGTAGGAAAACGTGGTAGTTCCCAATGTGGCATGCCATTGTATCTACATTCATTCGGTAAGGCGTTCGAAAGTGTTGAGAGGCGACTGCTGCGGCGTCTAACCAACGCCTCCGAGAACAATATTCAGGCATGCGCGTAACTTGATATGATGCCAGTCACGGCATGACCCGCCGGGCAGCAGTCTTCCCGTCGCCTTCGTGCACCAAGATTCGGCCTGCACAGAGGACCTGAACAAGATATTGCATGTATGCATGCATGCATGCGCATATTGTGATAGGAATAGCGCGTGCATTAGTTCCTAAGTTAGGGACTAAATGTGTCACGCTATTTTTATGCCAGGAAAAGCTGCCCTACGAAGTGAATACGTGTTCATGCATTTTACGTGATTCCCAGTTTTTCAGCCATACAAGTTAGTATTGACGGCTTCTCGTTCTGTTGCTTTAATTTTTTTGTGGTGATTCGCATACCTCAACCGCCTCATTTATATATATTGTGAAATGATTTCGTGTATAGAAGCATAAAAATTACAAAGTGAAATAAAGGGTAATTTCAGTCAACTACTCGTTTACGTACTGCACACAATATAAGCAATTCCACTTAGAGTACATATTACATTAGCGATTCCCGGAAAGAAAAACACAATATAAAGTAGCACAGTTACATGCACGCATTAAATTTTGACTGCGGCAATAAGCAGAAAGCGCTAGAGTGTCTCGCCTCCTCCGTCCCTGTCTCGGTTTTGCGCTATGCTTGATCACTTACATTACAAACAAGCCCAAACTGCTCTTGTCAAGCAGAGCTTATTAAGGCGAAAGTTTGATATAACTCATGGGGAGGTCTCCGTTTCAAGGCTGTTTTAAAACCGCGTCATTGACACAAAGGGTCCTTTAGAATCATCATCATCATCATCAGCCTATATTTTATGTTCACTGCAGGACGAAGGCCTCTCCCTGCGATCTCCAATTACCCCTGTAATTACCTTTGAGAATAACAAGTGATAATTCGCACCAAACCGCGATTAAGCAAGTTAACTGAAGCGATAAGGGCTACGCGAGAGGTGTATGAGTTGAAGCAAGAGTGAATTGATGGTGCATTCAAGGACTTTAGTTGGGTGATAGGAGTCAAACGAAAAGTAATGACGAGATAGAGAGAGCTAAGATAGTGAAGGCTAAATCAGAGTCAATTAAGATTGAATGAAGGTGAATGAAGTGATGATAGGGTGAATCAAGGGATATGAAAATTGAAAATCTGGAGTAATAGAGCAAAGCAAGTTTGATAGAAGTAAAACCGAGATGATAGAGTGAATGAAGGTGAATAAACATTGAATCAAGTGTGAATTAAGAGTTAATCAAGGGGGCATGAACTGGGGGAGTGAAGTGCAAAAAATATATGCGAGATTTGAGGGTACAAGTGAAAGTGACTCAGCAAAAAAGTGCTGAGTCACGGATCGAGTTTGGCGAATCATGGGAAGGGTGAGTAGCAGAAAAACAGGATGACTCGCAAAAATCACTAAATTGTAGTTTCAGAGAGATGATGACTCAGCATAAAAGTTCTGAGTCGTGGTTTGAGTTCGGGGAAATAACGAAGACTTGCAAAACTGATTTTTCAAAGTGGTCGTCATGTCATTGAGTTAGCGGCACTCGGGATTTCGCCTTCCAGTAATCTTAGTTGTAGCCTAAGGGACCTCTGGAATTTTTTTTCCTTGAGTGTAGCTCTCTTGTTTTTTTCTGCTTTGTCTACTTAGTAACACCTCGCAGTTGTCGTGAACACCCAATTGGAGCAGCGTCTCTGATGAGGATGTTGTCGGAAGCCCCAGAGCAAGTTTATGCGCTTGGCGGATGAGAATGTCAATGTTCTTTTCCGCGTTCTTCAGTCGCAAATACGGAGTGCCTTAGAGGACGCGACAGGTGACTGGGCCTGTGTTAGTTTTAGGGCGTCGTCTTCCATGTGCCCCTGTCATTTGTTCAACACTCGTTTCTCCCTATGCGTGACTTCAATGATGGTACTTTGCAGCTTCTGAAGGGTGGCCGAACCCACTCCGTCCTTTTGGAGAACTAGCCCCAGCACGCGCGGAGTATCAACCTATGGGATGATGGTGCTACTAAGTTCTACTTAGCTGTCGGGCATTGAAGGCGGTAGTCGACCTCTCGTTCGTTTGCGCAGTACTAGCAGTTCTGATTTTCAGGGGCGCAGGAGAGGCAGCGCGTGTTAAGGTACGTCTCCCTACAATCGACGCCTTCCTGGAAGGCGTCTTATTGGTAAACCGTAGAGCCTCCCGTGACCTAGAATGTAATATCGTCCGGGTAAATGGCATGATTGAGTCCCGCAATATAGCACAGTCTCTCAGGTAGTTTCATGATTCTATCGTTGAAAACTGATCAAGATACCACTGCAAACTTGTCACTTCGCAATCTTCCAAGGCCTATGGTTGCTGTTCAGCTAGAGTGGAAGTCTCTGACGTAGTTGTAGACCCTTTGCCCGCAGTGTATATCTAGCAGGTTCTTCAAGACGACCTCATGAGACACATCGTCGACGGGGCCTTTAAGGTCAACGGCTAGAATAGCACCTTGTTATGTAGTACTGAAGTTCTCAATAACGTATTGTTTCATATATAGAAGAATACCTTATGTAGACAAGTGTAGTCGCAATCCATAGATGGCCTACGGGATTTTTGGCTATCTTCCAAATACAGAGAAAGGGAATAATGAACCATGTGGTCGTAAAGCTTTCGCGCACACGATGTCAGCAATCTGGGTCGCAGATTTTGTTCTGTGATGGTTTGTTTGGTTTAGGAATCATTGTAATGCGGGCATGTTTCCATAGCAGCGGTATTATGCCCCGTTCCCAGCGTTCAGTGAGGCGACCTAGTATGCTCTCTTTGACTCGGCTGGCGAGATTTTCAAGTGTTTTGGTATTTATTCTATCTCTACCCGGAGTCCTATTTCTTATAAGCTTGCCAAGGGCTGCTTCAAGCTCGGCTCTGGTAAATGGTCATTTCTGGGCTGGGCGCGGTCAGCTTCTGTAGTTGGGATGATGGGCAGATTGTATGAACAATGAATTGTTGTGGTCCCGCAAATTTTTCGTTGACAGCCTTCTGGACGTCTTCCGCATGCACAAAGTTATGGTTAAGTCCCTCGAATGCATTAGACAGTCGCGGTTGTGGACCCTCTTCTTAAGAGGAGCGATATTAGAATGTTCTAGTAGTCGCTGTTCAGTAGTAATTACACAACACAATGAGAATCTGATCATCACTGTACACCGATTATCGCGTACGGTCTCCGAAATTGAGAAGCATGCTTTTAAGGCACAAACACGATTTTAATCAACATTCGAACAGCCAAATCCAAAACTGTTCAGTGAGCGCCCATGATCGTTTGTAAAATGAACGCTGAAACGTTCACTGAAAACACCCCTTTCCGGTGACGAAACCCCTTCCCTTCATCGCCGTTGGAGCTGCTTAGGTGCACGTGAGTGCATTCAATGCACCACGTAACATTTGACAATTCGGCCATCTCATGAAAGTGGCGCTTCACCGTAGAAAACTGTGACGGTTATCGGTAAATGAAGAATGCTGCGGAACAGGTGCCATTGCGATGAGGCGCGTCACCTTCCCTACAGCTCAGCAAGCTGTCGGCTTTCACACTTGCATAAGATCTCCTGGTACGATGTGCAAGGTTCCGGCGCCATAAAATCTCATAACAAGGTGCTGCTGCAGCGTTGGCGATAGAAGCAGTCTCCTGTTGCCGCTTGCTTTCAGTGGCAGTGACACCAGCAGTTATCGCACAGTTTCTTTCGAGATCGGTCGCGTAGGAGGAAGTGGTGGTCGTTCTACAGCACACTCATGTTTTCGCTGTCCCGAAGCAGTCGCTATGTCACTCTTGGTAAAGGCATAAACTGTGCCGAAGACGATCTCTCAAGAGTAAGATCTATACTTGTGCGCTTCGAATATACGAGTCGCCATGTTTCACTGCGGCGCGACTGCTGCACGTAGGGTTGGAGGTAGGCGTATCGCTGCCTTGAAATTCGCGCTGACCTGATCGAGTCGAGTTCACTTCGATTGGGCGCTTGAAGTCAAGGAAGGTTTATGAAGTTCGTTGACGCTGCCTCAAGACAACCAGTAATCAAGTACAAGTCGTGACGTGTTTATGCATTCAGCGGTTATTGTGTTTTCGTACAGTGCTATGTTGAAGTTTATTCTCATTTTTTACAGCGACGCTGTAAATGGCTAGCCGATTTTGTCACCTGTGGTGTCGCCTGTACGCAGAATCTATGATCATCAGCAATGGCTCAAGCGCCGTCGTCTTCTTCATTAACTTAATTAGCAAAACTGGCTCACTGACACCCCTCGGAGGAACCGCATGAATGCGCTCGTGCCAATGCTCCCGAGTTCGTCGTCGTCATGTGCTTCCTCAGCTGGGTTCGTTGCCCCTCTTCATTAGAGGGTAGAATTTCACTTTTCTACTGTCGTTGTAGTAGGCAGGCCGTGTATACGGGAGTATGAGCCATTGATAAAGCGGGTATGAGCCATTCATTGTCTTACGTGAAGGACAGATTTAATTTTTAAGGAATTTAATTTTGAAGAATCACAAGCAGCAACGCAACAGCGGCGGATTGCGGGCATACCGTCAGTAACGTCGTTTTCTCCGTCGCAGCCGAAGGTGTGTGTACCCTCATTAAGAAACACAAAGTGGTAACTAGTAATTCATAAATATTTTAATATACCGTCGGGATTAACCAGTGATAAACACCGGGGCCTGCACAGTCCATCTGTATGCAGTGTTTGGGAGACGATTTTTGTTAAATATTACGGCGTACGACGTAAAACGTATGTCATGCATGCCTGTAAATGTCTGCATTAAGGCGCAGCTGCGAGCTATGTGCAAGTTAAGCTTGATATTTTTAGGCGAAGCTAGTATTTGCTCACAAGTTTCGATGACGTTTTGGTCATGCAAAAACCTGGTTGCTCCCACAATAGACCAACTCTTCCAGCTGCGGTGGCGGAAGATCATGTGAGGCGCGCAGGCAGTGAGGGTCACTTGGAGCGTCGCGGGAGGGAAAAAAAAGTTATGGGCAGCTTCGCACTAGTGGTGCGAAGACTGGGCAAAAAGCGAAGCTGGCGACCCCACCTAGCTTTGTCTCGCTTCGGCCAAGTTGTCTCGGTTCGGGAGCCACTCTGCACGGCGCGGTGACGACATGACTTGGCAAAGGTGGGGCGAACCGATAAAGCGCGCACAATGACTTCATGTCTCATGCAGTGGTGGCGAGGCTCGGCGTGGTCTGCGCAGCTGTGGCAAAGCGTTGCCAGGCGACGCCTGGTGACATCATCGCCAGGCGGAGGTTATACGGCGTATACTCGACGGACCATCTTGGAGCTTAAGCAGCTTCGATAGTTCACAGGGGTACGTGTCATTGCGATTGGACTCTTTTTGCACTACCTCAAATATCAGTAAACATTTCTCCAGGTTACCACCACCGTACTATCTCCAGGTTAAACAGCTTCGCTGTTAAAAAGAAGGGGCTGGGCGCGCGCTCCGTCGGCCTTCCCTCGCCTCAGATCAATCTCGGCGCCCACTTGGGGAGGCCACGCGTGGTGCGCTCCGCCGAGCAGCAGGCTGCCTGCTGCTCGGCGGAGCGCACCACGCGTGTAACTCGCTAGGTAAAGGGCTCATCGTCGAAGCGGCAATTCTAGCGTAAGGAGCTCCGAAGCCAAGACAAGACGTAAGCGAAGAGCCGCACACCACGACCTGTGGGAGCGCGATGTTGAGGCTAAACGTCAGCGTCGTCTTGCCTACCAGAAACCCGATAACGGTGGTGCACGCCTCGGCAACGCTAGCGCCGAGTCCACGGTGCGACGGCCAGATCTCAACGCGAGTTTCTCAGCCGGAACTTTGGAACCAGCTTCAATGCGTGCGACCGGTTGTAGTTCGAGCACAACGTGGTACTCGTCAGTGCATGTCGCTCAGAGGAACCCCGAAGAAATAGAAGACAAGCTTTGTTTACCCACAGTTGCTTTATAGGAGAGGGGCTGCTGGTTCTTTTAAAGACGATAGTCTTTCTTGGGGAACTTAAACGCTGAAAATTTGGTCTGTCTGTCTGTCTGTCACTCGATTCAGCCACCCGGCCAAAGTTGGACCACTTGCTTACCGCCCACACTACTTAAACTGGTACGGCTGTTCATACTAGTGAACGTTATCGATCACAAAGTAAATATTACGCATATCTGAGGCGCAACATCACTAGGTAAGTATTAGGAGGTGTGTTCCTTTAATAGAAAATACATAGATACGTAACTCTAAAGACCCTAGTTTCTTAAGCTGCGCTGAAAATGCCATGCTATGCGCGCCGACGAACGACGTTCCCCGACTGCGCGCCGACGAGCGCCCTCTGCCATGGAGGAAGGAAACCCTCTGCACAAGCTCATGTTTCCCGATGTATTGCCAGATGGGGTCCATGTCTCACGCAGCGCCTCCTCAATTTTATCAATGCCAGCCAGATGCGGCCGATTCAACATATAGGAAGCGCTGTCTGAGGCAGGGCAAAACATAAATGGCCGCTTGATTAAATAATACGGTAAAATGAAATCTGTTCAAACAAACCTTCATGCCAGGACGGAAATGGTACGAGAACAGCATCACGGGTGGCCGCGGATCAGATCAGCACTCATGTAGTACGGCCGGCAGAAGACTATCGTCTTTCAACGACATTTGCAGCGAAGCACGCAGATACGCGGCAATTTTTTTATGTTCGCACCAAAATAGCTCGCATCAGTCCATGTGCCGGTGAGCGCCAACATCCTGGATGGATGGGTACTAGGAGCATTCCTTTTGAATCAGGGTGGTGGGTTGTGACACCAAGTTATGTTTATTATTTTGCCCAAATTCCTCACCTCTTTTTTAGCGGACAAAATATTTCCAGCGTCAATGTTTCGGAACCATTATTTATTCCTACGCTCTGCAGCGTAAAACGCGTATTGTATCCAAGGTACATGTGCAATTTGTTGTGTTCAGTGCAGTACGGCAGTGATGTATGTTCAGGTTCAATGTCAGTCTTTATTCTTTTAAACAGCGAGGCTGTTTAAGCCGACCGTTAGTCCATGGGTCGTATACAGAAAATGTGGGCCGACCATGGCGCTAGTGCAGAAAGGGTGCACGCACAATGGCTCATACCCCTGTGAACTGGCGAAGCTGAGCTTGCCTAAGGCTAATAAGCATAGATGGGATTGCTTAAACTTAATCAGTCACCGATAGCGAAAAATAGCCAATCGATAATCGACAAATATAAATAAATTCTGGGACAAGCTGGGGATAACGTAGTAGCGCTTAGCCTAGCTCAAATACGTGGCCAATACCTTGCGATAACCAATCGCTAGCCAGTCTAAAGCTAATCGGTAATTGATCATAATCAATAAATTCCGGAAAATGCTGGAGATGACTTTATAGTGATTAGCCTAGCCCAAAAGCCAGGACTGGCTAGGTGCTCATCAGCTCCGCTGTCGCTTTAGCATTGTGCCTCCAGTGAAAGGTACGCAATCTTTTTTGTGCTAACGCACCGTGGCGTCAAACTTGTAGTGCATGCAAGGTAAATGTATAATATGTTGACTTTAATAAAGTACAACATTGATCTATGTTCAATTTCAGCGTCATTATTTCAATGTTTACGCCATGTGGCGTAAGTACAAGTATAATTTGCTGTCTTCGATCAAGTACAGCAGTGATTTAATTTCATCGTAATGTTCAGCGTAATCTTTGTTTATTTTTTGCCCTAATGTTTAAAACTTGTGTAGTATGCAAGTGGATATATAATTTGTTGTCTTCAATAAAGTACAACCGTGATCTATGGTGCAGATAATAGATACCAATATGGTGGTATGGTGGGCGGCTAGGTTGTAGCTCACCTTTTACAGGTAGTGACGCCTTATTTGTTTAGCGTGGTGTTGTGCTCATCAAGGCGTAGTTTTGTCAGTTTTCATCCGTGCCCGAACGTTGGTTTTATTTTTCTCCAGTGAACTTAATTTTCCACTTTCGCTCTACCTAATTTACTGAACTGAGATTACGAGGTGTTTTCGCTGAATGACGTTTTCCCTGTTACTTTACGCTAGAACGTGTTGTGTAGGAGTAAACAGATATCCTGCTCTCCAATGCTCTAGCATTGCCGAATGCCAGAATGACCAATATTTAAAGAGTCAGTCTAGCATGGTGATAGTGCCCACATGGGCATGTTTCCCGGCCCATTAGACACGGACAAAAGAATAGACACATGCGCTAGAAAAACATGGATTATTCAGCACAAACAACCGCAAAACCCAACCGTGGTCAACCTACAAGATGATGTGACTCAGGAGGAGTTAGCTGTAAAACCATGAGGGGCATTTCACTGTTAAAATTCAGTGCGAGTGAAGCCACACGCACTCATTTATTTTCATGACCAATGCATCACTGAATGAAGATACTGCTTAAAACGGGGTTTGGAAGAGCGCTGCCTCGGCGATAAGTGGACACTTAGTGGGAAGCTTAGGTGAAAGCGGTGGCAGCGGATGCGGCATAAATGTAACAATTTTGGACGTTGTCGGAAAATGATTTTAGTCCGCTTTGGCCTTTTAGCTTTTCTTTCGCTTCGCAAGTGTGAGCGAATCCTTAGTAAGTGTAGCCAAGTCTATACATAGGAAATGACAGGGACGAAGCAGTTATAGCAGTGATGCAAATAAAGGGGCAACATTTCAGCGGGACCAAGTGTCATTGTTACCATATATACTTTTTTAGGAAGATAGCCAACGCAAGAGCTGGCACGTGTTTTTCAACACAATACCTCTCAGATTGCAAAAAGCACCTGACTAGACAAAAAGTCAAAGATTTGCAAGATAAAATAGCGGACCCGGTAAATTGACTGTATATAAAAGGCTGTGCACAGCATTCCTCGAGTGCTCACACCCTCCTGGCTACTCCCCTATTCCTTCGCCTTCACCTTCCTCCTGGGAGACTGCGCTGAGCAGCTCAGACCCGCAAGAGCAGCGACGGCTGATGCAGCGGGCACGCGGGTTGACGCAAGCCAATGGGGCCCTGAACTAAGAGCTCCACCCTATGAGGAAGTCGCGTCACCTCATGAACAAATGTTTTCTCTCTCTCTCTCTCTCTCTCTCTCTCTCGTGCAGCGTTTTTACGTGGGCCAGACTGGCAGATAAATCGCTCATGGAGCGGTTGTATGAAGACTTGTGCAAAGCGCGCAATGTCAAAAATGTTTTTTTTTTGCCACAACATACCAGCTGCAACTCTTCTAGCTGCAACTGTAGCTGCAACTCTTGTTACGAACAACCCTCTGTGATTCACAAAGAGATGATCGTACCTGCATGATACAATTGTCATGAAAAAGGGAAGCACGCGTGTATATGCCATTCATTGTCCTATCACAAAAAGAAGTCACATTTTTATGAAGCCATGCATACAAATGACAACAGTCACATGTATTTACCCATGTTCTTTGTCTCTGACTTTTCCTGCTTTGCTCACCTGTATTTTGGCAGTTACTGTTTGGTACTCACGTGTTCGTGTCAATCTGAGATCTGTAGTCATGGTAGAGTTCGCCTTTTTCTTATGTCTATGTCTTCTTGCAGTGAAGCGTTATGGAATATATCTACAAACTAAAGTTAAAATGCCAAGTGAGGCAAGTACAGTTGCAAGATGTTGACCAAAACAATTACGTTTTTTTGTTTTAGATACGGGGGAAGAATGTAGCAAACGCAAATGCGGAGCAAACCAAAGGCCGAGCTGCTTAAACGAAAATAGCAGGTCAAGTCACAAGTGTGGTAAGTATATTCATTCACTCGCAAGCTGCCGACACGGTATAGTTTCTCTATTATACTACTATTTTTTTCTGCATAATACGCTTACACAGAAGCTAATACAGATGGGGGGGGGGGGGGGGGGCATTGTTGGGCTACCTTGCTCCTCTCATTACGCCGAGGCAGCGAAGAATTCGAGGTAATATCCAGTGCTATTGAAGGCTGTGACCTAGCCCATGGTGCTTTCCAATAATAAATTCTATATCGACATGACTGCACAGCGCAAAGGACGAAGACAGAAAAAAGCACACAACACAGGCGCTGACTTCAATTAAGCTTTATTCATGAAACCACCTGAAATATACAGTTTAGACATGAACCAGAAAGAAAATCTGAAAACCGCGTGAAATATACAGTTTAGACATGAACCAGAAAGATAATCCGCTATCATATCATAGCCAGATATTTGCTTCATTTTCCGCGAAGGCAACAGACGGAATGCCGATGCAATGGTCATTCAGCCACTGTATCTTCTCAGCCTCTATAATCTCATGGGCAAGCTGCTCTGAGTGTTGGTAAATTAGACACATTTATCACATTCAGGCACACAATCGCAGTCATTGCAGTGGATGGCAAGATTTTCTTGGACAGCTGTGTGAACATTGTAAAAATGCTCTTTCAGACGCTCATTTAAACATATGCCCGTTAGGCCAACGTACTTCTTTCGGCAGGTCAGGCGAATTATATCAACGACACCTACAGTGAATGTTACAAACCGCTCCAATGCTTAGTAGTACAAACATCTCCACGTGTGGTAAGACCATTCACACACTTGCATAGCATCGATAATTTCTTCAGAGAACAAAAAAGACAACTTTACCGTTTACGTTATTGTCTATCTTCAGTAGGCTGTGCGAAATCTTGGGCTAGTAAGGGAACACCGTGACTCTCTTCTTGTCACTGGCAGAGCAGTCTGTTGGTGCTTTGTTTTTGTTTCATTAAATTTTTGAACAGCGAAGCTGTTTAAGCCAGCCGTAATTTGTGGTGCGTAGCAAGAAACTACAAAGAAAGAAACTAAACTTTCTTGACGAGGCGGGATTCAAACCCGCGTACCCACGGTCCCAAAGCGAGCGTCGTAAGCACTAGGCTATACAGCCTTTTTTTTTCTTCATTGCCGGGCTTCGACACAGTACAACAAATGAACACACAACAAAAGACAGTGCGCCAGATCGCTCAAGTGGCCAAACTGCCACTGCGGCCAGGCGTTGTCATTTTAAAATTCTCTGAGCACCACCAAAGGCTCCAGCCTTGACAGCCACTCAGGAACACCTGCTTGCGCTTTCAATATCTCCAGAAACCTGTGCACACTTTCGCAGAAATACATGCATGCTGGCCTTGCGTCTGGCTTACAAGATAGCCAGCCATACGGGAGCGGCATATACTGTGGAGGCCCATCAGCATAATCTGGTCAAATGGAAAACTCTCCTCATTACCTGCCTGATCCCGTAAGAGTCGAGCGGTAATTCTTTTTTAATGGTTCTTTGTAGCGCATCCCAAACATACACCCCTTCCCAGCAATGTAGAAAAACATGGTCGATTGTCTCAAGCTGCTTGCATATGAGGCAGTGGGAACCCCAAGCTAGAAAGAAACCCCTTTTGTCTAGAAAAGACGTAACAGGTAAAGTTTCAGTGTGTAACATGAAAAAAAAAGGTTTTGGTTCCCGGCGAAACCTGCATTTTCTTAACTGTCTTTAAAACATTCCTACCTGGCCCTCCAGAGTATACGGCCCTGTACATGGGCACGGGAAACACCGCGTCACAAACATCCTTGTGCATTTTTTTTCATTTTAACGCTACTCAAGTACTCCATCGAAAAACGTGTGCTTAGAAATTTGAGACACCTATTTCTCTGAAGAAACCAGGAACGCCACCTGAAATATACTGCGTCGTCGCCACTAAATGAGGCATTGCTCCCCCGAGTCTTTGTTGACACACCGTACGCAGGAATGGGTCTCTAACATCTCGGAAAAATTAAAAAAATCTATTTACAATCTGTCGCAAAAACAAATGTCCCAGTCCTAAACCACCAGCCTTCGCCTGCTGCAACAAGTTTGTGCGGCTGCACCTCTCCCAGCCACCTCTACACACCCAAAGACAGCAAAAACACGGTGCAGCTTCTGCACGTTTACTCGGGAACCATGCAGCACTTGCATTACGTACCACAACTTGTTCATCAAAAAAAGATTGCACACCGTAGCTCTTGCGAAGACTGATAGACGAGAACTTTTCCATCTGTCCGCTTTTTCTCGCGTCTCTTGCGCCGGCGCCCGCCAGTACGGATCAGTGTCTTTATAAAATTCCAGTGACACCCCCAAGTACCTCGGTGGCGTCGTAACCCAAACCACGTTAGCGAGTGTGTCTGGGGTCGAAGGCCATTCTGCGTGCCAAATCCCAGGCACTTACCCCAGTACACCCGACTTCCGGTTACCTCACTGAAGCGCTTCACTCCTTCGACTGTTCTGTTAATACTTTTCTTGTCCCTGCAAATACCCGTGACATCATCTGCCTAGACGAGCAATTTAACCTCGGTCGCCTGTAGATTGAATCCATGGATTGCATCGTTCTATATTATATCCAGACATAGCGCTTCTATATATATGTCAAACAATGGAGGGCTGAGGGGGCAACCCTGGCGCACCAAACGTCGTATGTTTATGGGGGCCCCCACCAATTTGTTAACAATTCGCCTCGTAGTGCAGTTGTGGTACGCCAAAGTCAATCCCTCCCCGATGACCACAACGATATTGATGTTGTCCAATATGGAAAACAAAATACAATGTGGCACACAATCAAAAGCCTTTTCAAAGTCCAACTGTAGTAGCGCCACACGATCATATGTGGCATCACAGCATTCGAGTACACATCGCGCTTTGTGAATGTTGTAAACGATAGAACGGCCTTTGATCCCACATGTTTAGGGAAGGCCGACAATTTCGCCTATAACATTCTGTAGTCTCCCAGCAAGAACATTCATACAAATTTTCTAATCCACGTTTGTCAGGGCGATTGGTCTGTACGATGATACCTGCTTAAGTTTATCTGCTTCATCAGTTTTCGGAATAAGTACAGTATGTGACATCCCAAATGACATAGGCAATACATTTACTTCGTATGCCTCAATAAATACTGCAGTTACCAATGAAGATAGTTATTCCTTGACTGCTTTATAGAACCCTGTACTCAAGCTATTGGGCCCAGGTGACTTCCTAGGGTAATATCTATTGCACGCTGTACTTCTTGCTCTCTAATGGCCGTTTGATGTTGATGCTTGTTAAGTAGTACTAGATTTGTGTTTTTATACACAATAGTTATTTCTCAACTTACTCTTTTTTTGCCTTCATGCCTTTTGATGTTTTGGATTCCTTTATGCTTACTGTTGTTTTTTGCCCTCATGCATTTTGATGTTTTCTATTCATTTATGCCGAATGGTATTTTTTACTTCATAAATTTGTTCCATTGGTTCGCACTGCTGCTAATCCTTGTATTATTTTATTTGTAACCTTCATCGAGGGTCCCGTTGCAGTCTTGTACTTTGGGACCCTTGTCTGTATATTTTATATGCTGTCATTAACATACGATGTAATAATAATAATAAACTGATTTGATTTGATAGGGTGCGCACGTTGAACGTTGCCAGGTTCAGTTTGCAGTGCCGGCCTGTCCGGACCCAGAGGTTCTCAGCACCCTCTGCCGCGTCGCAGGTCTGACTGCCACCTTCGTAAGGTGCTCCCCAATCACTGGAGACTGAGGGCCATGGGTTTTGTAGGAGTCAACCAGGTAATAGAGAAATCTGCGGAGTACAATCAACCTATGTGGCTTCCATAGATTATGGAAAACCATTTGATTCAGTAGAGATACCAGCAGTCATAGAGGCATTACGTATCCAGGAGTACAGGATGGATACGTGAATATATTGGCAAATATCTACAAGGATTGCACAGCAGCCTTTGGTTCTCCACAAGAAAAGTAGAAAGTTGCCTATTAAGAAAGGGGTCAGGCAAGGAGACATAATCTCTTCAATGCTATTCACTGCAGGCTTCGAAGAAGTACTGAAGCTGTTAGACTGGGAAGGCTTAGGAGCGAGAATTGACGGCGAATATCTCCGCAACCTTCGGTTTCCAGATGACATTGTCCTATTCAGCAACAATGGCGAAGAATTACAGCAAATGATTGAGGACCTCAACCGAGAAAGTGTAAGAGTGGGGTTGAAGATTAATATTCAGAAGTCTAAGTTAATGTTCAATGGCCTGGCAAGGGATCAAAAATTCAGGATCACCAGTCAGCCTCAAGAGTCTGTAAGGAGTGTTTATCTAGGTCAATTACTCATAGGGGACCCTGATCATGAGAAAGAAATTTACAGAAGAATAAAATTGCGTTGGAGTGCATATGGCAGCCATTACCAAATCTTGACTGGGTGATTACCACTGTCATTGAAAAGAAAGTATACAATCATTGCATTCTACCGGTGCTCACACATGAGGCAGAAACTTGGAGGTTAACAAAGAAGCTCTAGAACAAGTTAAGGACCGCACAAAGAGGGATGAATCGAAATATGTTAGGCCCAACGTTAAGAGACAGGAAGAGAGCGGTGTGGATCAGAGAACAAACTGGGATAGCCGATAATAAAGTTGACATTAAGCGGGAAAAGTGGACCTGGGCAGGCCATGTAATGGGTCGGATGGATAACCGGTGGACCATTATGGTTACAGAATGGATACCAAGAGAAGGGAAGCGCAGTCGAGGTCGGCAGAAAACTAGGTGGAGTGATGAAGTTAGGAAATTCGCAGGCGCAAGTTGGAATCAGCTAGCGCAAGACAGGGGTAATTGGAGATCGCAGGGAGAGGCTTTCGTCCTGCAGCGGACACAAATATAGGCTGATGATGATTATGATAATATAATAATAATAATAATAATAATAATAATAATAATAATATTTTCATTTATACTGTTTCCTGTGGCAATATGTATAGAAAGAATACGCAGTTCTGGACGCAGAGAACAGAAAAAATGCGAACGAATTCGTCAGGCTCGACGTGGCGAGATTTATCAGTATTTGCGTGAGCCACCATCTGTAACGTTTTCTTCGTGTTAAAATGTGATACGCCACGGGTACATGCATGAGACAAGAGGAAAGGAACACCGTTAAGAATTCGTGGGAAAGTGAGCATGTTGAGAAACTTGACGCGTTTCAATTTAGCCTTACCAAGGCACAGTTAGAACACAGGTGAGAGCTTGTACAGACAAGAAACACGCGGATAATGCAAGTAACCGGATAATTTCACCTGCGCTGGACAGGAGGTACTTCAGTCTTCTACTGAAATTTGCTGATGCCGTTCGAGAGGGATGCCATGAAAATTATCCAATATTTTTGAAGCTGGCAGACGCAACGGTGGGCGAATGGTGCTAACCTTGTCGCCTTTTCAACCTAGTGATGCTGGGTCTCCCGGCCTGCCTTGACGAGATTGACGGCCTCCACCACTCCTTGTATGCTGACATCACCCTGTGGATCGACAAGGGCAGTGACGGTCAGATAGAAGACACCTTACAAGCAGCGGTCTCTGCAATAGAAACCTACCTCCAAGACACGGGTATCCGACTATCTCCACTCAAATCGGAGCTGCTCCTCTGCCACCCGCGCCGCCGGCGCAAGCCTACCGGCGAATCGCGCCAATGTGAGGAAATAGTCCTGTAAACGCAAGACGGCTCCTGTATTCCCCGAGTCCCGAAGATACGCATCCTCGACATGCATATAGCAGCCAACGGGTCAAACGCAGAAGCTATCCGCAAGATTGAAGGCAAGGTTACAGCGGCTACCCGCCTGATCAAACGCATTACAAACAAGCACACGGGCGTGAAGGCGGACAGCGTCATGCGCCTCATACACTCCTTCGCAATCAGTCACATTACTTATGTGGCTGCCTTTCACAACTGGAATGTCACCGAAAGGGAGAAACTTAACACCCTTATACGCAAGACTTACAAGATCGCCCTTGGCCTACCGGAGTCCACGAGCACTTCTCGTCTGCTACAGCTGGGGGTATACGACACTCTTGAGGAAATCGTGGATGCGCAAAGAGCCTCGCAACTCGAGCGCATGTCCGAGATAGCCACGGGTCCGTCCATCCTGCAGAAACTCGGCTTCAATTACCATGTCCAACACGGTCAGAAACAGGCCATTCCACCCGACTTCAGCGACACCCTGATCGCTGCCCCTATCCCTCGAAACATGCACGCCGAATATAACGAGGGCCGACGCCAGGCCCGTGCTAGGCACTGCTGCGCTCCTTTGGTGGGAAGACGACTACGCGCTTCGTAGACGCGGCAGAGACACACAAGAACACTGGTTCACAACGGTAGTCATAGACGTTAGCTACCGGCTTACTCACGCGAATAGTGTCAGCACGGAATACCCAGATACAGCAGAAGAAGTTCCGATTGCGCTTGCGCTTATCGTCCCCTCTGCGAGGTAGTTCTTAGCGGCTCACAATCCGCAGTTCGTAACTACGCGCGGGGTCGCGTTTCCTCCGAAGCTCTTGAGATCATAAGGAATGCTGGTCGACAGCACTTCGATAGCACCACGATCATGTGGTTTCCAGCGCACGTCGCCACTCCCACCGACGAAGGCCCCCCTAGCTTGAATCAGAAGGCACACCGCTCTGCGCGATAACTAACCCGCCGCGCAGAGTCTGAGACACCCTCTTTGACTTTGGACCTCCTGGCGCGAAACACGCGAGAACGCCAAGTTAGATATAATGATACCACCAAGCACTACCAGTTAGGCAGGAGGATATTTCCCCAACCTTACCCCAAGTTGAAAACTTGCCAGGCAGTGGTCTGGCGACAACTGCAGACACAGACCTTCCCCAGTCCTGTGCCATTGCGGCACACTTTCCCCACGCAATACTCGAGTGCTCTTTGCAAGTTATGTGAGGCAACTAGAGCGACACTCTCCCACATGTTGTGGGAGTGTCCTGTTATAGCAGCGAAAATGGCAGTATCTCCGGAGGCTCTTGCGTCGAAGTGGCCCGCCGCTCTGCGCAGCTCCAACCTCAAGACACAAGAGTGGGCAGTCCAGCGGGCCCGGAAGGCGGCGACGAAGCAAGGCCTCGAAGCCCCCTGATGGGAAACCTGAGCCCGGGTGGTTAAACATCGCCGGATTTTAATAAAGTTCTTTCCATCCATTCATCCATGTCGCTGAACAAACTCGAGACATCGAACGCAAGCAACAGCGGTGGCCTACGGGCATACCATAAGTGACGTCGTTCTCTCTATCGCAGACAAACGTGTGTGTAACCTCATAATTCACAAATACTTTATTGAACCCTTGGTATTAACCCAGTGACAAACACCTCGGCCGCACGTTTCAGCTTCGCTGGTTAACCCGCTTCGCGAAGTGGAAGGGCCGACAATTTTTTTTTCAAGCGAAGGATTTGTCACTTGCTAGAATGCTAATAGTTAAAATAAGCTAATTGTCATCTTTACAACGTCCGAAAAAAATCTTCTGAATGTTAACAATATTTTTTCATGATTTATACTATTAAATTTTGTTCTACTTTCAGTCGGGAAAGGTGGGATATGTGCGAATACATGGGATAAGCGTTGCCCGCACGGAATACATTGCCAGGATGACGGATTGTATTGCCTATGCTTCTGCGGTGAGTAGAAATATGCTTTTGGGGGACCACTATTCAGGACTGGCTTGCTTCTGCATTTCACAGCAACTGGCTACAACTGGCCCCCAGGCTGCAAAATTTGATCTAATTGTACGAACGAAATAGAGAAATAAAAAATGCATTGAAAGATGTTTACGCACATAATTAGGGTGCTTCATTCAAATAGGATATAAATTCATGCATATGAAAGTAGAAAGTAAAGTTAAATGCAGGTCCAATAAAGAAACATGTTTTTAATACTTCACGAGTGGCTTCGAGCATCAGGAAGTATTAGTATGCCGAATAATGGTACTGCTGTTTAATTTGAATCGTCGCCCGATACTTGTGACACCATGACGTCTAATAGATTGTAAATCATTGGAGGCTTATTGCGAGGCCTCCACGAACATTCGAAATTGTGCTACACAAAAAAAGAACAGAATCGCCAGATATCGATAGCCTATATCAAACTGTTTAACACTACATTTTTGTAGTTTTTTCATTGAATGAGTGAGGAACACAAATGAATGTAGTCAATATGAAGCTGATTTCACTTCTTTTCAGAGCAACTGGTGATAACACGAAATTTAAATATGTATTATAGGAAGCAGTGGTAGTTTCATGGCACATTCTCAAATACCATTGCTCAAATGTGCACAGTCTTTTTATAATTATAACTTGGCTGTAAGGGCAAAATAATAAAAGCTACTCCAAGCACGTAAACCCTGTGTAGCTGGACGCCTATACATCTATATTGAGGCTAGCTGGCGTCATAAGTGTATCGGAGTCCGTATATGCGTCCTTACATGGCGAAACCGCGTCGCGTCATTAGTGCATGACGGATGCGTTTTCAGTTTGCGAATACGTGACGCGCACCAAACGGCCATGTCGCCAAGGACACGACAGCATTTCAACGAACGAAATAAGTATATGGCGGGAACTGGCCGTGTATTTTCAAGCCGGATCGTGCACTATATTGTTTTTTTATGTTCGCACGAAAATAGCTCGCACCAGTCCATGTACCGGTGAGCGCCAACATTCTGGATGGATGGGTACTAGGAGCATTCTTTTTGAATCAGGGTGGTGGGTTGTGCCACCAAGTTATGTTTGTTATTTTGCCCAAATTCCTTACCTCTTTTTTAGCGGACAAAATATTTCCAGCGTCAATGTTTCGGAACCATTATTGGGAACTTTGTTTTTTGCGTCTTTGTCGTTAGTGGTCTCCCTAGGTTTGTTCCACCAAATCTCCCACCGCCTTGTACTAATCTCTCTAGCGTACATATTTACTTTCCCCCTGCTATCCGTGTACCAAAGGACCGACAGCGGCGTAGATATCTTCACATTCTAATATTTCATGTTCCATTGTTTCCCTTGCTCAACCAAAGCAAGCACGTGCGTCCTCCACGATGTACCTCGCTTTTAACTACGTGTTCTAAGGCATCCTTATCTCGTTTCGAAAAGTAAAGTGCTTCCTTTGGAGTAATAGTAGTTATGTTTTCTTTCGTGATTTTCTTTTTACCTCTTAGCGAGTTACTCATAGCCCGTTTTTTTTTCTATTCACAGCATCAAGCAGATTGTCTCCGCCGTTCTTACTTTGTGTTTAATGTTTTATGTTGCAATGTTACGTAATATACTGGTCGCATACCTGCTGGTAAGGTTCGTGTACAAATTTCAGGTACATTCTCGCTGCACAAGTACTTGATCACTTTCGCAACCCGTTTATTCTTTATTCATGTGCCTCAGCCATTCATCGAAATCAATTTTACTGTGACCCTCTCTCACTTGAAAACTTGTCAGGCCCATATCACCATATACAGCTTCATTTGTAGTCTTTCTGAGAGCGCCCAGTTCGAGGCGCCCTACTGAGCTTTGGTTGCCATCGAGTCCTCATTGCAACTTTGACTTCAAGCAAACAACCACGTTTTCAAGTGTAAGTCCTGGAACCGAGAACACATTTCGATATACCCGAGAGCACCTCGTAGCTATATTGTCTATCCATAGTGTTCAGCATTTCACTATGCCAGCCTTTCTCTTCACTTTTGCTGATATTGCTTTTCCATGTGTTTCTGTATATCTATTGTATTCGTGTACCCATGCACCAAGGTATGCGTCATATTTTACCCGAAGTATTGCCTGGCTCGGTATTGACACTGGCTGTTCACTGTTTTTATTGAGTACTATAAGACCTGATTTCCTAACCCTAAACTTCAATCCAAAATTCACACGATCCTATCCACAGATATTATCCAGGCGATGCATTTCCTATTGCCTGTTGGCAGGCAACACAGTGTCGTCCGCATTAAACAACGAGCTGCTGCTCTATTATTGTGAGCGCCTGTTTGTATTAGAGTATAAGCCCAATATTAATTTCTTCTAAAACAATTTCCATCCTTACCCTGTGCATCCTAAGCAACAGCGGGAATTAAGGGCACCCTTCTCCAACTTCTTTATTTGACATTTGTTCCTCTTACAAAGAAAGGGGGCAAATGTCTGGACAGGAACAAAAAGCTAAAGCAAAGTAGCTTGACGAGGTTCCAACCCATATCTTGGGATAGAGGATAACAAGCAAACCATACAGTAATACAGTGAACATAGGGAAATACAGGTGAGCAACACATATAAAAATGTATTGATACACATTCCTACAAGGGATATTTCACTAAAATAACACATTCAGCCTACAATTATTTCACATATACAGTAAAGGTGTACATAGTCGAAAAGCGTAAATAATATAGGACTTTAAAACGTTCGTATAAACAAAAAATATAAGGTATTATTTCACTAAAATAATGAGGAGAATTAGAGACAGGCATGAATAATGTTAACTTGTAGAAATGTTAGTTGAACAAGAGATATCACAAACAATTTAATAAGTGTGACATTTGAAATGTATGTAATGGTAAAACTGGGCGGAATCAAGTTATGTTAAGGACTAAGGACTCTCTTAAACTCTTGCCAAGTAACGGAGTACAAACCAACATTTTAGCAATGAACGTGTTTAAGTAAACATGCAGTGCTCTAGTCAATTTAATCTATGGTTTGCGCGTAAGAAAGGTAATAAACTTTGGTCTCTGCTCTTAATATTATATTGGCTTTTATGAGGTTCTCTGTGATTACATAACATTAGGAAACGTTTATTATTAAATTTGGAACTATGTGTACATTTCATAATGAGATTAAACTGGAAAATGTGTTACAGAAAAGCACGTTCAGCGTGGCAAACAGCTCGACCGTGTGCGTGTCATAAGAAGCATTTGCAATCTGGCGAATGGCCTTATTTTCTGATAAAACGAGCTTATGAATGTTACTTTTTTATACGTTTTCTCAATAGCAGGTTACAGATATTTATATGAGGGAGCAAACACACAATTAAAATGTAACAATTTACCCTGGGAGGAAATGTCTGCCAAACTTTACACAGTATACCACAGGCCCTTGCCAAACAATTCACCTGAGTCTATGACTCAGGCGAAACCCCATTTGAGTCCTTTTGAGATGGTATTTTGTTGGTGAATGTACCTCGAAAGCTGTATACAGTAATTGTCCAAATGCCGAAAGATGCAGTTAAGTTTGTTCTTTGTCCTTGAAGTCGATGAAAGTCTCTTCAATGTGATTATCGGCGTTTATGAAGCAGGAGGCAGGTTGGAGGTAACAAAACTTGAAGATATAATGTAACGAAAATATTTACACAGTCAAATGCAGAATTAGCAAAAGAACACTGATGTAAAACACACAAGTAAACAGGGCCTTACTCTTCTACTTTTTCTTAAGTTAGAGTCTAGGACAACTGTCACTACATACGACGAACCGAGTCTCACTGTTCTACCACTAAGTGGTTACGGTCCAGACTAGCGTTTCATCGTGCGCAGTCTTACTGATCAATCAGGATTAGTGATTACAGCCTAGACTGAGGAACAAGCACCTCGTCTCGATTGTTATAGGTGAAAGAGACAAAGAAAAAGGGCGGTAGGACCGTTGGCCCATCCCACGGAAGCAGTTGCCAATGAGAGCTGAAAGTTTGTGAAGCCACAACCCTAAGGGATGGGCTTACAATTAAAAGTAAATGTATTGGAAAACAACCCTGTTTCCTTCTTTCCGCAACTCCTTTTCCCTCTGCTATTTCGACGTGGTCAACGACGGCCTCAGCAAACACGCCAGGCACGTACGATTTATTGCTAGGCCATCTCAAACTTCGGTGGCGTTTCTAGCCAGCAGGGGGCTCGGGGGCTGCTGTCATAACACTTTGTACCGGAGTCCCCCCCTCAAGGTTTTTCCGCGTGGAAAAATAATGACCGTTGGCGGCATTCGGACCCCGTGTTTTCAAGACGACGCTCTTCGAACGCGATCCTCGCGTGCGCACTGCTCCTCTACGGCGCGCACTGCAAGCTGACACTCGACACCACGCGGTCTTTTCTCAGCTCTTAAAACAAGATACACGTGGTTGCCGCACGGACTCGTAGGGGAGTGGAACCCCGCTGCGTACGCGCGACACGTGGTCAACAATGCTAGGCCATAAACCTCGGCGCCGTCTCTAGCCTGCAGGGGACTCGGAAGCCGGCGCCACAACACCGCGTACGGCCGTTCCACTCGAGGTTTGTACGCGTTGACCTATTAGGACCATCGGCGGAATGCCAACCCAGTGCGCGTAGGACCGCGTTCTCCGAATCCGTTCTCCGCATCCGCACCGCAACCCACCGGCGCGCGCCGCGGCTCGTCACCCGACACCTCGCGGGCCGTCCGACCCCTCAAAAACAGAAACGGTTGCTGCCCGGACGCGCTTGGGAGTGGACGCCTCCCTATTCATAAAACACGTGGGCAACTCGAGGCACTGCCTCCCACCTCAACCCCTTAACTCGCTCCGAGCCCGTAAAACTTTTCTCCGGCAGGACACACGCGTTCTTATCCCCCCGTGTGTCTGCTCCCTCTCCCTTCACCTTACTAGGGCGGAGGAAGTTGTGCTTAGGAGGCTTCGGGCCGGGGTGGCCCTTACACCGGCTGTGATCTCAAGGTGGAACTGGTCGCATTTACCACTGGGTGCTACGTGTCCATACTGCTCGGTCCCTGTGATGGAAGCAGATGCATACCATCTAATATGGACATGTACTGGTTTACAATCGGAACGCTCGCGTCTCCTACTGCAAGCCGGCCTCCGCTACAGTGTGACAACCAGCTATGACCGCTGGATACATGATAACAGATTCCACAAAACACTGCTTCAATTCATACACAACACAGGCCTCACAGCACACATATAATACACATATACACATCAAGAATTATGCGTCAACGGCAAGTCTTTATCGCAATAAAAAAAAAAAAAAACTCGAGGCACTGCGACAGTATATAGAAAACAATCATGCAGCCCTACACCGCCCAGTCTGTATGTTCGATAGATGAGCGGCCTAACAGATGCCACATACCTTTTGTGGGGACATACCTAATGGCCCCCAAAAAAGGGGCAGTAGCCAATCAGCAAGACAGTGACAAAATGCCGTGCGGTATTTCATTCGCTGGTCGGTGTGCGTTAGGCATACATATGAGGTGAAATTATATACACGGCGCGTCGCTTACATTTAGCCAACCATTAAAAATTTACAAATGCTACGTAGCTGGTCCATGGTAATGCTTGCCGTCACTTGGAGATACTCAGATTGTTTTTACATTCCGCCTAATTAGGCTTTTAGTATTAATTAATCATTCAACTTCTCAATTATTATTATTAGATGAAAAGTGTCAAGGAGAAAATCCTAGAGAAGTATGAATAACTCCCGATACAGCTTTCTGTTGCTGAATGCACGGTACACAAAACAGTGTTTCCGAGCGCAAAATGAGCCCGCGAATATACGCAAAATTGCCACGCGACCGGCCGTTCGAGGTACTTTGCGCGTATTCGCGGGCATCTTTCACGCTCGGAAAAGCATCTTATGTAGCACGTATTGAGCAACAGAAAGCTGTATCGACTTACAGTGACAGATGTATCGACTTACAGTGAACAGATGCAGTTAACAGTTGTGCTAATATGCGAGATACCGACCGGCTGGCTAACGAACACGAAAACGTGGTTGGATAGGCAAAAGCAAAAAAAAAAAAAAACTTCGCTTTAGCTCAAACGTACAAGCTGTAATCTCAATAATTCAAATATTAGAAATAGTTGACTGACAATCGGCAGCTATGCCTAAACTTCCCACTGGTGTCAAGGTGGTGCAAATAGATTTGTTTAAGATTTCTATAACGATGTGTTGGGGAAAATGGGGCAACGGCAGTCATTTATCTGTATTTTTGAGCGAATTTATTTTGCAAAAAATTGTCGTTTCTAGTATTTACGGAGCACAAAAATCTAACCCCTAAAAATATTGTGAGGATATCAATGCCATGCAATAGCTCGTACAGTGTGCATGTATGAAAGCATAAGCGTCCAGCATATATATATATATATATATATATATATATTCATTTGAAACGTAACGTTTCTTTCTGTTCATTTCATTTTTCCAGACAAACAGTGAAGCTCATGGCGCCGCTGGGTTCTGTGGTATCTTATTGCTTAATGGCGGCACTTGACAGCGTCTGTGTAAAATTTTCTGGAAGCATCAGCCAAGAATAAAGTACTGAATTTCAAATGTGTTGATTTACAAAAGCTTTTGAAGGCTTCCTGATGCCAACGAGAAGCCGATACTAGTGGTTGTTCAGCCACAATTGTGCCATTCCTTTCGAACTGTTGCATTTGTCGCGCTGAGCTACAACACGGACAATAATTGAACTCATCAGGGCCATTAAAATTTCACCAAATGGTGGCAAACCAAGCTAATTAAAAAGATTTAAAAACAGTGTTTCGGACTAAAAATGGCGATTATCTTAAAAATGGTACTAAGTCACCGCAAAAAATACGAATAACGGTAATTATTGTTCCATGAAAAGAAACTTAGTTGCAGCGGAAAGTTTAGCCTTTCCGCTGCAACGTTTGGTTCGCACTCTTACTTCATGGCGAAGCACTTTGGTGGTAAATGCGTTCCACTGTGACACCTAAATGGTGTTAATGTGCAAGAGCTGGATATGGTGCGGAAAACTGAAACAATAGTGAAACACATGTGGTTTAGAGTTCTTGTTGATCACAAATTACACCACATTTTTTGATGAATGTCCCTGAAAATGCAAATTCAGTGTTTCTTGGAAGCTTCTTGTTACTATGTGGTGTGTATGCGTGGGGAAGGGGTGGGGGTGAGCGACAAGTACCGGCATTTATAAGGATAGCAGAAAATTCAAATAAAAAAACGCTTAACCTTGCACTTCGCCACGCAACGCTTGATGATGAGAAAAACTTTTATTGAAAATGAGAAAGTAAATCTTGGGTTACGGGAAGACATGGTCAGGTCCCTAGTCCGGGACACCGTTGGCAAATGCCGCTGCCCGTGCTATTTCCATGAGGGCACGGTGCTCCTCGAGGTCCGAGCTAGACAGGGCTGCCTCCCATTCCTCCCACGTTGGCTGATTTACTATGGCAATACTGCTATTTTTCTGACAAGCCCATACCATATGGTATAAGTCTGCCATTGGGCCACAAACTTTCCAGTGCGCCGAAAAAGACTGGGGCTCTATGGCGTGAAGCCTAGATGGATTATTAAATGTCATATTTTGTAGCCGACGGACGTGAGATTCTTCTGATTTATTAAGACCCCTAGCGGGTCCCGGCAGTGTCTGCCTCTCAAGGCGCAGATGCTGTAGCATCTCTCAGTATGTTGTTAACGAAGAGGGGGAGACCAAGTCAGCAAAGGAGGACATAGAAGGATCCCGGGGAAGAAAAGCTGTTTCTGAAGCATGTGCACGCTCGTTTCCCTCAACCCTCTCGTCAGCTGGTACCCATATCAGCTGCTTTTGTGCAGCTCGACTCTTAGATTGACTAAGCATTTTGCATGCCAGCGGCGTGATTCTACCACGCATATAGTTTTTTATAAGCCGCCTGCGAATCTGTAATAATGTATTCTGACGCGGAATGTGTCTTAGCTAAGGCTATCGCCACTTCCTTCACAGCCAAGGTTTTCTTTTCTTTCTTTGTAGTTTCTTGCTACAAAAATAGCACCTCCTCTTCTTCACAACCACAATCTATCTCTGCTGCGCACCACAAATTGCGGTTGGCTTAAACAGCTGCGCTGTTAAAAAACGTAAACTCTATATCACACTACTCCATTGTTTACCATTTGGCAGCACTCACTGCACCTTTACGTGTGATATTTCAGGGTAAGTACATGAAGTAGTACCGATGCTGGTTTGGCGATTGGTCGCAACCATCTTCACAGATGTTTCCATTCATTGGGAACAGAACAGTTGTAACGTATGATTGGAATAACGAAATTAAAATCAAACTGCGTATGCGTCAGTGTCACAGCTCTGAAGCACTGAGTGCTTACGTACGTTTTCAATAATCCAATACTCTGGTTCCCTGCGTAGGCCTATCCTAGGGCCGAGATGTCTTTCCATCATTTTACAGAGAATCATACATGTGAATTTTTGGCAGTTCTCGCTTTGATTAAATGCTTAAGACACCAGGCAATATATTTTCAAATGAATACCATTGTTTTACAAATAAGCTATAGTATGTCATGAAGAACTTAGCTGTACACAGTTGCCGCTAAATAGCTCTAGAAAGCTTGCTTGTTTTTAACGCAAAGCTTTTCCACTGAACCCACTCGGACATTCGTGATTGTGGCTACTTGCTGAGTGGTACAGCTGTCTTGCCAAAAACCTCTTACCTAAAAGGATTGATTTACGGGATTGAAGCTCGGTCTGCCACCAGATTAGCCCGATGCTCTAACCAAAAGGACGCAATCGCCCGTATACTTCCATCGTGCACACGAAAACTAGCTCTTCCAGATGATTTCCATGTGTGTCACATTTCCGCAGCACAGGTGCTTGTAAGCGCAAGCGCACGTGCTAATTTTCTTTTATGAAGAACAAAATGAGAAATCTAACCCTTGACATCTAACTCGGTGAGGCGGTAGTTACTTATGCGAGAATAACATTCCTATTTCAGTATTTAATGTGGTTACACAAATTACTTTTTTAAATAGTCGCCTTAAAGCACATTTTTACATTTACGAGTTGTAAAAGGTGAGTTCGCGAGGCGTATTTACTTGGAACGAATTCTCAAATCTACACCGGTTTCGACGATATATTTTCAATCGGTGTGACAGAATGCTTTCATATTTTAGTTACTTTTGTGCTTCAATCCATATATCACTGATTTCTTTAACAAGTAGGTGGAACAACAGCGCATTTTTACCGCATCTTTGACGGCGCGTAAGTCGAAATTGGCGTCATGCACAAAAATCGTTCCAGGTTTATATACCCTGCAACCTCACTAATTAGAATTTGTAGGTTCGAATACGTACCGTAAATTATTTTTAGAAGTTTTTAGTGTAATTACGTTCATCATTCAATGAAACATTTTGATTTTTCATAAAAGTAATGACCGCCTCACCGAGTTAAAAATTTAGTTTAAGTGTTCGAGTTGTGCTATCTGCGAAACGCAAGCTTAAAAACGCAGATGCAGCTTAAAAAAAACACCTGATAGACCATACAGAAAAAAAGTGAAATGTAAACTACGTCCATATAGGGAGGGAATATACGTAATATACCATTTTGAACGCGAGCTTTAGAACAGATATTATTGAAATAAGATCACGAAGAATACATGGCATGCTAAGTTGAAGATTTTCGCAGTACGCGCTTTAGGTGTAGTTATCCGGACAAAGGAGAAAAGCTACATCGAAATAAACAAATAATAATTCGAAAGGCGCTAATACTCTACATTTAGACTCACATTTGTTGAGACTCAAGTGTGTGATTGCCGTAGAGATAAGTGCAAGAGGTAATGTGCTGTTCATCTCACTTGGTGCGAGAATATCAACGGGCAGCTATCTGGTACACTGTAGCACAACACAGGGATGAGACACCATGAATTTCTCTAGAAAAAGTGCACCACTGTCCGACACTTATTTGTTCAGAATTCTGAGCGTTGCAAACAGGGAACGCACTGCAGGGATGGCTGCTGCTGACGTATACGGGGTCACCTGTCGCATTTCAAGTAATTTAATGAAGACCTACACTAATTTATTAAAGAAAGTGTGTTCTGAAAAAGAACGTGCAAATCCACGTGCACTGTCTGCCATGGCCTTGTCGGCTATCTCCGTGACGGAAGCGGAGCCTTGAGTAAGTTTCACTCTGTGCGTTGGCATGCTTCGTACGAACATACTATCGTCTGTACTTCGTTATCTATGCCAGTCCAGCATATATAGCTTCTGCCACAAACCTTGGTAGCCCAAACGCCAGGATGACCGGCATACAAACGTTACATACCTCCATGGCCTCCTGCAGTATTCATGATAACCGGTGAAAGCCATTTAATGCATTCGCAATGAATCGCGAGCTCTGCGACTCTTCCGTGGTAAGGGTTCAATTATGCTTTTTTTTTACGGTGCAATCTTGCGCTGTGGTGTATTATTTGGAGAAAAGGGCGTCTTGTATGGGAAAGATCGAAACTACTACTGCTTTTTGAGGCGGGTGTGGCAGGGTCTCGAGCATGTCAACGACTCCAGGTTCATAGGGTTCTCTAATGAATACGGGAAGAGGCAAACGGCCTAATGCGTCTTCATTTTGGTGTAACTTCCTGAACTGGTACTCCATATTCTAGTCGTAATCTGCTAGCTTCACACACCACCTTGTCATATGGGGGGGAGAGATCCTTCGACAATGATTTTCTCAATCCCATGATACCAAGCAAGGCTGATCATCGGCCACAAACTACAATTTGGTACAGGTGGTGTACTTGTGTAGTTGTCTGCCTCTACAGCACAGCAAGTGACTATCGGTCTAAGTGAGCATAGTTGCCCGCTACTGGGCCCAACGTGCGCGAAGCGAACGCTATTAATGCCACTCTTCCTAACCTGTTTTTCTTAGACAGAAGAGCGCCAATTCCGTAGGGTGAATCATCACACCAGATCGACAGTAGCTTGTTCTCATCGTAATGCGTCAAAATAGTTATTTGGCTGTTTCAGCTTATCACTGTTTCCTGTCCATACATAGTTTCTTTAAAGCAGCTCATACAGCATGAATGCGGCTATGGCTCTTCGTACTAGAAAACTGTCATTAGTAATATACTATGGTTTCATAGTTTCGAAAGCATTTAGAAATAGTGATAATAACAGTAACCAACACAGCTGATTGCTTTAAATGTGAGTTATTCCAGAAGTGGGCGCTTCAACTTGATGAAAATTATGTAATGTTAGATAATTACATTTACGGCAAGGCACATATTTGCAAAGTCAATGTAATAATTAGACAAATTATTACGCAAAGCAAATTATTTACCTTTCTGCAAAACAAAACGTGTGATTGGTCCCAATAGAAGACTTTAGACAGGCCGTCCGAGGTACTAGTAACAGTTTCGAGAAAGCGAAAAAAATGGCGCGCCGGCCATTATTGCGACCCAATTTGTTCCGGCCCATTTCAATCAGATGGACGAAACTGAGCAGATGCCCAGCTATCATTGGCATGACTGTTCGCACCTCACCGTCGCACGAGCATTAGGAAGACCGATCACAGCATGATATGCGCGGTCATTTGAATATACTCATACTACTCCTGCAACGAAATCACCCAACAGTCTTTGCAAGATAAGTACACCGTACACTCACGTAAACCACTGTGGCATCTAGCAGATGACACCTGGAACAATCAACTGTACACAAAGTCTACTTCCGAGAATGACTGCACTTGATTTTTCGAAATAGATAGTGCTCGACAGTAGGCCGTACATGCTGTGTAGCCATCCTGTAGACTCCCATTGTAATACCTCACTCAGGGAAGGTCAACCGACCACGTCAAGCAGTCTTTGATAAGCGCGAGTGGGCAACGCAGCAGCACAGCTTCTGCAAAGTGATGCCACTCGCGAGAGAGCACCACTCACAAAGGACGTAGCCGGAATATTTTTTCGGGGGGGGGGGGGGGGGGGGGGCAAGGCCTAATTGTTCAAAAGAAACTCTTCCCATGACAATAAAAAAAGGAAAAAAAATAGCTCAGGAATATAGCAGGCGCCTACATGTTAGAAGAGATCAGGAACAAAGTGGAATGCAGCCCAACAGGCGAGTTAATCCGAGATGGAAAGCTAGTTTTTGACACTAAAATGAAGCTAGTGCATGTGAACCAGCAAGAATACTTTCCATCCAAACAATCGCCATCAAGAAAAGCCATACATAGTCAGTGACGAAAAGAGGAGTGCAAAAAAAAGGAATGCAAAGGAATCAGGCACCCACTTACGGAGATGTGCGCCATATGACAAAATAATGTAGGACGCTTTCTTTACCCAACTTCTCACTCTCGGTCTGAACAACAGGCCTGCGAGAAGAACGTGAGCCATTTAATGACAGCAATTCTTAATGAAAAAAGAAACAGACATATTTGGGAAAACAATTTCATTAAACAACAAAACCATAGCACGGATGCTTTCATGACACAAAACATGGAGAACGCTAACATTTGTTTCTACAGCAAGCAATTTTAAAGAATGGCATTGCGATTGGCATTACGATATAGTAAAAATCAATGCAAATAAATAAAAAAGTCAATGCAAATGAAAAAAAAACATGTAGCTTAGCCGAGAAGAGCAGTTCACGGTGCAATTTTCAGACATCGCGGTTTCTCTATAAACACAGCGATAACGTCGTCGACACTAACTTGGATCCGGTGAATGGACATAGGAACCAGGCCATTAAGCCGTTCTTCAGCCGTCCTATTTCTCAAATATGTTGTTACTCTTTTCATTGTCGCGAAGCTGCGTTCTGCCGCAGCTGTACTCACTGGGAGTGTTGCCAATATCTTGATGAGTGTGTGAACGTTCGGGAAGAGGGCTTAGTCGCATTCAGCTAAAGCGTCCATCGCGAAGCGGGGCAGTTCTTCCTCTTGTATGGCTTGCCATTTAGTTTTCAAGATTTCCCATTAACTTTTTAGTGTAAGGATTTGCGCTGCTGTGATATCTCTGAGGTAAAAAATAAAATCCAAATTTGCCCTTGGAGGTGTGGTTTGGCAATACAAATTGCAAACTTTGGAATATTTGCGACGGTTTGCAAAGCGCCGTTTGAGGGAAGATTTCAGCTCATCTATGTATGGAATGAACGTACCTCGCCTGTAGTACTCTTCCGCAGAACCACAAGAGTATTTCGCCAGGTATCTCTGTGTTCCTACCACCCGTAGAACCTCGCACTTCACTCCGAACTCCGCCGCTCTATGTTGACATAGAGAAAATATTTTGGGAAATTCTGCCTCCGCGTTAGCGCCCATCTCTTCGAGTTTAGTCAGCACCAGGTCAACCTGATCCAAGGCGACGCCCATGTCTGTAGATGGGCTCTGCAGATACACAGACAAGTGGTGTGTGAGGCCTAGGAATGTCTCACTAACAGCGAGGCATAAAAGAAAGTTGAGTGAACAGATTCGCCGATTAAGGCAATGAGCGGTGGACGCTCTTGCTTTGTCATGGAAGATGTCCATTCAGTGAGGGAATTATCTCCGAGAGTGCTTCTCCAAATAATGCGACTGAATCATGACATTGTACCCACCTTGTTTCTCAATAGCGGCGTAGCCGGCGGAAAGACATTGTAGACGCTTCTAGATGTTTTGTTTTCAGCAACGCTGTCCTTTTGGGTCACAGTCCAAAGAAAGTGCATACCCCCCTAATTGTGCGAAAGGCTCGTCGAATGTCTTGGGCAGCTGAGGCGTCGCTCAAACAGCGGTTCAGGGAGTGCGACAAGCAATGCATGTACAACGCCGTTGGGAAGTCGTTCCGAATGAGCGCCTGCACGCCGTTGAATGGCCCAACTCATCGCTGCTGCTCCATCGTATTCTTGGCGTCTCATCATGTTCAAGGGCAGGTCAAGATTCAGCAGCTGCCTTTTCAGTGTGTCAGCCAGGCTAGAGGCACTAACCTCGTCAACAGGTATGAAGCAGAGGAAATCTTCCCCAATTCTCGAAGTAGTGGGATCGACGTGGCATACGCACAAAGAGAATTGCTTGGTTTGGGATACATCCGTTGTTTCATCTGCCAGCATCGACTAAAATCCGGCCTCGTTTACCTGTCTTACAATTTTATCGTGTGCAAGCTTGTCAATTATCGACATAATTCCATTGTGAATGCACGGGCTGGAGTAAAGAGCATTGATGCCTGCTGTGCGAATGTGATTGGCTGGCCAAAATGATGTATCCTTCATTCGTTCTATAGCGTAGGAGGGCCCTGAAGTTGCCGTCGTTCTATAAGGGTTCATCAAGAGAAAGAAGCCCCGAATCCTTGTCACCCCTCAGCGCGAGGTCTTGACGGCCGCACAATACAACTGTCTCGACAATCGCGTGCAGCTTTGCCTTGTTGTCTTCGAGCTCACCCTTATCTTGCTGATTAAGCTGTACGTGGACACTGGTTGATTTTATTCTGGTAACTCTGAGAAAGCATTCGGCGTCAACCGTTGCCGTCTTGTGGTACTGAGTCCGTACATGATTCTCGAATGTCTCAATGGCATCCTTCCACTTCGCAAACGGAAAACTTACGAGGTTCCTGCATGAGTAGTGAGAGCCTTTACTCGTTCCGCTCTTACATCAAGGAAGTACGCAAGATTTGCAGATAGCTCCCTTCCGCACATGAGAATATGCAAGCCACTCATGTCTCTGCAGCCAGTGAGGCTGAAACGAGCGCTTTCTCCCGTTTTTGGCTACCAACATTTCAAACTTGTAGCTTGGGGGTGGTATCCATATGCTAGACTATACCCGTTCTCTGATGTCATCGGTTATGTCAGTCTTACTGAGAAACATTCAGATATCATTATGACAAAGAGGGCTGACAGTTTCCACACCATCCTCGCAGTCATGGGTTCTCTCGGCATCCAAGTCTGCAGGTGCTGCGACGTTTTCGGAGGTAGATCCGCCTTCTGATAATACAAGGCTTCTTTTCTAGATGCAGGATAGAAATAAAAAAGAATCATACATAAGCTTTCTGACAATAGTTTTTCGAACTTTTTGTTACAGGTAATTACTGTCGTAGGATTTATGCCCAGTTCCGCTATCACAAGCACCCTAAATAAAAATGACTCCGAGTATCCGTACATTCAATACATTTCATTTTTCGCGCCTATGTGAATGTGTTAGCGCTCGTTGATCTAGACTAGATACATTCGAATCTCGTTAATTCAAACAAGCTTACATAGAATTGACGTTGTGGTCCTGTGAAAGTCATCTATATTCTAATGGGCGAAAATGATGTCTTATCATTATCAAGGCGGTGAAAATTGTTCATTCCCAGCGGTTCGCTGCTGGAACTAAAACACCCACTTAGTCCAATACACCGACTAATGGTCAATATAAATAGGTCGAGAACATGTGTTCGTTGGTTGTGAGCCATTCAGATGCCTTCTTTTCTGACAATACGGGCGATGGCTTCGCTAGCGCTTCGAACGTATGGGAGAGTGAGGTGTTTCTGTTGGGGTGTTGATTGAGGTGCCGGATGCAGAATTTCTCGGCGAGCGTTGCTGTGCCTTTGGAATGGAGGTGCTTTCCAAATAAAGTTTTTTTAGTTGCTGTTCTTGGTGAGTTTCGTGACTATCGTTTGTTTTTCATTTGTTTAAATGCGCACGCTGCTACTTGTACTTGTGCCTCTATTCTCTTGCGTTAATGGCCGACTCCCCAAATTCCTGCCTCAAACAATTCTCGAAGATAATACTGTAAAGTCACGTAGGCCTGTTGGAACCACGACTTAAAAATTTTCAGCGTTTTTTCCGCCAAAATCTGGATTTCTCTTTCTTGACGCATGCACAGATTCCGTTATGTTCCCAGCAGCTTTGAACCACAGCGGTTCTGGACGGTGGCTATTCTCTAATGTCCTGGCTTGCAGGAAATCTTGGCATGTCCTTACAATGTACCAAGCTTGTGACTTTTCTATTTCTGTGGCAGACGCGTGCTTCGCCATAACGAGAAAAATTTGCTGCTTCATGTTGATCCTAAAACAGGCATCGCCGGCCTCAGAAAGCTATGCACTCTCCTTCATGCTAAAGCGCAAACTTTTTTTCTGATTGCTTGTTTTCCGTTGTACCAATCCCGTTCTACATTTCCGTCACCATAATTTGCGTAAAATTTACCGCTCCAGTTTATTTCGTTCTTTTTGATGACTTCGGCTTGTTTGCATATAGTTGCATTTATCAGTCTACTAAAAGTACCTTTTTTATTATTATGTGTCGATAATTAGTGTATGCGTTTTCTTTTTTTACCTTTTTTGCTGTTGTAACCTCAAACAAGTTTTCAATTAGGCAAAAAATGGTTTGAATATTCCTACTGGTACGTAGAAACGAATGAAGTTAGTTAAATATGGACAGAATGAAATATAGGTTTTGAGAAAGAAAATAATGTTCTACAACAAAAACTTGAATATAATACGTTGGACCGATGTCTTGCCGATTATAGTGCTAAAACATTTTTTTAAAGAATTTGGTTTCATGATAACCTTACCTCATCCGTTCATACTGAAGCTATTCGCAAAGAACTTCGGAAAGCGAACAAAATCCTTAACTACTCTCGAGAGTGCACCAAAAATTAATATACTAGGGGTGTTCAAAAGGTAAGTATCGTCATTTTTAAAACAGGAGCAGGTCAAACAGACAATCGCCCTGAGAATCCACACCCGTTGCTGGTTCAATGACAGAAGGAGCGTCAGCGGAGGAGGAATGACGCATGCGCAGTGCGCCAAGGTAGACAGTAGCAGCAGACCGGCGTTCCCGAGGATATTCGAGTACAAATCACTATGGCAGACAGACGTGTGCTGACAACGTGGTCGCTAGTGGAGTGGCATGCTGTTGTCCGGTGTGGATGGGCACGAGGGACTAGTGTGTCCGTCATCCATGAACGCCTACAAATCCTGTAAGCTGAAGAGGTCATGTCTTGTGAACTGCTGAGGTGGAGCAGGCTGTGGGACTATTCCGTGCATTTCAGGGCACAGTTTTATCAGAGTAGTTTCTTCAAACTGATTGCGCGCTACTACAAATGTCTCAAAATTGGTGGCGACTATGTGGAAAAATAGTGCATATATATGTGTATATATATATATATATATATATATATATATATTGTTACAAGCATGAAAGTGTTGTGTTATTTGGGTATGTGCCATAAGCTGTAGTGGGACACAGATACGAGGGGTGGAAGAAGAGGACGTCTTGCCAAGGGATCACAGAACCTAGGCTAGCGCTCAAAACCGTCGGGTACGTCGTGTCCCAATTCTGTCGTGTCCCAATTACGGGTTATTCTGTCTCCTAACAGAATAACCCGTAACATAGTGGCGGAGGTGCTGGGTACACGACGTCGACGTACTACGGAGTCCCAAGCGCTTGAATTTCGCCGGAGCCGCCGCCTTGCCGGTCTCTCGCCAACAGTCATCATGCCACAGCACGGAGGACCAGACCCAGCGCCAGTTGCAACTGCGCTAGGGTCAACGGCAGCTGCACCCGCACAACATTACATGGAACCACGCTCGTTCGCGGGAAGAGCGGGAGAAGACGTGGACGAGTGGCTTACGCACTACAATCGGGTGAGCCGATATAACAACTGGAACTCGGTCACCATGCTTGACAACGTCGTCCTATTTATGAAAGAAACCGCACTGATGTGGTTCGAGAATCACGAAGAGTCTTTAACAACGTGGGAACGGTTTGTTGAGGAAATTGGAAAATGTTTTGGCGACTCTGATGCAAAAAAGAAACGTGCGGAGCGAACGCTTGCCCAAAGAGCTCAGTCTGGGAGAGACATGCACTAATTATATAGAAGTGGTGCTCAAGCTGTGCAAGATCGTAAACCCACGGATGTCTGAAGAAGATCGAGTCGGGCATCTTTTGAAAGGTATCGCGGAAGACGTCTACAATTTCCTGATATGTAGAGAAGACCTCACCTCCGTCTCTGATGTCTTGCGTCACTGCCGCACATTTGAGACGTTGAGGACCCGTCATATCGCACCCAAATGTGGACGACTGGCAAACGTGCCCACTGTCACCAGCGTCGATACGAGCCTGTCCACTGACCTTGCCTCTACTATCCGGGAAATAGTACGCGAAGAACTGCGGCGGCACAATGAAATAATGTACAACACGGTTCAACCGCCGGCTACGTATCCAGTATCTCACTCAGCGCCCGCAGCATCATGCGCTACTTTTCCACCATCTGTGTGTGTCACGGACGTCGATGTGGCTGGTACTACGTGGGTACATCCGGAGACGTGTCCGTCAGAACAGCGATATGGGCAACGCTTTCAACCCAACCGTGGTACACAGTGGCGTACGGCTCCTGTTCAGCGTACTGACATGATGTACCCAGTTCGACGACCTCTGCCGGCTGAGCGCTTTGAGCGACATTTTGTCCATCGCCCTCCTCCCTTGTGCTACAACTGTGGTGTCGAGGGCCACATTGCCAGATACTGTAACGCGGCCCCACCACGCCACCAAACGCCGAGGTACGACCGATCAACAATACCTGGCCAGCAACGCGTTGGCCGTGCGTACACCTATCAAAGCCGTATGTCCAACGAGACCCCGGGAACACTGCGAAACCGTTCCCCTGCCTCCGATCGCAGCTTGACACCACCGCCTGCTCCTCGCGTACACCGGTCACCGTATCCCCGGCGCAGCTACCCGTCGCCTTCGCCGAAAAACTAGTCAGCGCGGCCGTTGGAGGTGAGGCCGCCGGACAGTCTTCTATTTTTACAGAAGTACCTCCGCCAATTTGCATGTTCAAAAATAAGGTGTGTGTGCGTGTAGACGGTGTCTCAACAATGGCCTTAGTGGACACAGGAGCGACCGTTTCAGTAATGAGTCTCGCATTCAAACGCCTGCTAGGACGAAAGGTGCTGTTTTCATGGGACCGTGCCGATATGTTTCGTGGAGTGAGTGGAGAACTATTATACCCTGTACGTCTGTGCAGTGTGAAACTTAGCTTGGGCAGTGAAACATATAACGCGGAGTTCGTAGTTTTACCTCAGGCTACGCATGACGTAATTCTGGGCCTCGATTTTCTGAAGCTGTGTGGTGCCAATGTTGATTCCCGAACGGGTGAAATAACTGTAGATTCGAGCCTTCCGGCCGTATTTGTGGATCACCCGCCGTGTTACGAAAGTGAAAGTACCCTTTGTGTGTCTGCAGATACCGTTGTACCGCCGTTGTCTGCGAAATGTGTCCCAGTCGCCTGTTCTCCTGCAACCGACAGAACATTTGATGCTGCCGTAGAGCCCGTCCCCCTTAGTTGCATTAAGAAGAATGTTCTGGTCCCCTATTGCACGCTGTCGGTTATTGACGGGCGTACTGTCTTATGGACGATAAATTGCTCCAATGAACCCACAATACTACCAGAGGGTCTGAAACTTGCAGCTATTCGTGAACATCAAGTGTTGGCGCTCGCCATCCTCGCAGAAGGCCCCGATGCCACGGATGAGTCCCATTCAGCTGCATGCGCGACGGACACTTCCATGATGGCTATGGTAAACAAATCGCTCAGTACGAACCAACGTCAGGAGCTTGCTAATATTCTACGAAAGCACGTCGCGGTGTTCGACTTTTCCCAGCGAGAAACTCCACCTACCTTTCCTCCTTCTCGTGTACAACACCGCATAGACACTGCATCTCACCAGCCTCTGCGACAAAAGCCATACCGGGTGGCCCCTTCGGAGCGCAAGGTCATCAATGACCAAGTCCGTGACATGCTAAAGAAAAACGTTATTCAAGAGTCGAGTAGTCCGTGGGCAGCCCCAGTAATTCTAGTCAGAAAGAAAGATGGCACATGCCGATTTGGCGTTGATTACCGCCGCCTCAACGCCATTATCAAGAAAGACGTATATCCTTTGCCACGGATTGATGATGCTATAGATTGCCTTTCTTCGGCCTCATACTTTTCGAGTGTAGACTTGCGGTCCGGATACTGGCAGATTCCGATGCACAAGGCAGACAAGTAAAAAACGGCATTCGTTACACCAGACGGACTTTTCGAATTTAATGTGATGCCGTTCGGGCTGTGTAACGCGCCCGCAACTTTTGACCGCTTCATGGACAACATTCTGCGTGGTTTGAAGTGGGAAGTCTGCATGTGTTATTTGGATGATGTCGTCATTTTCGGACGCACGTTTTGCGAACACAACGCATGCCTCAATCTTGTGCTAGAGTGCCTAGGCAAAGCACGCTTGGTATTAAACTCCCAGAAATGTCGCTTTGGAGAACGCCAAACGCTGGTTCTAGGCCACCTAGTGGACAAAGAGGGAATAAGACCTGATCCAGCGAAAACGGCTGCGGTCGAAGCCTTTCCACAACCTCGCTCAGTAAAAGAGCTGCGAAGCTTCTTGGGCCTTTGCTCATACTTCCGTCTGTTTATTCCCGGATTTGCTCACATCGCGCATCCACTGACGTGTCTGCTTCAGAAAGGCGTTCAACTTGACTGGACCCCAGAATATGCGTCTGCTTTTCGTGAACTGAAGTTCCGTTTGACGTCCCATCCCGTTCTCAAACACTTCGACCCTGCGGCTCCAACAGAACTACACACGGATGCTAGTGGTATTGGTGTCGGCGCTGTTCTTATTCAACGCTTCGACACCAAAGAACACGTCGTAGCGTACGCGAGTCGCTCTCTAAGCAAGCCCGAGCGCCATTACACCGTCACGGAACAGGAATGTCTCGCAGTGATTTTCGCAGTGCAGCGCTTTCGGTCATACCTGTACGGACGCCCTTTCACCATCATCACAGACCATCACTCTTTGTGCTGGCTTGTCAATCTGCGTGATCCATCTGGTAGACTTGCACGTTGGACCCTCCATCTACAGGAGTACGACTTCACCGTTTCATATAAAAGCGGTCGACGGCACGCCGACCGCTTTTATATGAAGCCAGCATTTCCTAATGTAAGTACCTTTAAGACTGAGCAGCAAAACAACGACACTTTAAAGCAACTGCTGGCTGCCAAAAAGACATCAACAGCCAATCGCTTTTGCACACGTGATGGGCTCCTATATAAGAAGAACTATTCTAACACAAGCTCACGATAACTCCTCGTGGTCCCGAAAAGTCTACGCACTTCCATCTTGCGGGCTATGCATGATGATCCAACCTCCGGTCATTTGGGAGCAGCTAGAACGCTTTACCGTCTTCAAGAAAGATTTTACTGGCCCAATATGCATCAGACGACGCGGCAGTACGTGTCTAGCTGCAACGAATGTCAACGTCGCAAGCGTCCCACAAGTACTCCTCCCGGTAGATTACACCCTGTTCCACCCCCAAGGGCTCCATTCGAGCAAGTCGGCGTCGACCTTCTCGGCCGGTTTCCAAGGTCCTCTAAAGGAAATCGTTGGATCGTTGTGTGCACTGACCACCTGACACGCTACTGTGAGACGGCTGCCATACCATCGGCTACTGCAGCCGACGTGTGCCTTTTCTTGCTACGATTTATCATTCTCCGACACGGGCCTCCTAAAGTCGTTATTAGCGGTCGTGGGCGACAGTTTACTGCACATGTCGTGGAAGAGATGCTTCGTCTATGTTGTTCAAGTTTTCGACACTCTACGCCGTACCATCCCCAAACAAACGGCATTACGGAACGCACCAACAGAACTCTCACGAACATGCTGTCCATGTACATCTCAACAGATCACAAGAACTGGGACAGTGTTCTACCTTTCGTGACTTATGCATTTAACACCGCCCAGCACGAAACTACCGGCTACAGCCCCTTCTTTCTCCTTTACGCCCGGCCGCCACGTTATACCCTTGCTACGATTTTACCATTTATGAACCACGATGATGCCTCCATATCTGAGACTATCTGTCGTGCAGAAAAAGCCCGACGCCTTGCTTATTTGCGCACTCTTGCTTCACAAGATCGCTCAAAGGCACGTTACGACCCCCGACGCCGACACGTCACATATGATCCAGGTGACTTAGTGTGGCTATAGACGCCAACAAGAAAACGTGGTTTGTGCGAAAAACTACTGGCACATTATGTTGGACCTTATGTTGTTCTAGAGCGTATAAGCGAATTGAATTACCGTATAGCGTGCCTCCATTCAAATGGTCGACGCTCTTCAAAGACTGAAGTGACTCATGTTGCCCGCTTGAAGCCCTTTACCCCTCGAGATGCTGTTTTACTTGCCCGGTGGGCTTCGTCTGCGCGGGGGGATGTGTTACAAGCGTGAAAGTGTTGTGTTTTTTGGGTATGTTCCATAAGCTGTAGTGGGACACAGATACGATGGGTGGAAGAAGAGGACGTCTTGCCAAGGGATCACGGAACCTAGGCTAGCGCTCAAGACCGTCGGGTACGTCGTGTCCCAATAAACGCTCTCCTAACAGAATAACCCGTAACAATATATATATATATATATATATATATATATATATATATATATTATAAAGGGGATTTATTGGGGTTCGTAGCGACAGCGGGTCGTAGGATGCACCGAGCACAGTCCTCTCGCTCGAGCTTCTGCTGCGCGCTTGATGCTGCCGATGCTGCTGACTCTGCGTCATCGTTCATCTTCCTTACAAGGGCCCCGCGGAAATAAAGGAGCCATCCTGGCGACTTAGTTGTCCGGAAGGACGGTGGAAAGGTGATATGGCTTGAGGCGCTGAACGTGAACGACTTCACGGTTCCGACGTCGCATGTCGGACGGCGGCGTGAGCGGCTCAACCAGGTAATTAACGGGTGATGTTCTCTCGAGAACGCGGTATGGCCCGTCGTACTTCGGAAGGAGTTTTGAAGCGAGCCCAGGCGTGTGGTGTGGCACTAACAACCAGACGTGGGCGCCCGGGAGAAAATTGGGAGTCGAGTTCCGGGCGTCGTGAACGGCTTTTTGACGGTTCTGGTCGTCTGAGGTGAATTGGCGGGCCAGCTGGCGACATTCTTCGGCGTGTCTGGCTGCTTCCGAGATCTGCAGGCATTCGGATGGGTCCGGCCGGTAGGGCAGAATGGTGTCTATTGTGTGCGAAGGATGACGGCCGTAAAGAAGGTAAAAGGGTGAGAATCCGGTAGTGGCCTGAGTCGCGGTGTTGTAGGCGTAGGTGACAAACGGAAGAACTAGGTCCCAATTAGAGTGATCAGGTGAGACGTACATGGCGAGCATGTCACCAAGAGTTCGGTTGAAGCGTTCCGTGGTACCGTTAGTCTGTGGGTGATAGGCAGTGCATTTACGATGAACAATAGCGCATGCAGCAAGCAGTTGTTCGATGACTTCAGATAAGAAGGTGCGGCCTCTGTCGCTCAAAAGTTCACGTGGACCTCCATGACGAAGGAGAAAACGGCGTAGTATAAAATTGGAGACCTCCTGCGCTGTAGCATTTGGTAGAGCAGCAGTCTCCGCATAACGTGTTAAGTGGTCTACTGCAACGATGATCCACCTGTTGCCGGTAGGAGTCAACGGAAGTGGCCCGTAGAGATCTATGCCCACGCGATCAAAGGGTCGGGATGGGCATTGTAAAGGCTGGAGTTCACCGGCGGAGTTGTGCGGTGGCGCTTTGCGACGTTGGCACTCATGACACGAGCGGACGAAGTTGCGAACAAAATTGTACATTCCCCGCCAGTAATAGCGGTGTCGAAGTCTTTCGTAGGTCTTGAAGACTCCCGCGTGGCCACACTGAGGGTCGACGTGGAACGAGGAGCAAATCTCTGATCGCACGGTTCGCGGAATGACGAGTAACCATGTGCGACCCTCTGGGGCATAGTTGCGGCGATACAGTAGCTGGTCTCGAATCGCAAAATGAGGAACTTGACGCCGACGCGTTCGTGACGCTGGAACTTTCGACGTATCCGAGAGAAGGTCGAACAGAGATGCAGTCCAGGGATCATCACGTTGTGCAGAGGCGATAGTGTCAAAGTCCAGAGATGACAATGTGCACTCGCAGGAGGAGTCGTGACTGGCCTGCGGGGGAAGCGGTGATCGGGATAGCGCGTCAGCGTCGGAGTGCTTTCGCCCGGAACGGTAAACCACGCGGATGTCATATTCTTGAATTCGCAATGCCCAGCGGGCAAGGCGGCCCGATGGGTCTTTTAGCGTCGACAGCCAACATAGTGCGTGGTGGTCGGTCACTACGTCAAAAGATCGGCCGTATAAATATGAGCGAAACATGCCAAGCGCCCACACAATGGCCAAACACTCCTTTTCTGTTACGCTGTAATTGGCCTCCGCCTTGGTTAACGTGCGACTCGCGTATGCGACGACGTATTCTGTGTGGCCAGGTTGACGTTGTGCCAACACAGCACCAAGGCCTACACCACTTGCGTCAGTATGAAGTTCGGTTGGCGCTTGAGGGTCAAAATGGCGAAGAATCGGTGGCGTCGTGAGAAGACGGCGCAAGGTTGTGAAGGCGTCGTCACACTCTGGAGACCATGATGAGAGATCTCTAGAGCCACCAAGGAGCTGCGTGAGAGGTGATATAATTGACGCAAAGTTTCGAACGAATCGCCGAAAGTAAGAGCAGAGGCCGATGAAACTGCGTAGCTCTTTGATAGTGGTAGGTTTTGGGAACGCAGTAACAGCACGTAGCTTCTCGGGATCCGGGCGAACGCCCTCCTTTGACACGACATGGCCTAAAATTGTGAGCTGACGAACAGCAAAGCGACATTTCTTCAGGTTAAGTTGCAACCCGGCGTTGGTCAAGCAAGTGAGTACGTGCTGGAGGCGAGAAGCAGGGCGTTGC
>NC_051160.1:51797404-51825708 GCF_013339745.2 Dermacentor silvarum
CGTATGCACCCTACACCCTGGCAGGAGAAGACTGCATTCGTGACGCCTGATGGACTTTATCAATTTAATGTTATGCCGTTTGGGCTTTGCAATGCCTCTGCTACTTTTGAAACATTTATGGACTCCATTCTTCGTGGTTTAAAATGGGAGGTATGTTTGTGCTATCTAGATGACGTTGTCGTTTTCGGACGTACTTTCGAAGCGCATAACACCCGTTTAAACCTCGTTTTAGACTGCGTCGAAAAGGGCCGCTTGGTTTTGAATTACAAGAAGTGCCGGTTTGGCGAACTACAAGCATTAGTCCTTGGTCACCTGGTTGACAAAGATGGTGTCCGGCCAGACCCCCGGAAAATAGAAACAGTCAGTGCCTTTAAACCACCTCAGTCACTAAAAGAACTTCGCAGCTTCCTGGGTTTATGCTCCTACTTTCGACGGTTCGTGCCCAGATTCGCGGACATTGTCTATCCTTTGACAAGCCTATTGCGAAAAGACAGCCCATACGAGTGGACACCTTAATGCGATGCGGCATTCTCTCAAGTTCCTGCTGACTTCAGAACCCATTCTTTGTTACTTCGATCCGTCTGCTCCTACTGAGGTGCACAGTGACGCCAGCGGAATTGGCATCGGTGGAGAGTATGTGGTTGCCTATACGAGCCGTTCTCTCAGCAAGGCTGAACGAAACTACACTGTGACAGAGCAAGAATGCTTAGCGGCTGTCTTTGCTGTTCAAAAGTTTCGTTGCTACCTCTATGGGCCTCCATTCACAATTGTAACCGACCGTCATTCCTTGTGTTGGCTTGTTACCCTCCGTGATCCCTCCGGTCGTCTAGCACGCTGGGCTTTGCGGCTCCAAGAATTTGATTTCAATGTGTCGTACAAAAGTGGAAGACGTCATGCCGACAGACTGCCTTTCTCACCTTCCACTGTCGACAACAGAGGATAACGCGGACAACCTCGACACCTGCTTTGCTGCTGTCTCTCACGCGTTTCCTGACGCCACTGTATTCCAGCGGGAACAGCTCAACGATTTATGTTGGGACCCCCTTTTCGCCGATGCCTGCTGTCCCAAGGCCAGTGGTCGCTTTTGCCTTCGCGATGGACTGTTATACAAGACAAATTATTCAGCAAGTGGCACGCGGTATTTACAGGTTGTTCCCTAAAGCCTGCAAGGTGACATTCTCCGTGTCATGCATGATGATCCGACGTCAGGCCACCTTGGATTTATCCGCACCTTACATTGAATACAGGAGCGGTTTTACTGGCCTAAGATGCGACATTCAACTAAGCAATACGTGTCGAGCTGCGACAAGTGCCAGCGTCACAAGCGACCGACAAGTGCTTCGCAAGGCCTCCTTCATCCTGTAGCGCCGCCTACTACACATTTCGAGCAAGTTGGTATCGACCTGCTAGGACCGTTTTCACGATCTTCGAACAACAACCGCTGGATCATCGTCTGTGTCGATCACCTAACTAGATGCGCGGAAACAGCTGCGATATCTTCCTCCAACGCTAACTGCGTCGCTGCCTTCCTGTTACGCTACGTAATCATTCGTCACGGTCCGCCTCGCGTAATCATCAGCGACTGTGGTCGCCAATTCGTCGCTGACGCCATGGAAGAATTTCTTAGACTCTGCACTTCGCAGTTCCGCCACTCAACACCATATCATCCCCAGACGAATGGCCTTGTCGAACGTACCAACAGTACCCTGACCAACATGCTGGATATGTATGTATGATCCAATCACAGGAACTGGGATGACATCTTACCGTTTATTACCTACGCCTACAATACAGCGAAGCATGAAACTACGGACTTCACACCTTTCTACCTGCTCTACGCTCGGACACCACGCAGCTGTCTGGATACCATTTTCCCCTTTACACTCCACACAGAGGACTCAGTTGCCGAAACTTTGTGCCGTGCTGAAGAAGCCCGACAAATTGCTCGACTGCATACACGGGCATCACAAGATCGCTCCAAGGAGCGGTATGACCGCCGCCACGACTCAGTTTCATTCAAAAAAGGTGACTTGGTGTGGCTGTGCACCCCTCAGCGCAGACGCGGGTTATGCCAAAAGTTCCTGGCTCAGTATACCGGTCCCTTCACAGTCATTGACCGCATTAGCGATTTAACGTATGTGGTCGCCCGTGTAAGGTCACCAGGACGCCGCTCTAGCGCTACTCAACTTGCGGATGTTACGTGCCTCAAGCGATATTACTCCAGCACTCAGCCCTAACTCCCGTGGTGGGCTTCGTCTGTGAAACGGGGAATGTAACGCCTTCGTTGAGGCGAAAGGAAGAGGAGGAGGACGATGAATCTTTTGGTGTGCGGAGCGCAGAAAGAAACCTGTGCTGGACCGCTTTCCTAGACTCTCATCCATCACCTGTAAATAAACACGCCTCATCCGTAACAATATATACCTAGTTTTAATCACTTTTAAACGTACGTACGTGTGTACGTTTATAAGTGATTAAAACTAGGTCTACAGAAGAGACCTGCATGGTTGCATTGTAATTTGTCATTCTTTGCGCACACAACTTTAGTAGATGTTTTCGTAGTGCCCGTATGGATTCTGTTACATGCACTGTATGTTTGCTGTTGGAGCTTTCAAACAAAGACTTATAAAGCCCAATACTTTGATAGCGTTGATAATTTTTATACTCTTTAATAATAAGTAACCTAACCTCTAATTTATGACGCCGGTGGAATGAGTGACGAGAATTAAAACCACGAAACTGGAACGGCAGCAATGTAATGATAACGACGACACCGTGATCCTTACCTAGTGGCCGAAGCAGGGATACAATACAGCTTAGGCCACTGGGTCGGCATTAAAGACCAGATACAAAACAGAGAGAAAGATAGGCTCAAGATGGCTGAGGTAGGTAATTATATATATATGTATATATATATATTGTAATGAAGAAGACAAGACGACGACGAAGCAGTCAGCAAGCAAGCCACAGTGTTGGTGCTAACCACGCGCCCCGAGCTTGCGCTTGCCCGGATTTTGGACTGCTGGTCGCCTCGCCGCTTCTTGACGTTCGCCTGGCGTTTCTCGCATTCATTGACGTCTACGCGTGAATAAATCACGTTGCATTTGGTGGAGGCTGCGTGGGTCCCCCGCACCAACCTGGAACTCCGCTCCCGGACGCTCCCTTCGGTTCCTGCACCCATGATGGTCAACGACACCTCGACTCAGACTGACCCTTCGGCAGCGCCTGCCACCTGCAGCGCCGTGTACCGTGAGCGGGATCCGCCCATTTTCAACGGCTCAGGTGACTCCGATGTTGAAGACTGGTTGTCGACATACGAACGGGTCAGCGCCAATAACAAATGGAACGATTCATCGAAGTTGAGTCACGTCATGTTTTATCTCGCGGACATCGCGCAACTGTGGTATCGCAACCACGAGACCGACATACCCACTTGGTCCGTTTTTAAGACTTCCATTTCGGACGTCTTTGGTCGGCCTACGGCCCGCAAGCTTCGCGCAGAGCAGCGCTTGCGTGAACGTGCGCAACATCCAGGGGAGAATTACACGGGCTACATCGAGGATGTGCTGAATCTCTGCAACCGCGTCAACCCTACCATGCCAGAGGGCGAGAAAATCAAGCACATACTGAAGGGCATCGAGGACGACGCTTTTCAGATGCTGCTCGCGAGAAACCCCACCACGGTCGCGGCACTCGTCTCCTTGTGTCAAAGCTTTGACGAGTTGCGTAGGCAGCGCACGATCGCCCGCCAAGCCCTCATGACGCCAGACACACTATCGAGCTTGCAGCTAGCTGCCCACTCTGCCGATCAACAGCCGCTGCTCTCTACCATCAAGGACTTTATCCGGGAAGAGGTAGCGCGTCAGCTTTCATTGCTGCCTCTCACGCACGAGCCTTCGCAGTCTTTGGCTCCGGACCTTCAACACGTCATTCGGACCCAGGTTGCTGAGGCCCTCCCGCCTGTGACTCACCAACCACCCGTCACTGCGCCACTTACCTACGCTTCCGTCGCGGCTCGGCCCCCTCAATATCCTGCGCCGTATGCTCGACCTGCGATGCCGACCCATGCCTGGCCGACGACCGCGAATGCTGCGCCACTCGCCTTCGCGAGACCTTCGGCTCCGTTCCTCCGCCGCCCCGACGCGTGGCGAACGCCAGACAATAGGCCCATCTGCTTCGCCTGTGGTGTCGCTGGACACGTCGCCCGCCACTGTCGCCGATGTCCACCTTCGCCATTTGACGTCATGGGCAGGCCTGTTCCTTCGTCTGCCCGGTCGCCACCAAGGTACGTCCCTGACGATCAGCCAGCCTATGCTAACCGCCGGTCCCTATCTCCGCGACGACGCTCCCTATCACCCATGCGTCGCCGACCTCCTACTGAGGAGGGAAACTGATCGCTGCAGTTCCGGAGGCAAGAGCTGCATGCGCGTCGAACTGCCCAAGGCCTCCATCTATTTCGCCGCAAAACATTATCGACGTCGACGTTGAAGGAACCGCCGCATTAGCGCTTATTGACACGGGGGCCGCTGTTTCGGTTATCTGCGAAAACCTATGCCGCAAGATCAAAAAAGTGACCACGTCGCTCTCGGGACTAATGCTCCGCACTGCCAGCTCACAGTGCATTGCGCCTTCAGCTGTTTGCACCGCACGTGTCGCTATTCAAGGTGAACTTTATGTCATCGAGTTTTTCGTGCTGCCGTCATGTTCCCACGACGTTATTCTCGGATGGGACTTCCTTTCACGTCATCGCGCCGTCATAGACTGCTCCCGTGCAGAAGTGGCCCTTACGCCATTGCAAACCTCTCTTTCGGTGGATAATCATCCCGACGCTTACAAACTTGTCGTTGCTGCGGACACAGATATTGCCCCTGAAACGTCGACCCTTGTGCCTCTGTCCTGTACGGCCGCCCCTGACGGAACTGTTCTGTTTGCCCCATCGGAGGTACTTCTCCGCCGTCGCGGCCTACGACTGCCGTTTGCTGTACTTACGGTTGAATCGGGTGCTACTACTATGTTAGTTTCCAACTGGCTCCCATCCTCCGTTACATTACTTCGTGGAGAATCTTTGGGTCACATTCAAGGTGCCGATCTCCTGCGCTCCCTCGAGTTTGCAGAGGACCAACCCCATCTTCAACTGAATGCCATGACATCACCTGTTCCCAAACCTTCGGGTCCAGACAGTTTCCACCCTTCTATTGCTGCCGATCTACCGTCAACACAACGCAGCGAACTCCTGGCCCTTCTTCGAGACTTCCGCTCCTCCTTCGATTGCGCTCAACCATCGTTAGGTCGTACAACAAGCGTCACGCACCACATTGACACCGGTTCCCATGCGCCCTTACGCCAACGACCATACCGAGTTTCAGCGGCAGAACGGCGTATTATCAATGAACAAGTGGATGATATGCTTACGCGTGGTGTCATTCAGCCATCCCAGAGCCCCTGGTCCTCTCCTGTTGTACTTGTGCGCAAAAAGGATGGCTCTATCAGATTCTGTGTTGACTACCGCCGCCTCAATAAGATAACTCGGAAGGATGTATACCCGTTGCCCCGCATCGATGATGCTCTCGATTGTTTGCAAGGGGCAGAATATTTCTCGTCACTGGATTTGCGCTCGGGTTACTGGCAAGTTCCAATGGCCGACCCTGACCGACCTAAGACGGCTTTTGTCACTACTGACGGACTGTATGAGTTTAACGTGATGCCGTTCGGATTGTGCAACGCCCCAGCTACTTTCGAACGGATGATGGATAACATCCTTCGTGGCTACAAGTGGAATACCTGCCTCTGCTACCTTGACGACATCGTCGTTTTTTCTCGCGATTTTCCAACTCACCTTGTTCGTCTTCGTGCGATTCTCACGTGCCTCACCTCTGCTGGCCTTCAACTTAACATAAAGAAGTGCCACTTTGCTGCACGCCAGTTGACGATACTAGGCCACGTCGTCTGCAAGGAGGGAGTTCTTCCGGACCCCGCGAAGCTCCGTGCCGTAGCCGAATATCCCAAGCCCAATTCCTTGAAAACACTTAGAAGTTTCATTGGGCTGTGCTCGTATTTTCGTCGATTTGTGCGCGACTTTGCTACCATCATCGCGCCTCTTACCAACCTTCTGACCGCCTCTAACGGCCTGTCTGCTTGGTCAACAGAATGCGACGAATCTTTTCGAACGCTACGGCGCTTACTAACGTCGCCACCAATACTCCGTCACTTTGACCCTAATGCGCCTACGGAGATCCATACTGACGCCAGTGGTGTTGGCCTTGGTGCGGTATTGGCTCAAAAAACACCAGGATACCAAGAATACGTCGTTGCCTACGCGAGTCGAACGCTCAAGAAGGCCGAGTGTAACTATTCTGTCACCGAGAAAGAGTGCCTCGCTATAATTTGGGCTTTGGCTAAGTTTCGTCCGTACCTTTATGGCCGCCCTTTCGACGTCGTCACGGACCATCATGCTCTATGCTGGCTCTCGTCGCTGAAAGATCCCTCGGGACGCCTCGGTCGTTGGGCGCTTCGCCTGCAAGATTACGACATCCGTGTTGTGTACCGATCCGGCCGCAAACACTCGGACGCTGATGCACTGTCCCGCTCGCCGCTAGCGTCTGACACGGCTTCTCCGTCAGCCTCTTCGGCTCCCTTGTCGCCTATTGACTTTACAGACATGTCGTCGGAGCAACGCAAGGATGCGTGGATTGGTCAACTCCTTGACTTTCTCACTGACCCATCCACTTATCCCGCCTCAAGAACTCTGCGTCGCCAAGCCGCCCATTTCACTATTCGCGACGATCTCCTTTATCGCCGGAATTACGCATCTGATGGCCGGAGGTGGCTTCTAGTGGTACCTCGCCACATGCGCACGGACATATGCGCTGCTTTCCACACTGACCCACAAAGCGCTCACGCCGGCGTTCTCAAGACCTACAATCGCCTGCGGCAGCGATTCTACTGGCGCGGAATGTATGCATTTGTGTGCAAGTACATACGTGCTTGCACTGCCTGTCAGCGGCGCAAGACTCCAGCTCAACGCCCGGCCGGTACACTTCAGCCTCTCCCTTGCCCGGCCCGTCCATTCGACCGCGTCGGTATCGACTTATACGGCCCGCTTCCCTCGACCACCTCTGGGAATAGGTGGATAATTGTCGGCGTGGACCACCTCACGCGTTACGCCGAGACTGCAGCTTTGCCTACAGCCACGGCAAGAGACGTTGCGTTTTTCATCTTACGCAACTTCGTACTGCGCCACGGTGCTCCCCGTGAGCTTTTAAGCGACAGGGGACGTGTTTTCCTGTCTGATGCTATTGAAGCCTTGCTCGTTCAGTGTAACATCGTTCATCGCATGACCAGTGCATATCATCCGCAAACTAATGGCCTCACTGAGCGATTTAATCGCACTCTGGGGGATATGCTGACGATGTACACGGCGTCAGACCAGACGAATTGGGACACCGTCCTTCCATTCATCACATATGCGTACAACACTGCTACGCACGCGACTACAGGATTCTCGCCGTTCTTCCTCTTGTACGGACGTGAGCCATCATGCACGCTGGACACTATGCTTCCCTACACACCTGACTCATCTGAGTACACTGCAATTTCTGATGTCGCCAAGTACGCCGAAGATTGTCGTCAATTGGCCCGTTCATTGACAGCCGAGGACCAAGGTCACCAGAAGCTCAGGCACGACACCGACCGATCTCTCACTACTTTCGCGACCGGTGCCCTAGTTTGGCTTTGGATTCCTCCGAGTACGCCTGGCCTTTCGTCTAAATTATTGGCCCGATATCATGGGCCCTACCGCATCCTCGCTCGGACATCTCCAGTCAATTATGACGTTGAGCCTTTGACACCGTCTCAAGACTTACGCCGTCGTGGTCGAGAAATCGTTCACGTGAGTCGCCTCAAGCCCTATTATGACCCCTCTATACTGTCAACGCCTTAAGTCGCCAGGATGGCTACGCTACTTCCCGGGGGCCAATGTAATGAAGAAGACAAGACGACGACGAAGCAGTCAGCAAGCAAGCCACAGTGTTGGTGCTAACCACGCGCCCCGAGCTTGCGCTTGCCCGGATTTTGGACTGCTGGTCGCCTCGCCGCTTCTTGACGTTCGCCTGGCGTTTCTCGCATTCATTGACGTCTACGCGTGAATAAATCACGTTGCAATATATATATATATTGTAGCGAAGAATACGAACGCCATAGCGGGTCACGCTCTCTAGCCCTTTCGGGTGGCTCGATCCCTTCTGCGCTTTCCTCGAGAAAACGCCGCTCGTGCTGAGAGCTCGGACCTTCAAACAATGGACGACTCAAACGGCTGGTATCTTAATAAACGCTTTTACAAGTGGTGGAAGTGCTTCTGCCTACAGCGTAAATCCTGGAGATTCGATCCCGTGCCCTACGCTCAACCATGCCCGAAGACCCATCCCAGCAAGTGCCACCTACCCCATCCCAGCAAGCGCCTCCTCAGTCTGTCATTTTCTCTGGTGTCCCTCGCCACAGGGACTCTGCCATTTTCAGCGGCGCGGACAAAACCGATGTGGAGGACTAGCTGACAACGTATGAGAGGGTAAGTGCTCACAACAAATGGGACGACCCTGCAAAGCTCAGCAATGTGATCTTCTATCTCGCGGGTGTCGCCAGTCTCTAGTACAGCAAGCATGAGACCGATTTTCCGACGTGTTCCTTGTTCAAGACTTTTTTGGTCGCGGTGTTTGGTCGCCCTGCGGTGCGCAAGCTGCGAGCAGAATCGCGTTCGCGCGAACGTGCACAGCAGCCGGGTGAATCATTTACCTGCTACATTGAAGATGTTCTGGACTTGTGCAAAAGAGTCAACGCGACGACGTCGGAATGGAACAAAATACGAAATGTCATGGAAGGAATCGAAGAAGATGCGTTCAACATGCGACTTGCGAAAAATCCTCAGTCCGTGTCAGACATCGTTACTCTCTGCCAAAGCTACGTGGAGCTACGGAGGCAGCGCTCGTTGACAGGTGACCTTTCATCGCGTAACGAACACATTGCTGGTTTGACCACCATCTCCGACCAGTCCGCACTACTTACAGCAATGAAAGCCTTTGTTCGGGAGGAAGTTGCACGCCAGCTCTCCTTGCTAACCTTCGCTCAGCCACCCCATGTGCAACAGCCCGCAACGAATGTTATGCCCACACTCTGTGGCGTGATCGAGCAGGAAATCGCCGAGGTCTTGCCAGACCAGCATCAACATCTTCCTGCGGCCGCTCCACTAAGCTACGCTGATGTCGTCGTGAGGCCGCAACAGGTCCCGACCGCTGCACCTCTCAACTACGCTGAAGTCGTCGCGAGGACTCAAAAACTCTCTCCGAGTATGCCTCTCGCTTATGCCAACGTCACGGCTAGGCCCCAACCGCAGCCCGACATGCCGTCATACCAGCAGCTGCCCTGTACTGCGCGACCTCTTACATGGATGGGACCTACCCCAGCGAACCGGTGGCGTACTTCCGACGACTGGCCGATACGCTTTGCGTTCGGCTATGCCGGTCACATCGCTCGTTATTGTAATCGCGTTCAGCCGCCTAGCGCTGCATGAGCCGAGACAAACCAGTTCAACCGTCCAAATTCCGACCCCACATCGGCTATGTCACCGACTCTGTGACCGACGCCAACTACTCGCCGTTCGCCGTCTCCACGCCGTCGCTCAGTGTCGCCAATACGAACCCATCCCGTAACTGGGAACGAGGAAAACTAATCGTCGCAGTCCAAGAGGCAAGGGCTGCGGCGCCGTCGAAACGTGAAAGTCCTCAACACAGTCCTTAAAATGTGATCGAAGTGTTTGTTGACGGTGTTCGCGCATCTGCACTCGTGGACACTGGAGCCGCCGTAGGTGTTATGGACGCCAAGCTTGGCCGCCTACTTCGGAAAGTCACAACGCCCCTTTCAGGACTGCCCCTACGCATAGCCAGTGCTCAGCATATCCACCCTTTAGCGGCTTGCCACTGCTCATGTTGTTATTGACGACCTTCTGTAGACCATAGAATTCATCATCCTCACCTCGTGTTCTCATGGCGTTATCCTCGGATGGGATTTCCTCTCGCGCCACAACGCCGTTATCCATTGCGCACGGGCCAAGCTGGAACTCTCGCCGCTGTTAGATTTGCCGCTCACCGACAATACTTCGCTGTTGAGGAAGGTACTTGTTCAAGACTACACCCAGGTTCCTCCCAACACGTCAACGGTCGTGCCCATATACTGCAGCGGCCTCTCCGACGCTGTTGCACTACTGTCCCCATGTGACCGCTTTCTCACCCGGACAGGCCTGCTGGTACCTTTTGCGACTATGGAAATCAAGCAGGGCTACAGCACCATTTTCGTTTGCAACCCGTTTCCATGTTCTGTGATGCTGCTCCGAGGGCAATGTCTCGGCCATGTACAAGCGATAGATATAAACCTCCCCGATGACCATTGCTGTGCTAGTTCCAGTGTGCTCAGTGCTCTTTCTACCTGTGAGGGACCTTCCAATGACGTGTTAGGTTCTTCTATCGCTGATGACCTTACGCCGGCCCAGCGATCTAAACTTTTGTTCCTCATAGAAGAATTTCGTTCTTCTTTCGATGTCGGGCAAACTTCCCTATGCCGGACATTCACTGTTGCGAAACGCTGTAGCGAAACTTTCTCCCTGAGAGTTCCCATTATAAAATAAAGTGCGGCTTACGCTCGCGTGAACGAACGAACTGCTGCAGGATTGCCTTTTTCGGCAGAAGCCGGCTCTGTTCCACTGCCAGATTAGGAATCCGTTATCCTGACCCGCCATGTTTGGAACTTTTGCTTGGCCTTTCATAGGGCGAACCGCGTCTAAAACCCTCCGTTTTTGAGGGTAGACCATTTCTAACCACACACGAGTATCCGGGGGTTGACTCTCCCAGAGTGACCCTAGTTACGAGGGTGTTGAACCTGCTCGTGAGAGCAGCCACCGCTTCTACTAAGGTCATGACTGAGCTTTGGAGGCTGTGCCCCGACTCCCTAACCTCTTTCATGGAGTTCCTAATCTCGCTTTTGAATTCCTCGAGGTCCCCTTCTCCCTCAATGGGGTCCGCGAGGGCCCGCTTCTTGGCGGACGTCGCCGGCTCCTGCGTTTCCACAGGAAGCTCCCTGGGGGCCTGCGCGGGCGGCACGGGCAAACCCATCTTTTGAAAGGACTCGAACTTGGCCCTGAGTTGCTGCAACGCGGCTCTGAGCTGCGCGTTCTCCTGGTCTAAGTGTGCGACGCTAGGATTGCTGTCCTCGGGCGGCAAACCCTTCGTTACCTTTGGAGGGTTGTGTTTAACTCGATCGGAACAGGCGGTCTCCTGGATTCTGACTCTCGAGTGAGATCACCTCCTGGAGCTGGAACGCCCTCTTGACCGGCTGCGTCAGCCGGCTGGTGTGACGGAGCGCCCCCTCGAGGATGCCCTGGGCAGGCTCGAATCACATGCTTGGCAGCTGGTCGCTACCTGCCGCGCAGGTGTTTTCTCGGCGCGCTTTCGCTGCCTCCTTCTGCAACGGACGACGTAGGGCACTTGGAAGCGTTGTTTGCAGGCCTTGTCCGCCGTGAGATGAGGCCCCCCGCAGAGGGTGCACTTGGGCAAGCATTCGTAGTTTTCCGCGCGGAACGCGTGTCCGCATCCCCTGCAAATCGTTTTCACCGGGGCTGCGCACACGTCAGCGCGGTGACTCAGCCTTCCACAGGCGTAGCAAAACGTCTGTCTGGCGTCTGTAAAGCGTACAGCGAAGCATGCTGGAGCCGCACAAGACGTACTTCGGCGCTTTGAGTCCGTCGAAAAGAACGACGATCATGGTAGTGTCCTTGATGCATTTCAGTTAGAGGGCCTTTGGGTTCCTTGGCTGGACGATCATGTCGCGCAGGTGATTGCGGTAGAAGTCGAGGTCGACGTCCCGCACGATCCCCTTGCACGTGTTATCCGGCGCTGCCAGGTACGAGTTGACTTTGTACCGGGCAGACCACACCAGTAGAGCTTACACGCTCGCGTAAGCACGGGCGTTCTTCTCCGTCGGCGTACTCACGTCATAAATGTTGTGGACCACGTTGATGGAGACGCCGTCCACCTCCGTTTCGGCCAGGGCCAGTTGAGCCACCATGGCCAAGGCCTGTGTCACCTTGATCTGGCTGATCGTCTTGACGTTTAGCCAGCCTCTGGGGCGGACGATGATCCTAAAGTGCTCCCTCGGCAAGCGGGGGATCCTCGAGGCCGCGGCGAAGCGTTTTTTGACGCCCCCGGCGGCGGGGGTGCAGGAAGCGCCACGGCCCCTGCCACGTTGTATCGAACTCGCCCGGTCGCTGACGCCGGGCTGCCTTTGCAACTTGCGCTAGGAAATAGCCGTCGTCCATCTGGACTTCAGACACTCATCAGGGGTGATGTCCTCCCCCTTCGACCGTCACTTGCATGGACATTCTTGGGCACGGTGGCGTGCGGGAGGAAGGACTCGACGCGCCTTATCCGGGAAAGTATGCCTAACCCTGCGGCGGGGTCAGATAAAAAGTTCCGAAGAATGTCGAAGTCACCACCTACCGGCAAAATTTTTCTCAAACGCGCCTCGCGTTATAATCAACGTTGGTTTAGGCTGGGGAAGAGAAAAAAAAAACACCGTATTAGCTACGCTAAATAAGACAAAGCACACAAATTAGTGTACAATTTTACTTATTTTGAGGCTTTTTCCTTTCACGTCTGTGGAATACACTGCGAATACTCACAATCGCTACTAAAAGCAAATCAACTTGTCGAGGTGTCAAAACAGAAACGCGCCAAGCGTCCCAAGAAGTTCTATGCCGCTTGTCGAAATATGCGTCCGTGGTGTTATTAAAGCAGTGTTCTGTAGTGCTTGATATTGTTTATTGATTGCAAAGATGCCATATTCTTTTGGGACTTTCTCCAAAGGACTTTCAAAAATATTCTTGATATATATTCTGATAAGATTCGATAGCTTATTACACCTAAAAGTAAAGAAGATGTGCCTTTGACATGCTGCTACTAATGGCGTTGCACAATTTATGGAAAACTCACATGGTAGATCCAATTGCACGCCAATTTATAGTCGCAGTCGCATTTCCTTCGGAATATTTCGCAACTGAAATACCTTTTTAATCAAAGAGACTTCCAGCCAGACTGGAATTCATTGTTGATGCAGTGTCTCATTTTGCCTCACATTTAGAGAACTGCATGTTCACAGTAATAATTGTGCTTTGAAGCAATTGTTTGGTTCTTTACACGCGGCTATGACTGTTTGTGCCCGTATGTAAACAAATTACGCATGTACGTTTTATATTCGTATTACATTTACTTTAAAGTAGCGTCTGTGGCTGTAAGGTTTCAAGCCTATTAAAATAATTAAACAAGCCTATTACTAGTGCTTGTTTAATTATTTATTTCAGAGTACCTTGTTGAAAATGACGAATTTACAAAGCCGGAGAGACGTCTAAAGCCAGATGGACGATGTTTAGGCGAATCCATGTACTTACCACAATGCTGTCTGAAGCGCGGCGATTTATGTACCCGTAGACACTAGCGCAAGAGACGCCTCTATTTGATTCTGTACGAAACTATGTATTGCGATGCTTCTTACCGTTAATGATGTGGCGCCAGGTCTGAGCACATGCCTCACTAAGTAAACTCCGTTGAGAAATCGCAGTAAATAAGACATGAGCAGTGGTGGAACCATTAGCGGGCAAAATATTTCATACATTCGTATAAGGCATTATAATAACACACCACAACGCACCGTGAAGCGTCTAGAATGCACATTTCGCATCAAGGACCAGAAAACATACACAAAAATGAAAGGTGGAACATCTGTAAAGGAAGTTCAAGGGAAAAAATTAAAGCCCCATTTCACATTGTTAGCCAAACTAATATCACGACTGCGCAACGACATACCTGCATCTCTAAATGGTACTTGTTATGAGCCAGATTATTTAGCGAAAATAAACCCTAATTCTTCTAGATTTCTTGTATAGTGTTGTGCGTCTTGGAGTGAGCATTTAACTCAATATTTCTGCACGGACCCTACGAGCGCTGCCTGGCCACGCTATGCCGGTCAAAATTTGGGCGCACACCGCCATCTTAGTTTCTTGCATCGCGCACGCGGAAGAGGTAGTATAATTTGACGCATTGTTTGCAGCTGCACAATACTGTATATATAATCTTCAATTCCCCTTTAGTTTGTTTTTCGCCGTTGTCTTGGGCCGAGAAGGAGGTTAGAACATGCAAGCGCAAGACAACCCCTCGGCGTTGCTATATGTAAAGTCAGCTTCTACTACTACGTTTATTCAGGTGGTTCAAGCGTCTGAGATTATTGCTGATCTGAGTTTGCTTGAATAAAGCCATGCTTTTGTACTTTTAATTTGTAGCCCTGGCGAAATACTTTTCGTGGTGTCTTCAAAGTGTTCTTTTCGGTGATGCTTATACCATTGGTTGCCGTATTGTTCACATTAGCTTTGGCGGTTGGTCTCCCGTCATGAAATGTCTCGTAAGTAACCGTAAAAGAAGAGCTGTTTATTTGCAAGTTCCATTTGTTGCTACAACGTTTTAGAGTATTTAGAGCGTCTCGTTTTGGCACATACCATAGAAAAAGGGTGCCCTAGTATAGTTTATAGAGGAATTTTTGTATTGTTCATTTTTTGCTGTTTGGCATTGCCGACCGTGACTCACTTCCATCTTACATCTTTTGTTTTCTTTCTAACAACCTGGTACAGTTTACCTGCCACACACACATGAGCAAGAAAAATGAATTGAGAAAGACGTGAAACACGCCGTGTGCTTTTCGAGCTGCCGACTTTGTTTACATGCCCTATTGTAGATATTTATGGGACTGTTTTTGCAAGAAACCTCATCTATTACTGTTTGACACTAGAATGGTGGCCCAAACAGCAGTTATAAATCGCCTACAAGCACCTTAGATGGGGGCACTGTTACGTTACATGCAGAAAATAAATCTAGGGAATACACGGGGAATGTGGGAGATGGAAATTGAAGACGACGAGCAAAGCGAGAACAAGAGGAAAATAGGAGCCAACTTGTCTTTTTTAGTGCAGAAACGAACAAATTATAAATGTGTGCTATAAGAGCGCGACGAGGAGGAAGTGTCATTATTACACATGCATCATAGTGTTGTACACCTAAGGAAGTTCGATGCCGCGCGAGTTGTGTCCGCAGCATTTAGTGCTGGATTGTGCTTCTAAAGTTTAGCTTTAAGGAGAGTAATAAACTTGCAGATCAATGTATTTCATTATTTCGTATTCGCTTTTTTGCGACAGAAAATTGTACACGCCTTCTGAATTAAGATTGTTTTGAAGCCGACGCAATGCACTCTCTGCATTTTACATACATCTGCCTTTCAGCCTTTCAACGGCATAAGGTTCGGGAGGAGAAATTAAGAGACCACCAGGTAGAGGGCCTATGCATTTCGGTGACTGCGGTCACTGTAGATAACTATGCACTAAGAAAGAACAGATGATATAGAAAGTCGTGTTTTGCAGCTTTTTGTGTTTTTCTGTACTAGTAGTATTACAATACCTCCTTGGGCAAGGGTAGATTATCACTGTTCAAGCCGTCTATATTAAGTACTTATTGCTCGTACTCTGGAAATTTCTTTTCGCGTGACAGTGTCGTATTTATTGAAAGGGCCATGGTTCTTTTATCTGCTGTACACATTGAATCCACTATAGGATAGATATGAAACATTGGATTGCAGAAATGCCGCGTTGTATGGCAGAAACGCTTATAGTTGCTTACATTACCACTGGCGTTTTACGGTCGATAATAAAACATTTATTCCTCACGTTAATGTACACGATTTCATGCCCTCTTGTAGGCGTATATTGTGTGCCCGTCTTCGTCCTCTCTAGGCGAACATGCTCAGGGAGCACTTCTTCCTTCTCTGTCTTTTCGTCGGCTTATTTGCTGTGATATGTTCAGGTAAATGAATTTTAAGTGTATTTTAACTGCTGCCGGCAACTAGGAACATTTTAGAGCACTAATTTTGTATACGTGACACACTATTAGTACATCTACCCCAGTTTCTACTCGTCATCAAATTATATATTTTCATCCTGTGCATCGCGCATCTTAGCCTTAGGTGCATTTGCGCCAAAAAAATTCACTGAACTAACTACTCGTATTCATCCGGAACGCCCGGTTCACTTACCGTTGTCGCCTTCCGGACATTCTATTAACCGCTGGCGTACTCCGGATAACCGCCCAATCTGTTTCGCATGCGGTATTCTGGGCAATGTTGCGCGTTTCGGTCGTGGCCATGCACATTATTTTCGTGAGGGCGCACCGAATTTCAGATACCTTTCTCAACAACCTTCATGCCATTCTATCCCTGATCCCTCCCACTCGTCACCCCGCCTGCAGCTCACGTCGATCTTCTCCTGGTCGCCGTACCCTTCACCTATGCTTCGCCGCTGCATTTCTAGTCAGGATCAAAAATGACAGCAGCAGTTCCCGAGACAAGAACTACGCCGTAATCGAAATTTTTAAGACCTCATCTTTCGAATCGCAACGAGATCGCTGTATTTGTCGAAAGTATCGCAACAAAGGCTCTTGTCGACACAGGGGCTGCCGTTTCTGTTATAAGTGATCACCTCTGCCGCAAACTAAAGAAAATGATGATTATTGTTCCCGATCGTTCACTACGTATACGGCGAGCTCGCAGCAAGACAAGATTTTGGCTGGTTGTACCGGTCGCGCTGTGATTCAAGACGTACAATGTTTTGTTGAATTCGTCGTTCAATGCCGTGCTTCGTGTGACATTATTCTTGGCTTGAAATTTCTTTGTGTGCAGCATGCTGTTAGCGGCTGCGCTTTTTCGTAACTGGCTTTGTTTCCGCTCCGCGATATTACCCTAGACCTCCCTACGCAGTCTCCTAAAGTGTACGTCACCGCTGACGTGATTATCTTTCCGTGAATATCTGCTATCTGACGTGATTATCTGCCGCCTTGGTGCCCGTATCTCGTGACTCTGTCTCCATCTCAACCGCCCTTTTCACTCCATCTCAAGATTTGTTCCTCGACGGAACCTTCTACTCCCAGTTGCCGTTGTCACATTCTCCGATGGTTTCTCTACCATTTATGTGTGCCATCCATTCCCCGTCGCTCAAGTATATTACATGGTGAAAGTGCGGGGCCTCTTGATAATTTTGATGTCATCCTCCCATTTGACCTAACTTCCGGTAAGGCCCCGTTGCCCATCCGTGCCGTCATAACTGCTGCTGCACCAGCCTCAGGTTCCCGAGATGTTATCATGCATACCATCATAGGCGCCAAATACGGGTGGGCTCCGGGACTCGAGCCCCCTCCGGAGTTTCCTGGGGGGTTGTTTATACATGTATGTCCAAGTTTATACATTGCATGTCCAAGTTTATACAGCTGATAAAACTACTATCCTTACTTCGTTTAAATATCTACTAATTTGCTTTTTGCAATTGATGCTTCGCCTTTCGCGTGAAACTGTTTGACACGCACGTCTTCCACAGACGCCAGCCACACGCTCTCAGCATGGCTGTAAAACGACAAACCAAGCAGTAGACGCACCGTAACGCTCCGCTCAAACGGTTTCGTTGCGGAGCGTGGGCAGCGTTCGTCGTTCCACTGCTGATGTAAGCGTTAAGCGCAGGCGTTTCACACGCGCCTTGTCGTCGTTATCGAGTCTCTCTTCAAGTCGGTCTGCCTACGCCACAGCCACGGAGGCTTGCTCCGTGGCCACAGCACGCCTGCTTTCTTACTAAGCTCATGTTTATTAGAACTCATATTGCAACCAAAGCCACTCACGTTACTTCCTATGATATTGCTATCTGTTGCTGTCGCATTCATTGCTTCGCCCTTATGGTGAAACTGTGACAATTTCTTAAAAATTTTCGGTAGTGAACGTAAAATGTCTTTCAACTGCCATGGTTGATGAACGAGCCTGCTGCTAGCGCGGCTGGTCTAGAACTTGCGTCAGGCGTCTGACAAGAACGCTCCAGATCGGAGTACCTAGAGAGAGAGAGAGAGAACAACTTTATTGAAGAATAAAACGCTCAATGGGTGGAGCCCCTAGGCAAGGGCCCCACTGGCTTCCGCGCGCCGTCTTGCTTGTCGGATGATGGCCCTTTGGAGCTATGGTTTGTTTGACGCATTCTATAGTCAGCGACGAGAACGAAACCGCTACGAGCACAACTTCTCGTGGTACGCGTGATAACGCGCGGCACGCATCAGTCGGCATATGCACCGCTCATATATTCTAGTTTACTGTGATGCTGCGCCGACGAAACTGGATGGCCGGAAAAAAATTCGAGGTCTTGACCTCGAATGTTTCACCTCGAAGATGCTCGAAGTCAATTTGGTGATGCAACGAAATGAAATTCCTAATAAATTTTATATACGCGATGAAAAGACAACTCCATTTAACTTTAGCATTATCAATAAATACCTCTTTTCTGGAGGCCGCTATATGGGGGCGTTGTCAACGCTATTACTTGCAATCTATTGCGGCTCTTGAAGTGTGCAGAAAAATGGCCTCGTAATGTTCACCTTTTACAATACGTTTGAATTTGGTGGCGCCGTTGGTTTCAGCCTTTCTTAACCTGTCTAGTGAAAACTAGCGGCTTACGACCGCTAGATAATTGTTTACTGTAGCTGTTTTCTTGAGGCTGCGCTGCCCCACAGGCATGGCGTCCGCCGATGCGACTAGTACAATACACCCAAAGCTTTCGTCGACCTAAAGAGAAACATGTACTGCGCAGATGTGCGATTTTAAACCACGTATGGCCGACCTTTTGCCCGAAACACCAATCGAGTTGAATTGAGGGGCATTTGAATATACAGCTGTCCATGGGAGGCCACCAAACCAAATCACTCACTTTTGAGAACAAAATGACGCAACTCCTTTTTTTAACAGATATGGCACCATTTTATGTTTTGCTCTACCGGAAGTGTTTCTCGTCACACAGACGGCGTAGAGCTCCATGAACCGCCGATTAATCACCATGATTTGAACGTACGGGCTTCTATGGTAGCTTCGCTACCAGGTATATGGTGTTTCAGCGAACACTTTCAAGAAAAATTGTGAAGGTTGCCTGTGGCAGAGTGCACAATTCTAGTTCTTGGCCTGGTCTACTCAAACAGGTGGACATTACTCGCACAAACGTTTGAAATGGCTAATGTACTAATTACCAAAAACCGATAATTAAGTTTTTAACAGTCAAATCCTTAGGAAAATGTCGTTTTATGCCGACAGGCTCATTTCCGTCTCCGTCCAGTCTGAGGCACTACGCTCCGGGTGTGGATCCCCACTGCCCCGACTGCGGTGAGGAACAGTCCACCTTGAACCACATGCTGTTGCAATGTTCTGCATTGCACCACTCGCCTTTCAACAAGCAAGAAGACTGGGAAGAAGCGCTCAAGAGCGACGACCTTCAAGTCCTGCTTCGGGCTGTTCAAAGGGCCTGTGACAGGGCTGGAGATCACGGTCTTCCGCCCCTGGTGCATGTTCGGCCCGTGACTACGACAAAGTAGTCCCTTAGGACAAAATAATTTTCTTGTCTGTCTGTCTGGTGTCATGATAATATTTCTTTCTAAGTTGATCCGCCTCCCAAACTCCACGGCTAGATTTTATAATTTGCAGTATGGGCCATAAGGTGGTTAGTTAAAAATTTAATTCGAGCATTTGTGTTTGTCGATTTTATATTTTATTTTTGGTGCTCTCCGCCACAGGCAACCTTTAAAATATTTTGAAAGTGTTCGCTGAAACACCCGATATATTTACGTTGCTTCCCTTCTCTTCCACTATATTTCAGATGCAACTAGGCCGCTCCGGAGGCTCGAAATGCCCTCGCAATTCAAGGCATACTATAGCAACCCAGTCGTTGATCGTCGTGCCCCTCTCAGTCCACTAAAGGCGTGGTAGAGCATACGTGCCGGTTTGGAGAATGTATTTGACATAGCGATGGAGTTCATGTCTATTCAAGCAAATCTATAGCATCCGAGCACTACCACGGCCGCTGGATAAAAAAAAAAAGTTGTCGCAGTTTCACCTGAAAGGTGAAGCATCAATTGCGATAGCAAATTTGTAGAGAGATATACGGAGTAATGATATTAGCTTTATCAGCTGTATAAACTTGGACATGCAGCAGCACCGGCAACGCGCCGAACTGTTGTCGACGCCGTCGGCATTTTGCCCGCGTTCGCTCAAAATGCGTGCGGCGTTGGTGACTGTTGCCGGAGCCTCTGATATAAATAGGCACTTGGTGCCGCAGCTAAACGTCGCCTCCCTTCCCTCCCCCTTCCCCCCCTCCCCCACGGCCTCTCGCGCATCGGAAGAAGGCGCGTTTGCTCTACATATATGGTGATTGTAAAGGAGGAAAGAGACGCCTACTTCTGCAGCCCTTAAGGAAGCACGGCGCAGAACGCGCGTTTGTTCTCCGCCGTGCGTTCACTCCCCGTGAAAGAGCGCGTCCCTCGCGCCCTTTCACTCGCACATACAGCGTTCGGCGGCGCGCGGCCACGATTTCATCTCCATTGACGTCATACGGAACCTCACGGCGACGGCGACGGCGACGGCGACGCCGACGGCGACGGCGACGCCGACGGCAGAAATCTGCTTTTGAGTGTCCATATAATTGCTATCGCAATAAAACACCACATATCCACGGGGTGAATGATGATGAGTGGGCGAAGCTCCGGAGGGAATCATCGGTAAACCGTGAATCTTCCGTGTAGTTCGCCCACTCTCGCCGCACTAAATCGAACGATTGACTTCCACCAATGACACGCGCCATATGTGACGTCATTCCTATTTTATAACAGCGCCCTTCATTATAATTGCACCATCTCCCGCTTAAGGGGACGCTAGCACAAACGCGATAGAAACGTGCAGTACTCTCTAGTACTCGGTACTCTAGTACTAGTACTCTAGTAGGCCTCATTCACACCCCCCTGTGGCCTCTCCCCCAAAAGGGGAGAAGCCACAGCGTCTTACGCAGCCGTTTACACATGCCGGAACGTGCACCGCGTTTGCCGACGCCATCACATGACTGCTGAGAGAGTATAACCCCCGTATTCATAAACGCTCCTCGACTTGAACTTGACTTGCCACCGCCTTCAAAGCGTTTCGAACGCGCTGCCCAAGGCGGTGGCAAGTCAAGTTCAAGTCGAGGAGCGTTTATGAATACGGGGATAAGGCGGAGAGGCCACAGCGTTTACACCAGCTTCTTACACGGGCCGTAACGCGCGAGCACAAACGCGTTAGAAACGCGCAGTCTTTCGTTAATGTTGGGTATTTATTAGGGGCGAAGCTCCTTATAGTGGCACCCGTTCCGTCCCCGTCGTAGTAGTAGTAGTAGTGTGTAACCAGTCTGAGAAAAATGAGAAAAACATTCCGAAGTTGTGTCCGTAGCGCGGAATCGAACCAGGGACCCCTCGCTTCCGAGCGCGCGGCGTTAGCCCACTACGCCACGAAGCGGACATGGACAAACGCACCACGATGGCTATAAATACCCAACATTAACCAAAGGCCGCGTTTCTAGCGCGTTTCTAACGCGTTTGTGCTAGCGCGTTACGGCCCGTGTAAGAAGCTGGTGTAAGACGCTGTGGCCTCTCCACCTTACCTTCAACGCGTTTCGAACGCGCTGCCCAAAGCGGTGGCAAGTCAAGTTCAAGTCGAGGAGCGTTTATGAATACGGGGGGTATACTCTCTCAGCAGTCATGTGATGGCGTCGGCAAACGCGGTGCACGTTCCGGCATGTGTAAATGGCTGCGTAAGACGCTGTGGCCGCTCCCCCTTACTAGAGAGCACTGAACGTTTCTAACGCGTTTGTGCAAGCGTCCCCTTAAGCGGGAGATCCGATGATTCCCTCCGGAGCTTCGCCCACTCATCATCATTCACCTCGTGGATCTGCTGTCATTTTTTGTCATCGTGGTGCGTGTGTCCATGTGCGCTTTGTGGCGTAGTCATTCTGCTCCCGGTCACTGGCGAGTGCGGACGCAGGATGGTTGGCTCCGAGCGAGCTGCGACAGCGGTCGTCAACGGCCGTGGTAGCCCATCGTTTTCCGTGCCCAAGGACTACATGATTATTTTGCCCAACGTTTCATCAGGTGAAGCTATGAAGCGTGCAGTCATGCTGCACTGCGACATCTCAGGTCGTCCATATCGCATCGACGACTTTCGAAAGCCCTTACAAGACGCCGGCGTCATCAAGGACGTTGCTGTAATAGGTGCCTACCAGATGTCCCACGTCTGGCTCGTTAACCTGCGGACGGATGAAGCGAAAAAGAAGCTTATAGAAGCAGGAAGGTTAGTCGTCAAGGAACGTCTTTGCATCGTCATCGACCCCAACAGGCAAGAGGTGCGTGTGAAGTTGCATTGGGTGGCTTTGGATGTCACGAGCGATAACATTCGGAGGGCATTCAGTGAATACGGCGAAGTGAAGGAAGTGACCAATGACAGGTGGAAAGCGGAGGGCTTCGAATGTGCTGACTCTCTGACAAAGTTTGTGCGATTGTTTTTGAAAGAGGGTATCGCACTGGACAACATACCGCACCGCAGGGCAGATGCGCCTGGGCAGCGGTACAGTGCTCATTGTGGCGCCAGGACGAGCCGCTCTTTGCCTTCGTTGCAAGCACACGGGTCATATACGGCGTGATTGCAGGGTACCGAAGTGCGCCGAATGTCATGCGTTTGGCCATGGACAGGAGGCATGTGCTCGCAGCTACGCCAAAGCCGTGGGCGGATCTACAGTTGTAGACCAAAGCGAGCTTGTGATGGACGAGGAAGAGGCAGAGCAAGCTGCGGCACCTGCGACAGCCGACAAGAGCGGAACCGATCAGGGAGCTGACAAGGAAGTACGCGTCTCGGGGCTGCAGACGCCGGCCGTGACGGTGTCCAGCGTCGGTGAGCACCAAGAGACTGCTACAACGAACGCGTGGGGCCCTCATCCGGTCAACGAACGCGTGGGGCCCTCATTCGGTGCTCCAGGATGAGGGCCCCACGGGAGAGTCCTCGGACGCGACCAGCGTCTCTCAAACGCAGCAGGCAGCAAGCATAAAGCCAGCGGTTGACGAAAGTGCTCTGGGAAATATGGACGCGGAGACAACCCCGGCCATAGCCTCCTATATTTTTTAGAAATAATATAGGAGGCTATGCCCCGGCAAAGCGTCGCCATGACGACGTGAGTGCGGTGTCGCAGGAGCAGCGTCTGAGACAGGTCGAAGCTTCGCTGGAGGCGAATGGGGTGACGAAGAAACCTCGCAGCGCCGTTCGGACGCGCGCGTCGTCCCTGACAAGGGGCGGCAAGGAGGTGAACTCTTAGACGCCACTATGGCAACTGCACAAAGCGTCGTGATGAGAAATGAGGGCGTCTTGCCGGCGGTCTCGTCCGGCAGGAAAATTGTGTCGTTGGAAAGGTCCTTGCGCGTAGGAACAATTAATGTACGAGGATTAGCGACTAAAGGAAGGTAAAATCAGTTGTATCGTATTGCGATGGAACAAGAATTGGACATAATCGCAGTGCAGGAAATTAAAGTTCAAGGCGAGGACCAGACCGACGGCATGTTACGCCCGTTCTCGGCGCATTTTAGTGTGTGCGTCAGTCATGCGGTGGGGACGTCAGGAGGGTGTGTATTATTGGTGCGTAGTTGCTTAGGTATTGTTATACAGTCTGTTATAAGCTGTCCATCGGGCCGCTTTGTAGTTTGTGACTTTGTTTTGCGGCAATGAATGGCGCGTTTTTTGTTTGTATGCTCCAACTGACGTTGCACAGCGTCTAGATTATTTCGGCCGCATTAGTGAGTATTGTAACACTGATCGTATGCTGATCCTTCTCGGCGATTTTAATTGTGTTTGCTCAGCACGAGACAAAACGAGTACTACGCCGCACCGTGAGACTGGCACGATAAAGTTAATGGATATCATCAACGATTTCGCTCTGGAAGATTTGGGAGAATGTATTACCAGTGGGCATAATGTCCAATTCACGCATTTTCAAGGTTCTAGTCACGCACGCTTAAATCGTGCATATGTGTCGCTAGATATTGTGCCTCTGTGTAAGGATTATTGCGTAACACCCCTCTCCTTCACTGACCATTGCCTCGTGATGTTTAGCATTTGCAGCAAAAAAGAAAGAAAGGGAAATTTAACTGGGATTCATGGAAAATTAATAATAAACTATTGATGACGATGCTTTCATAACTTTAGTACATGAGGGCATACAAAAACTGTACCGTGACAGTAATTCAGAAGCTGGGCCGAAATGGGAAATATTTAAGCAAAAAATTAAAATGAAAGCTGTAGAAAGAAGCAGCTTACTTAAACATGAAGAACGTATTCACGAGAGACTGTTACGTTCAAACTTGCAAACTCTTGTCAAAAAAGAATGTCTAACGCCTGGAACCTTCAAGGGAGATATCCGTGCGGTGAAAGAAAAATTGGAGTTGTTAGACATGGAAAGATTTCGGGGTGCAATTATAAGAGCGAGAGCAGAGAAAACGGTAATGGCCGAAAGGCCTACAAAGCGCGCACTAGGGACGGAAAAAAGTTACGCGCAACGTAATATAATTGCAGAAATAACATACAATGGTGCCTTGACAAGTGCTAAAGACGAGATTGAGAAAGCCTTTTACGAGTATTACAGTGCTCTGTTTTCATTAGGTACGGTAGATATCGGTCACTTCAAAAGTGAATTTTTGGCGTTCATGCCACAATTAGATGACGAAACAAGAGATAGATTGCAACTTTCGATCTTGCTAGGAGAGGTAGAGAAAGCAATCGAAGACCTAAATCCCGGGAAGTCCCCTGGCCCTGACGGGCTAAGTGCGGCTTTGTATAAGACCTTCACGCGAGAAATATCTTCGATATTGGGGCGCTTATTTAATGAGGCATTTGAGTTTAAATCTCTGCCTCCTTCATTTCTCACTTCCCATACCATTTTTATTCCGAAACGAACGATTCTATCAAACTTCGGCAGGTATCAGCCTATCGTCCTATCAGTCTGACAAATGTTGATTACAAAATTTTTATGAAAATAGTGGCTAGAAGGTTGCAAAGCGTAATAAAAGAAATAGTGGGCCCGCATCAAACATGTGGAATAAAGGGCAGAAGCATCTTTACCAACATTCATAAAGCGAGGTGTGTATTAGAGTGTTGTGACGTCATGAAGGGTGCAGTTGCGATGCTCCAGATTGATTTTCAGAAGGCCTTTGACCGCGTGCCACATGACTTACTTATAACTGTCTTAGAACATGCAAATGTTGGCACAGTAATAACTGAAGCTGTTCGTATGGCGTACTGTGGTTGTAGTACAAGGCTCATTGTTAACAAAGAAGTTGGAAATCTCATCGAAGTGCGTCGCTCAGTTCGCCAAGGTTGTCCTATTTCCCCTCTCCTTTTTTGCATGTTTATTGAAAGCTTTTGCCTAAGTATTATAAACCGCAGTACAATTAGTGGCTTCAGGCTACATGCGTCTGAAGTACGCGTTCTGGCCTATTCAGACGATATAGGTGTATTTTGTTCAAATCGCGAAAGTATAGCGGAGGTTATTACCATTGTAAAACGTTTTTGTCAGGTAAGCGACAGTGGAGTCAATTGGGGAAAATGTATGGGTTTTTGGCATGGTGATTGGGATATCACGCCACACTTTTTCCTAAATGTGCAGTGGGTAACAACCCCGGTAAAGTATTTAGGCGTACCCTTAGAAAATTACACCGACAGTGATCTCTATTGGAGGAGACAGACAGAAGAAATCGGAGAAAAAGCCGCGAAATGGAAGGGCAGAGATTTATCAATCTTTGATCGTGCAAAGGTTTGCAATTTGTTTTTCATTAGTACATTGTGGTATGTGTTACAAGTGCTGTACTGTTCTGGAGTGAATGTGCAGAGACTTCGTCGAGTTTTTGCCGTGTTTATATGGGGATCGACATGGGAACGAACAAGTCGGACGAACCTTTTACGGCGTGCTCGTGATGGGGGCTTAAGCTTACCGCATTTATTTCTTAGACAGCTTGTTAATCGTTTTTTGTACCTTCGAGATGTTCAAGATCCTTTCCTGCGCACAGTTTGCCAAGTACGGCTGGTCAGTGCTTTGCCCAACTTTGTCATCTCTTCCAATAAAGTGGAAGGTCGACTACAGGGGGACCTTAAAGAGGTTGTTGAGTCGTGCCGCTTCCTGGAGGCCCGATTCTCGATTGACTATATAAGCGCTGTGTCTCGTAAAAAATTGTATAATGATTTATGTGATATTGTTCTTCCAATTCTATTGTACCGGACTCATTTCTCGGGCGGAAAGTGGCGCAAGGTGCTGAAACGTGTAAAAAACATGCCTGTGCGTCCTGGGGTGAAAACCTTCTTCTTTAAATTACATGCAGGCGTTTTGCCAGTTAAGACTTGGCTTTCTGATAAGGGATTCTTCGTTCCGTGGGGTGACCACTGTTTCTTGTGCCGGAAACCTGAAACGATTGAACACGTGTTCCTGGAATGCTGGGATGGTGTGTTCTTCTGAGATGTCCTGCAATGGACCTTAAAGAAGGATTTCCCTTTGGATGCACAGGGAATAAGGTACCTAATGGTTGATAACGAGGATGGTTTTCCATATGATATTACTATGTTAATGGCTCTGCATAGTATTTGAACGTCATGCATGGCTCTTCGCCATGCAGACGTTGATGCTCGCCCTGCAATAGAGTACTTTCGCGAGTCTCTCATTTCATTTCTCAAAATGGAAAAAGCGAAAAAGTGTGTACCTGATTGGGTGCCCCGTATGGAAGGCTTGTTAGACATGAAACAGTTCTAAAATTATGAATTTGTCACTACGAGGTTGACTGTTATACCAATGCAATAAAGAAAAAAAAAAGCTTCGTGGCGTAGTGGCTAGCGCCGCGCGTTCGGAAGCGAGGGGTCCCTGTTTCGATTCCGCGCTACGGACACAACTTTCGGATTTTTTTTTCATAAAAGTAGACGTGGCTACCTACTACTACGACGACGACTACTACTACTACTACTACTACATACTACATACTACAGAGGAGGGACAGACCCACACCCTAAGGAGCTTCGCCCATAAAAAATAAAGGTGCGGCCTGCTGCGTCGCGTCGCCGTCAATGGGCGAGCGCGTCTCGGCTAAGTTGACAGCTGCGGCCGCTGTTTTTGCTGAGGAGGCCACTGCTACGGTACGCAAGGCAGACGCCGGTTCGTGCTACAATGTGGTTGCTTCAGGATTTATGCATGTTGATGTGCTTTTTCGTGCGCATCCTCGTGTGCTTTTTTGTGTTATCGTGTGTGTGAGCAGCTTGCCTCATGTTTCTTGTGCTTGAGTACGGTTCTGTGGTGCGCGCGTGTGTGGCAGACGGTTTTTTTCTAGCGGGTGATGCCGCGAAGCTGTTGTGGGCCGCTGTGCAACTCGAACGCGAGACGAGACGCAACTGTGAAGTACCACGAATTCTCCTGCGATCTACAGCGTCGGGAAGCGTTGCTGAAGAATATTTCTCGACAAGGGCTCTCTGGGAAAGGAAGCAAGTGGGAGCCAAGTGACAGGTCGCTGGTATGTTCATTACATTTTACTGAGAATGACTATAAAAAGAACACGAAGATTAGGCTCTTGCTTCCGACTACGGTCCCGACTGTGTTTCCCGGTTATCCGCCATACATGCAAAAAAAAAAAAAAAGAGAGAGAACGCGCAGCCCAGGAAAATTTTTTTTTTCGAGCCCAGAAAAAGCGGCCACAACTGTCCACTCAGCCTAGGGAGCTTACATGCAAGCGCTTGCATGTAGGCTCCCAAACTGAACCGAGACGCGCTCGTCCACTGGCGGCGACGCGACGCAGCAGGCCGCACCTTATTTATGTAAAAAGAGCCACGAATGGATTGATCAACTCTGGGCTGTGCAGAAGGCCCACGATGCCGCTGTGATGCTTGGCCTTCCCGTCCCATTACGGGAGCGGCCCGCAGTCTTGCCCCTATGAAAACAGGGTGAAGATTCTTCCGGACCTCAATAAATTTTACTACCTACCTTCCTAGCAGCCGTGCCACTGCCAGCGCAGAGAGAATATTGAAACGTGCGAGGGTAGTTCGGTTGAAGAGAACAGCAAAGCTAGGCTGGATCGGGTGCGGCACCGTGGACTGTTTTCGCTGAGCGATACCTTCGCATTCATCGTCTTGTAAATAAACGCGATCCATCGTCATCAAGTCGTCTTGAAGAAACACGTATATCCACTCCAGATTTTTCGTAATAGAGCACTTTTCATTTCAGGTGAGTCGAGCGGGCAGCCTTCATGGAGAGCATTGAGGCTCACTCTACCAAAGATTGGCACTCC
>NC_051160.1:51825808-51875240 GCF_013339745.2 Dermacentor silvarum
TACATTGCTTCACTATAAGTATTACTTGCTGTTGAATTGACACCACGAAGTTACTCGTCTCTTCATTAAAGATCATAATTCCTGATTTCTCTGTGCTAAACTTAAGGCCTAGATTTGTCGCTGCATTCCCACAGATATTCGCAAGTGTCTGTGAATCTTTTTTATTGTCCGCTAGTAGCACAAAGTCGTCTGCGTACATCAGTCCAGGGACCTTCTGTCGCACCATTTGTCCATTACGCATGTAGGATAAATCAAAACCTAATGCGCTTTCCTGTCGTCTTTCTATACCCTTAACGTAAAGCGCGAACAACAATGGCGACAGAGGGCATCCTTGCTTCAATCCTTGTTGAATTCCCACCATTTCCTTACCTTTTCGACCTTCCCATACCACTTGTACTGGGTTGTCTCTATACATCTCCCTCAATAGCTACACGAAATCGTCATCTATGCCTTCGTGCTGAAGAATATCCCATAACAATTCCCTGTCTACGTTGTCATAAGCTCCTTTAATATCTTGAAAAGCTATCTATAAAGGTCTATCCTGAGCTACTGAAATCTCTATGCACTGAGTTAGTACAAACATATTGTCTTCTAAGCGTCTGCCTGGCCTGAACCCATTCTGTAGTTCCCCCAATACATCGTTTTCCTCCACCCACTTCGACAGTTCTAATTTTATGGCTTGCATTGCCATTCTATATATCACCGACGTTACTGTAACTGGCCTGTACGACCTCGTCTTATCCTTATTTCCTTAGCCTTTGTAGATGAGATTCATCTTGCTTTCATGCCATCTAACGGGAATTTTGTTTGTTCTAATCACTTGCTCTATGGCATTAGACAGCAGTGCCTTGCTTTTTGGACCGTGGTTTTTGATTAGCTGTATTGGGATTTCATCGGGTCCTGCTGCCGTGTTGTTAGGGAAATTGTCTGCTGCTTTTTCCAATAAAAGCTTTCTATGCTAAATTTTTATCGCTCAGCCTTCTCTGCTGTTGCTGTACCTGTTGTCTCAACTACGCTTTTGCTCGTGCCGAAGTTATCCCTAATAACGTCTGTGATGTACCGCAGCGCATCGTCTCCTTCGTAGAGCTTACCGTCTTCATCCCTTATAGCCGTTTGCGAGTTTTTAGGCGGAGCTCCGAGTGCTTTTATATGGTTCCAGAATCTTTTTGGGGCGCCTTTGTCTCTTTTGTGAATGTTATGCACCCAATTAACGTTCACTTGCGCATTTAATTTTCTCTTGCACGAGCTCACTCGCCACCCTTTTCTGTTCTTGGTATCTATTCCATCTGAGGAGCACCTATTCTTGTAATCCCAACTTTTTGGCTTCTCGATGAGCCCTGAATGCCTCTATACAGTCCCCAATAGCTTCTTTTATTTCCTTGTTCCACCACTTACGTCGTTTCCTCTTTCCAATCCAACAATTGTTTTGCCGTGTCTGCCTTATTTCATGCTGCATAACGTCCACCAATTCCTCATATTCCCAGACTGCTGTAGAAAAGGCCTCAATTTTATTCTCTGTGTTGTTTGCGATTTTTATTATTTGCTCGTCATTCATTTTTAAAAACTCTGAGGCTATTGATTGATGTTCCACGATGGTATATAGCCCAAACTTTAAGGCTAAACGTCTATGATCGTTACCCAGGCTATTTTTTTCCATTTTCGTCTATTATCATTTGGTCTAGTTGTTCGTAAACGATTTCCGAGACTAAGGCGTAGTCGATACATGACTGCCTGTTTCCGCATTGCCACGTTACCTGTCCGTGACACTTATTTTCCCTGTTAACTACTATAAGGTTCTGTTTATCACACAGGTCTAGCACTAGAGAGCCGTTGTAATCAGTATACCCGTCTAAATCGTCCATGTGTGCGTTCATATCTCCCACTAATATCACGTGGCGCCATTTATACTGAACCCATGAATATCGCTTCTAATTCTACCAACCAATTCCTTATTTTTTTCTCTGCTATCACTACCTGTCCATAGGTAAGCTACTCCCAGCCACGTCTTTTTACCGTGCCACGTGCCGCTAATGCATAAATGCTCTTTACATGTCTCGTTTACCCTTCGTCACTGCAGACCTCGCCTAATTAATACGCCTACACTTCCGCCTTTCATTGACCCAGTCATTCTGTTGCATCCTTCCCATACAAGATTGTCAATAACAGGCGGCTGCTCCAAATCTCGTAGATGCGTTTGGGTGAAGGCGTACACACTAATCGCTTCATCATTCAGCTGCGTTTGAAGTTCCAGCCATTTTTCCTGCTTGCGATCACCCTGCATGTTAATGTAGCAAATTTTACCTTCTCTATTCTTATCCTTTCTGCGTCTTTTCCTGAATGCAGTTCGTTTAATTCTGCCCTTTACTGGTGTTTCGCTACGTCCAATACTTAATCCTGCTTCCTGATTGCCGGGGGCCGCCTAAAAAAGCTACAGCTCTCACCGCGAATCGACGTCCGATCGGTTTTGCTAAACTTTCACTAAAATGTATCCCGTCACGCACAAAAGCGCCTTCGCGGCCTGCTCGGTGCACTTCTCGGTTGATGTCAATGACCGTGAAATTCATTGCTTTAGATAAAGTCCAAATTTTCCTGTTTACTGCAAGAACTGCCCTTTCAATTTCGTACCCCTGCCTTTCAACCTCTGGCACCGTGCACACCGCGATTTGTACTTCCTTTCAATCATTCCGCAGGTCGGTCACCCCTTTGGCTATTGGCTTTGTGATCCCTGCCCCTCGTCCGTGCAGTACGTCAATCACTCCGTCCATTATTACCACTAGGTGTCTCTCCTCTATTGTGTCCCACATGCATTCCTTGGCCTTCGCTATCACCTCTCAATTGGCCTTTCCCGGAAGCGCGTTAACCTGGACTCGTTCGCCTGCACCTACCCTCTCTGTTATCGCGGGTTCTACTTTACGCATGTTGGAATCCCCAACAAAGACAACTCGACGCTTTTCTTCGCCCTCACCACCGAAAGCTGCCCCCGAGGTCACAATGCCCTCCCCTCCTTTCTTATCCTTGCCCTTGGCTTTGTTTTCTCGCGTGGCCCCGTCAGTCGTATCCCCTTCGTGACCCTCCCTGACGTTTCCGCCACTGCTCCCCGGCGTGGCGGGTTCGGCTGCCTTAGCTGCACTCGCATCGGAGCCAGCTCCGTTCGTGGTGCTCGCCTCGATGCGTTCACCATTGCTTTGTGGAATGGTGGCTCTCAGCTGCATTTCTGCTTTAGCTAGCTTTTCTTCTACCTCCTTCCTCTGCTTCTGCTCGCTTTTAAGTTCCTTTTCTAGCTTTCCAACCCGCTTAGTTATCTTATCATTCTCCTGCTCTAGACGGTCTAGCCGCGACCCTAGCACACACATACTACAGATAAAATCTGCATCGTTCGCTTCGCGTGCGGACTTAAACCGCGCTTCTTCCAATGCGTGAGAACGCTCGCATTCAGAACAACGCACACGTGGGTTTCGCCTAGTACCTACCATCATCTTGTACTAACAAGGCGTAGAAGTGACAAAAATAAAAACAATTATTCGTTACCTACTTTTATCTAGGCGAAAAGACCAGCAAACTGAAAAGCGTGAAAATAATTTATAAAGATTGCTTGGCTAAGCTAACACTCCTTAAAAAACCAATAGCGAAATATAAAATAAGAAAACTTATCTCTTTGGCACGCTGCTCCTGTTGCGCTGAGACGGCACCTCAACTCGGCACGTCCGCTCCCGTCGGCTTCACTTGTGAGAGTCCTGACCTCGAGTGAGAGTGCCCCCTGGAGCTGGAGCGCCCGCTTGACCGGCTGCGTCGGCCGGCTGGTGTGACGGAACGCCCCCTCGAGGACGCCCTGGGCCGGCTCGAATCACATGCTTGGCAGCTGGTCGCCACCTGCCGCGCAGGTGTTTTCTCGGCGCGCTTTCGCTGCCTCCTTCTGCGACGGACGACGTAGGGCACTTGGAAGGATTGTTTGCAGGCCTTGTCCGCGTGAGGGTGCAGGCCCCCCGCAGAGGGTGAACTTGGGCGAGCATTCATAGTTTTCCGCGGGGGACACGAGCCCGCATCCCCTGCAAATCGTTTACACCGGGGCTGCGCACACGTTTCATCGGCGCTGTGACCCAGCCTTTCGCAGGTGTAGCAAACGTCTGTCTGGCGTCTGTAAAGCGTACAGCAAAGCATGCGGGTGCCGCACATGGCGCAGTTCGGCTCTTTGAGTCCGTCGAAAAGAACGACGATCATGGTAGTGTCCTTGATGCGCTTCAGTTAGAGGGCCTTTGGGTTCCTTGGCTGGGCGATCATGTCGCGCAGCTATTTGTGGTCGAGGTTGACGCCCCGCACGATCCCCTTGCACGTATTATCCCGCTGGGCCAGGTACGAGTTGACTTCGTACCGTGCAGACCCCACGAGTAGCGCTCACACGCTCGCGTAAGCACGGGCGTTCTTCTCCGTCGGCGTACTCACGTCATAGACGCTTTGGACCACGTTGGGGGAGATGACGTCCACCTCCGTTTTGGCCAGGGCGAGTTGAGCCGCCTTGGCCAAGACCTGTGTCACCTTGATCTAGCTGATCGTCCTGACGTTCATCCAGCCTCTGGGGCGGACGCTGATCCTAAAGTGCTCCCTCGGCAAGCGGGGGAGCCTCGAGGCCGCGGCGAAGCGTTTCTTGACGCCGCCGGCAGCGAGAGTGCGGGACCCGCCTCGGCCCCTGCCACGTTGTATCGAACTCGCCCGGTCGCTGACGCCGGGCTGCCTTTGCAACTTGTGCTTGGAAATAGCCGTCGTTCATCCAGACTTCAGACACTCCTCCAGGGTGATGTCCTCCCCCCTTCGACCGTCACTTGCTTAGACATTCTTGGGCAAGGCGGCGTGCAGGAGGGAGGCCTCGACGCGCCTTATCCGGGAAAGTAGGCCTAACCGTGCGGCGGGGTCGGGTAAAAAGTCCTGAAGAATGGCGAAGTAACCACGCACCGGAAAAATTTTCTCAATCGCGTCATGTGTTTTAATCAACGTTAGTTTAGGCTGGGAAAGATAAAAAAACACCGTATTAGCTACCTTAAATTAGACAACGCACACCAATGAGTGTAAAATTTTAATTATTTTGAGGCTTTTTCCTTTTACGTCTGTGGCATACTCTGGGAATACTCACAATCGCTACTAAAAGCAACTCAACCTGTCGAGGTGTCAAAACAGAAACGCACCAAGCGTCCCAAGAAAGTTTTATGCCGCTTGTCGATGCGTGCGTCCGTGGTGTTATTAAAGCAGTGTTCTGTAGTGTTCGATATTGTTTATTGATTGCAAAGATGCCATTTTGTTTTGGGACTTTCTCCAAAGGACTTTTAAAAATAATCTTGATATATATGCTCATAAGATTTGATAGCTTATTACACCTAAATGTGACGAAGATGTGCCTGTTGGCATGCTGCTACTTATGGCGTTGCAAAATTTATGGGAAACTCACGTGGTAGATCGAAATGCAAGCCAATTGTATATTTGCAGTTTCATTTCCTTCGGAATATTTCGCAACTGAAAAACCTTTTTTTCATCAAAGAGAGTTCCAGCCAGACTGGAATTCATTGTTGATGCAGTGTCTCCTTTTGCCTCACCTTTAGAGAACTGCATGTTCACAGTAATAATTGTGCTGTGAAGCAAATGTTTGGTTCTTTACACGCGGCTATGACTGTTTGTGCCCGTATGTAAAGAAATTACGCATGTACGTTTTATATTCGTATTAAATTTATTTTAAAAAAGCGTCTGTGGCTGTAAGGATTCAATGTGGGGCATTTGTGCTAGAGGCCCTGTGTGCTAATCCTGCCAGCGGAGGCTTTTAGTAGTGCTTATTTAAGTATTTATTTCGGAGTACCTTTTTGAAAATGAATTTACAAAATCGGAGAGACGTCTAAAGCCAGATGGACGATATTTAGGCAAATCCATGTACTTCCCACAATGCTGTCTGAAGCGCCGCGATTTCAGTACCCGTAGACACTAGCGCAAGAGACGCCTCTATTTGATACTGTACGAAACTACGCGTTGGGATGCATCTTACCGTTCATCCTGCGGCGCCAGGTGTGAGCACGTACCTCACTAAGTAAGCTCCGCTGAGAAATAGTAGTAAATAAGACAGGAGCAGTGGTGGAACCGTTAGGGGGCAAAATATTTCATATATTTGTATAAGGCATTATACCGACACACCACAACGCACCGTAAAACGTTTAGAATGCACATTTTGCAACAAGGACCGGAAAACAAACACAAAAATGAAAAGGTGGAACATCTGTAAAGGGAGTTCAACGGAAAAAATTAAAGCCCCATTTCACAGTGTTAGCCAAACTAATATACGTGACTGCACAACGACACACCTGCATCTCTAAAAGATAGTTGTTATGCACTAGAATATGTATGGGAAATAAATCCCAATTCTTCTAGATTTCTAATATAGTGTTGTGCGTCTTGGAGTGAGCATATAACTGAATATTTCTGCACAGACCCTACCAGCGATGCCTGGCCACGGAATGTCGGTCAAAATTTGGGCGCACACCGCAATCTCAGTTTCTTGCATCGCACACGAGGAAGAGGTAGTATAATTCGACGCATTCTTTGCAGCCTTACAATACCATATATATAGTCTTCTTCCATTTCTTCTTTAGTTTGATTTTCCCCTTCCTCTTGGGCAGAGTAGCAGGTTAGAACACAAAGCACAAGACAACCCCTAGGCGTTGCTATATGTAAAGTCTGCCTCTACTACTACGTTTATTCAGGTGGTTCAAGCGTCTGAGATTATTGCTGATCCGAGTCTGCTTGAATAAGGCCATGCTTATGTACTTTTCATTTGTAGCCTTGGCGAAATGCTTTTCGTGGTGTCTTCAAAGTAGTCTTTTCGGTGATGCTTATACCATTGGTTGCTGTATTGTTCACATTAGCTTTGGCGGTCGGTCTCCCGTCATTAAATGTCTCATAAGCACCCACAAAATAAGAGCTTTTTATTTGCAAGTTACATTTGTTGTTACAACGTTTTAGAAGAGGGTCTTATCTTGCCACATACCATCGAAAAAGAGTGCCCCAGTATAGTTCATAGAGGCATTTCTGTATTGATCGTTGTTTTTTGCTGTTTGGCATTGCCGACCGTGACTCACTTCCATCTTACATTTTGTGTTTTCTTTCTAACAACCTGGAACAGTTTAGCTGCCACACACACATAAGCAAGAAAAATGAATTGCGAAAGACGTGAAATACGCAGTGTCCTTTTCGACCTGCCTACTTTGTTTACTTGGGCTATTCCAGATATTTATGTGACTGTTTTTCGAAGGACCCTCATCTATTACTATTTGACACTAAAAAAGCGGCGCAAACAGAAGTTCTAGCTCGCCTACAAGCTTCCAAGATGGGGCACTGTTACGTCACAGGCACAAAAGAAATCTAGGTAAAACATGGGGAAGGTGGGAGATGGAAATTGAAGATGAAGAGCAAAACGAGAGCAAGATGAAAGTAGGAGCCAACTTGTCTTTTTTAGTGCAGAAACGAGCACATTATAAATGTGTGTTATACAAGTGCGATGAAGACGAAGTGTCAATATTATATATATATATATATATATATATATATATATATATATATATATATATATTGTCGCGAGAGGAAAAGGCAGGCAGTCAGTTCCGAGCGAACGGCTGTTTACTGTTTTGGCCGCAGCAGCCAACAACACTTCTTCGTCCTCGTTCTCTAGCGTTACTAACGCGTGGCATTACCCCTCCCTCCAAAAAAAAAAAAAAAGAGGCATTGTCTCGATGTCGCTGCACGAAAGAACAGTGAAAGTTAAGCCACGAAAGTGGGTGACGGGTTAAATACCACAGGGAGAAAATAAAAGAAATGAAAAAGACAACGGACGTGAGCACAGGCACCGCACCACAAAGTTTGTGAACTGGCATCAGCGCGAGTGGTAGGGCTTCATCCTGGAGACGTGAACAATGTCGGAGGAGCGTGGTCTACGCGATTGGTGCGATGATTCTGCTGGGACAACTTCGTAGTTGACTTGACTTATGCGATGAAGAACTATGTAGGGCCCAAAGTAACGGCGCAATAATTTTTCTGAGCGGCCTCGTAGACGTATAGGGGTCCAAATCCACACGAGATCTCCTGGCTTGTATGTTACGACTCGGTGGCGTATGTTGTATCGGCGAGCGTCTTGACTTTGCCGAGATAGAATTCGTTGCCGTGCAAGGTGCCGCGCTGCTTCAGCACGCTGAACAAAAGCGTCCGTATCTGGGGCGGTCGTATCAGACGAAGTTGGTAGAAGCATCACGTCGAGCATAGTGACGACGTCGCGTCCGTAGACCAGACGAAAAGGAGGAAACCCGGTGGTTTCTTGAAGCGCAGTGTTATACGCAAATGTCACATACGGGAGCAGCTCGTCCCAATTCTTGTGATCCGTGGCGACATACATGGAAAGCATATCTGCAATCGTTTTGTTGAGACGCTCAGTTAACCCATTGGTCTGTGGGTGGTACGCAGTTGCCGTACGGTGCGTTGTACCACTCAGCTGCAGAATATCTCTGACCAACTGCGCAGTGAAGGCCGTACCACGGTCTGTGATGACGACAGATGGAGCACCATGTCGCAGGACGATATTTTTGACGAAGAAGTTGGCCACATCCGAAGCAGTAGCTCGTTGAACGGCTTGGGTTTCGCAATATCTGGTCAAGTAATCGGTGGCGACAACAATCCAGCGGTTGTCAGCTGAAGACTTGGGAAACGGGCCGAGTAAATCCATCCCGACCTGTTCAAAAGGTGAGCAAGGAGGTCGTACAGGCTGAAGCAGACCGGCTGGTTTCATTGGTGGAACTTTGCGACGTTGGCAATCACGACAAGTTCGGACGTACTGCTTCACGCTTTTTGTGAGTTTTCGCCAGTAGTACTTCTTCTTGATCCTTGCCAGAGTACGCGTGAAACCAAGATGCCCGGACGTGGGTTCGTCGTGGCATGCACGTAAAATGTCGTCGCGGAGAGAAGCGGGAACAACGAGTAGAAAAACGGTTTCCGTGGGATGAAAGTTCCGCTTGTAGAGGATGTCGCTGCGTAGGCAGAAAGAGGACACGTGACGCGCGAACTGCCGCGGGGGTTGTTGGCGGCGTCGTTCAAGGTATTCAATCAGGGGTTGCAGCTCTGAATCCTGGCGTTGCTGTTGAGCGAGGTTTGGAGATGGAAGACTACAAAGAAAACCGCAGTCCTCGTCAGTATCTGTTGGTGCGGGTTCGACGGGGGCGCGGGAGAGACAATCGGCGTCAGTGTGTTTCTGACCAGACTTATAGACAATTGTCATGTCAAATTCCTGTAGCCGAAGGCTCCATCTTGCGAGACGTCCCGAAGGATCCTTGAGATTCGCCAGCCAACAGAGAGAGTGGTGATCGCTGACGACTCGGAAGGCGCGTCCGTACAAGTATGGTCGGAACTTCTGGATAGCCCACACGACCGCCAGACATTCTTTTTCAGTTGCTGAGTAGTTTTTTTCAGCAGCAGACAACGTGCGGCTGGCATAGGCAATAACGCGCTCAACACCAGCTTGAAATTGTACGAGTGTGGCTCCGAGACCAACGTTGCTAGCATCAGTATGCACTTCTGTGTCGGCCTCTGTGTCAAAATGACCAAGGATCGGTGGTGTCTGTAGACGTCGTTGAAGGTCGTGGAAAGCGTCGGATTGAGCCGGGCCCCAAATAAATGTCACGTCGTTCTTGATGAGTCGTTGCAAAGGTTCGGCAATCTCAGAAAAATTTGGCACAAAACGGCGGTAATAAGCACAAAGCCCTAGAAATCGGCGTACATCGTGCTTTGTCTTCGGTATCGGGAACAAACGAACTGCCGTGGCTTTGTCAGGGTCAGGGCGAATACCGGTGTTGCTGACAATATGACCCAGAAATTTAAGCTCCTCGTATCCGAAGTGACATTTTTCGGGCTTCAGAGACAGGCCGGCGGTGCGGATGGCCTGAAGAACAGCCTCAAGCCTCTCGATGTGCTGCTCAAACGTGGTTGAAAAAACAACTACATCGTCTAAGTAGACTAAACACGAGTGCCACTTGAGGTCAGATAAAACTGTGTCCATCATGCGTTGAAATGTGGCCGGAGCGGAACACAGTCCAAAAGGGAGGACCTTAAATTCATAGAGGCCGTCCGGTGTTATAAACGCCGTTTTTTCCCGGTCCCGTTCGTCAACTTCAATCTGCCAGTACCCGCTACGTAGATCCATTGAAGAAAAGTAACGGGCATGCCGCAGACGATCCAAGGAGTCGTCAATCCGAGGAAGTGGATAAACGTCCTTTTTCGTGATCTTGTTCAGTTTGCGATAATCTACACAGAATCGTAGTGAACCGTCTTTCTTCTTAACTAGTACAACAGGTGATGCCCAAGGACTTGTCGATGGTTGAATGACATCATCATCCAGCATTTGCTTAACTTGATGACGAATAGCATCCTGTTCTCTCTGTGACACGCGGTAAGCGTGTTGGCGAACAGGTTGGACGGTCGGTTCAGTGATGATTCTGTGCTTGGTTAGAGGAGTCTGCTTGACCTTCGAGGTGGTGGCAAAACAGTCGTTAAATGATGATAGTAGGCTGAGGAGCCTCTCCTGTTGGGGTTGTTTCAGCTGTGGATTGACGTTGATGTGACTGGTCAAGTCCACATCGCTGTTTTCCTGCATCGAGATTGTCGTTACCGAAGCACATGCGTTGGACTCGTCCACTGTTTCAAAGTAGGCAATGGTGGTATGCTTCGCAAAGTGCTTGTATTCGCCGCTGAAGTTAGTAACTAGGATCGTGGTTTGCCTATTTTGGAGCTCTACGAGACCTCGTGCGACGCCGACTTCTCGATCCAGCAAAATGGTGAGGTTACCTTCGGCGATGCCCATATCTAGGTGGTCTTGAGGGCACTCAACAAGGACGAAGATGCTACTTCGAGGCGGTAACGTTACGCAGTCATCGACCACGCGTAAAGCCGCGCGATGATGTTCATCCTTAACACCAGAATCCGAAGAAACATTCTTCGAAAAAGTCACGAACAAGTCACGCAGATTAATGATCGCCCCATATTCCTGAAGAAAATCCATGCCCAATATAACCAGTCGAGAACACTTGGGCAGCACAAGGAAAGACGCTACGAAGGTCGAAGTATAAATTGTAAGTCTGGCGGTGCATCGTCCAATGGGTGACACGAGGTGTCCTCCAGCCGTGACCAGATGTGGGCCGTCCCACGCTGTCAGCACTTTGCGTAACCGATTGGCCAGCGAGGCACACATAACCGAGTAATCAGCTCCCGTATCGACAAGTGCAGTCACCGGATAACAGTCGACGGAAACAGTAATAACAGCAGAAGCTCTTTTGGCGGTTTCGAAGGAAGGCGTCAGCGGTACGTCGCGAGGGGGTGGCGTCGGCGGAGGATATTTCACGGTTCGCATGACAGCGGCCTCACCCCCGGAGGTCGCCGTTTTCAGTTTCCCCGGCGCGGGCTTCCGCCGGTGACTCCAGTGGAATCAAAGGCGGGTCGAGCGCGGTTTGGTGATGTGTGCCGACGAGGTGACGGCGACCGCGACTGTCTTCGCTGAGGGACAGGAGGAAGACGGTTGCTTTCCAAGTACTCCTCGATTTCCTGTGGGCGTTCGCCATAGCGCGGGCAACGGGCGTCCGGATGGTATCCCCGCAAACCAATCCGTCGGTAATGGCAGTCGCGATAGAAGTGTCCAGCCTCCCCACAGTGATAACACAACGGACTGTTGTCGGGAGCGCGCCATACCGTTGACTTCCGCGGACCAGGACGAAAGTCTGATTGGAGAGTCGTGCGGTGGCTTGGGCTTGGGAAGCGTCGAGGGGGCCCTGTAGGTGGATGCGGGAAACGGGCCGTCGACGGCGTAGAAACCCGAAGAGCATCGGCGTACGAGAGCGTGGGAGGTTCGGTGCGCGTTGGTGGAGAGGGATGAACCACCTGCCTAATTTCCTCCCGAATGACGTCCGTAAGAGCCGCGGCACTCGGAGGTGCCGATCCATAATGCCTCTGGAGTTCTTCTCGAACAACCTGCCGTATTAGTTCGGTAAGGGACTCCCTGTCATCCCTTGCAGGTACAAGCGAGCATGCCGCAGTCATGGTGGTCTGGCGTTCATACTGCGATAGCCGCTGCCGAAGCATGCGCTCCATGACTGTTGCCTCACGGACGAACTGAGACACCGTTGTAGGAGGATTGCGCACGAGGCCCGCGAAAAGCTGTTCTTTTACGCCTCGCATTAACATGCGCACCTTCTTGTCTTCTGGCATTAGTGGGTCGGCCCGACGGAACAATCGTGTCATGTCTTCTACGAACATGGCGACGGTTTCGTTCGGCATTTGGAACCTGGAAGATAGTGCCTGTTCGGCTCTTTCTTTCCTTTCGGGGGTACTGAAGGCGTCACGAAGCAGGCAGTAAAACTCCTGCCAGCTGGTAAACGAAACTTCGTGGTTCTCGTACCATACCCTTGCCGCGTCTAAAAGGGAAAAGTAGACGTTCTTCAACTTACGGCGATCATCCCAGTCATTAAAGGTGGCGACCCGGTCGAAATGGTCTAACCAGTCTTCTACGTCCTCAAAGGCGTCGCCGTGGAACGGGTTAGGCGTGCGAGGCGCGTTGACAATGCAAGGTACAGCAGCATTTGGGATCTCCTCGGTTTGGGTTGCGGTTGTTGTTGCCATCTTCCTCGCAGAGTTTGCCAGGGGACTGTACTGCGGTGGAAGACCTTGGAGGCGACGGCTGCTTCGATGGATTTCTGCAGTCTCTGAGGTACTGGCGTTGGTAGCTTCTGGTTCAGGACCAGCAGGCATAGGGCGTATGTGTACCCAGCACCTCCACCAGTTTGTCGCGAGAGGAAAAGGCAGGCAGTCAGTTCCGAGCGAACGGCTGTTTACTGTTTTGGCCGCAGCAGCCAACAACACTTCTTCGTCCTCGTTCTCTAGCGTTACTAACGCGTGGCAATATATATATATATATATATATATATATATTATTGTGTAGTGGACCTAGCGAAGTTGGACGCCGCGGGAGTTGTGTCCCCAGCATTTATTGCTGGATTGTGCTTCTAAAATTTAGCTTGAAGGAGAGTAATAAACCAGCAGATGTGCGCTGCTACATCAATGTATTCCATTATTTCGTATTCTTTTTTTGCGGCAGAAAATTGTACACGCCTTCTGAATTAAGATTGTTTAGAAGCCGACGCAATGTACTACAAATTCCGCATTTTACGTGCATCTGCCTTCAACGGCATAAGGTTCTGGAGGAGAAATTAACAGACCTCCAGGTAGAGGACCAATGCACTTCGACGACTGCCATCTCTGTAGATAACTATGCATAGTTGTAATAGTAGTAGTATCATAATACCTCCTTGGGCACGGGTAAATTATCACTGTTCAAGCTGTCTATATTAAGTACTTATTGCTCATTTTCTGGAAATTTCTTTTCACGTGACAATGTCGTATTTATTGAGAAGGCCATGGTTCTTTTATCTGCTGTGCACCTTGAATCCACTATAGGATGGCTATGAAACACGGGATTGCAGAAATCCATTGTTGGATTGCAGAAATACTTATAGTTCATTACATTACCATAGACGTTTTAGGGTCGTTAATAAAGCATTTATTCTTAACGTTAAGTGTATGCGTTTTCATGCGCTCCTGTAGACGTATATTGTGTACCCGTCTTCGTCCTTTCTCGGCGAACTTGCTGAGGAAGCGCCTCTTCCTGCTTTTTCTTTTCGTCGTCTTCTTTGCTGTGATATTTTCTGGTAAGTGAATTTTAAATATAGTTTAACTGCTGACGTCTACTAGGAACATTTTAGAGCGCGAATTGTGTATACGTGACACATTATTAGTACATCTACACCAGTTTCTACTCGTCATCAATTTATATATTTTCACCTTGTGCATGGCGCTTCATAGCCTTAGGTGCAGTTGCGCTATAAAAGCTCACTTAATTAACTATTCGTCATCACTCCTGGAACGCCCGGTTCATATTTCGTTGTCGCCTTCCGGGCCTTCTATTAACCCCTGGCGTACTCCGGATAAGCGCCCAATCGGTTCGCATGCGGTATTCTGGGCAAATTTGAGCGTTTCTGTAGCTGCCGTGGACTTTATTTTCGTGATGGTGCACCAAATTTCAGTTACCTTCCTCAACAACCTTCATACCATTCTATCCCAGATCCCTCGCACATGTCACCCCGCCTGCAGCTCACGTCGATCTTCTCCTCGCCGCCGTACCCTTCACCCATGTTTCACCGCTGCAGCTCTAGTCAGGATGGAAAATGAGATCGGCTGTTCGCGAGAAAAGAACTGCGCCGTCATCGAAATTTTTAAGGCCTCATCTTTCCACTCCTAACGAGATCGCTGCATTTGTAGAAGGTGCCGCAACAAAGGATCTTGTCAACACAGGGGCTGGCGTTTCTGTCATTAGTGATGACCTCTGCCGCAAACTAAAGAAAATGATGATTCCTGTTGAAGATGGTTCACTGCGTACGGCAAGCACGCCGCCAGAGAAGATTTCGGCCGCACATACCGCTCGCGTTGTGATTCAAGACGTACAGTATTTTGTTGAATTCTTCGTTCTACGCCGTGCTTCGTATGACATTATTCTCGGCTGGGCATTTGTTTACGTGCACCATGCTGTTATCGCATGTGTGTAACTGGCATTGTCTCCGTTCAGCGACACTACCGTCGATCTCCCTACGCAGTCTCCTAAAGTGTACGTCGCCGCTGACGTCATTATCTTTCCTTTCTCTGCCGCCTTGGTGCCCGTATCTTCTGACTCTGTCTCCACCACAACCATCCTTTTCACTCCATCGCAATTTTGCTCACCTCGACCGAACCTTCTACTGCCATTTGCCGCCGTCACATTCACCGATGGTTCCTCTACCATTTATGTGTGCCTTTCATTTCCCGTTGTTCAAGTCTATTACACGATGAAAGTGTGGGGCGTCTCGACACTTTTGATGTCATTCTCCCATTTGACTTACCTTCCGGTAAGGCCCCATTGCCCATCGGGGCCGTCATTTCTACTGCGGCGCCAGCATCACGTTCCACAGATGTTATCATGCATACCGTTGATGGCGCTTTTACTCCAGCTCAACCCAGTCAGTTTGAACTCGTACCTGTTTCGACATCGGCCAGCCTTCCTTGGGTCCCATATCAGCGGTTCTTTACCGTATTGACACCAGTCACCAACCTTCCCTGCTCAAATATCCATACCGTGTGTCCACACTGGACGCCCTGTCATTGACGAATACGTAAACAAAAGGCTGAAGCGTGGTTTGAACCAGCCCTCCTATAATCATTGCGCGTCACTGTGCTTTTCTTTTCACGCTTTTGCCATAACATTCTCCTCCACCCACCTCCTTCCACTCTCTTCGTTCTCGTCACATTTTTCATCCCCTCTACGCTCCGCCTTCGCTCTTTCATCCTCTGCGCTCGTTCGCTCGGTTGCGCCGATGGCGACGCTCGCCAAATGAACGGGCGCCAGGGGCTGCGCTGTAAAACAATCGATGGACCCAATAAAGTTCTTCACACCATACCATACCAAACTGGGTGACTTAGTATGTAGCACTGGGTACGCGCCAGTAAGTGTGGCCCGCTCTTTAACGAAAGTCTTTGAAGCCAACTTGGCTAATTAGGTATCCTACGCTGAGAGTGTGTCTGTCTACGCTGACGAAAAAATCGAAAACATTAGTCTCTGTGAATTTGGGCTACCAGCAGACCTGTTCTTCAGGAGTGCGCACTCTACGCGGCCTCCTGATAACAGAGCACGTAACGTACTACAATCGCGAAAAAAGTTCTTTGGCTTTGAAGGGAAAGGTACGGAGGCAAAGCACGCGCATGTGAGAGTGCTTCTCCAAAGAGTATCGCGTTTTAATCAATGTTAGTTTAGGCTCGCTAAGGGAAAACATAAACACCTTATTAGGAAGAGTTAAATAAGACAAAGCACACGAAAGAAATAGTCGGTGATATTGCGTTTACATCTGTAATCGATGGTAGGAGATCATAGGTCTGCTGCAGATAAACTGTGAAACATGAAGCTACTTGCTTTTCTGTTTCAGCTTCTAATTTATTTACCTGGAGTTCTGCAATATCTACATGATTTACGTCCTAACATTGGAAATTTATTTTAATGAATACACGTTCTTTTCCCAGTACGCCGACGCAAGGCTGTGGTGTGGTTACAGTGCTGAAGCTTTGCGCTGCTCTTATCGTCTTCAAGTCAACGCGCACAATTGTCGCTCGACTTCTCACTCAACAGTGCCACTAACCCCAGCATCTGCTTGCAGAATAATAATATTCTTTGTAATATAGGTCAGGTAACTTTCTTCAGCTGCTAATACCTTGTACAGTAGCACGTGGCAAGTGTACATTAAGCGGAAACAACTTATGCCTTACATTAGCTTCTCGGGCTCCGTTGAAGTTGAAAGCATTCTGGAAGGTATCCGCTCACTGTTGGAATCACTGGTCACAAGGCTTCTTAAAATGTAGATGCTTGCGTTTATGCTAGCTGTGTTGATGTAATATGATGTTGCATTGCAGATACTATTTCACGCTAAGCATACACTGTGGCAATGACAAGCAAGTATGTGGTGACATAGCTAGTGTTAAAGCAATACACCATAACCAAATAAGCTTTATTATTCATACATTGAAATTTCCTACTTTTTATTACACACAGAGATAACCACTCCCCACGGCAGCTTTGAATAGCCAGTGCCGGGGTGGTTGGCCTCAAGCAATGTATAATTCCTTTTGGGACGGGGAAATCTCCAGTTATTATATTAGGAAAGGAAATTCACTTTTTTTCGGCCTATCATCTTTAGTACGTACACGTGACTTTGACACGGTGAGTTCTCGCAGTTTTGTGAACTCGCCTGAAAGAACAGCGAAGTGGGCGCAGCCCAAGGAACTTTGGCCAGTACTGAAGGGTTAATGGTAAAAAAGACATCAGAAAATCAGCAATATATATATTTGCTGTTTCTCTGCCTAATCATGTATAATCTATGTGTCCACGTGATATCACATGGGGAGGTTTTGCGGTTTTTGGCACGTTGCTTCATAGACGGCCTATGTGGGTGATCTCCTGAAAAATAATTGAACGATCGTGGATGTCTAGTGTGAAAGTTTCAATAGAAACAAGTTTTTATAGCTTGACGTTATAGCGCCACTTGTCAATGCAAACCAAGGAAGAATAAAGAACAATAAAAAAAGACAAAGCAATATGCATAAAAGAGCTGCCGCTGCATCATAATTAGCATATTTCTTATTATTTGGGTGGCGTTCAGAAGAATTTTATTTGGTCCTGAGAAAGTGTGGCCCGAGGGAGCCGAAAGTTCACTGAGGTCAAGTCGGTGGCTCAGCCCACATGGCGCCGGGAGGCGAAGACTCGTTGTGATGTCGGGGACCTTCTGGACTGCCTGGTTATTTTATTGCGATAGCAATTATGTGGACACTCCAAAGCGGATTTCTGCCGTCACCGTGAGGTTCCGTATTGTAGTGTCCATGCATAGCACCTTTTGTTATGTAGGAAGGTAACCCTGGTAGAGAGCAGGGGAGCTTCCAAGATGGCTGCGATGTAGCACAAATAAACCCGTGTGCGTTCCCGACACAATCGGTCGTAATCAGTCTTATAACTCCAACTACGGCACGTTACAATGGCGACGAGGATGCGTCTGAACTACGTGAAGGCTGCCTAGCAACTATTTTAAACGGAACGAAGGTATCAGCACACATCGACCGAACTTCTACTTTGCGGTATGGCGCACAGCATGCTTCCCTCGTTTCCTTTCTTCGACGCGCGTGCCACTGACGCCAATAACGTCGGCACCGAATGGTTGAAGTGGGTGAAACGCTTCGAAAACTTCATCGTAGCCTGCGGCATCACAGCCGACGCCCGGAAGACGGCCCTACTACTACACTACGTTGGTGAAGAAGTTTATGACATTTACTGTTCGCTACCTGATTCTCCCGCAGCCGCGACTGCGTCTACCGTTTCAAGCACCGATGGCTCCAGCAACGCAACGCCTCTCTACACCGCAGCACGCAAGAAGCTCGATGGCTATTTTGCACCCCGAGTGAACACTACCTTCGAGATTTACCGCTTCCGTCAAGCCAAGCAAATGGAAAACGAATCACTCGACGCGTTCTACGCCAGACTACGACAGCTAGTTAAGCACTGTGCTTTCGCCGATGCCGACACCGAAATCAAGAATCAAATCCTCCTGTCTACAGTGTCAACACGTCTACGCTGGTATGCCATGCAGCATGACCTCGACTTGCAAGGAATTCTCAAACAAGGCAGGTTGTTTGAAGAGGTCGAGCACAACATCTCTGTGATCGAGCAAGAACGTCAGCAGTACAAAGAAAACTCAGCATCAGCGTCTACACTTGCAGTGAACTCCAAGCTCACCTCGCGACCTCATCAACCGAAGTACCACGGGAAAGCGCCATCACGGCCTCGCGAACCTCCGCGCCATCAAAGGACAGACGCAACATGCTACAACTGTGGAAAATCATGGCCTCATAGTGAGGGACGCTCCAGTTGCCCCGCTCTTGGCAAACAGTGTAATGCTTGTCGCAAAACTGGACACTTTGCTAGTGTGTGTCGTTCAACACGCAAAACCGTGCATGCAGTCGTGCGGGAAAGCAGCCCTGACAGTGATGAACACGGCTTCATGACTTCCTCTCACTGTCGCCCAATCACGGCCTCTCCCCAGGTGGATCTCAAACTCGATGGTGAGACCGTCCGTTTTACCATTGACACTGGTACTACCGTGTCTGTCATCGGTTCTAATAGCTTGAAAAAGCGTTTGAGCACGGAAACGCTATCCAAGACGTCCAAGAAAGTATTTGCTTATGGCGCAAATTCTCCTTTACCGCTACTCGGAAAGTTAGATGTTCTCATCCCCTACAAGAACAGCAGCAGCCATGAAACTGTCTATGTTGTGTCCGGAGACTGTACCCCACTACTTAGTTTCTCTGCAGCTTCCCGTCTAGGACTAGTCCAGATCACGTACAGTGTGGGAGAGGTGCCAAACAGACTGGATCCGAGAGTGGCCTACCCAGACCTTTTCAAGGGAGTGGGCTGTCTAAAGGACTTCCAAGTACACCTCCATGTTGACCCCCTTGTTCAACCAGTAGCACAACCTCACAGACACATCCCCTTCTCCATGGGAAAGCCACTGGAAGAAGAGCTTGAAAGGCTACAGTCCCTCGGCATAATTGAAAAGACTGAAGGACCAACCCCTTGGGTATCTCCAATCGTGGCAGTACCGAAACCACATGACCCCGAGCATATTCGAATGTGTGTCGACATGTGCTGTGCTAACCAAGCCATCCAGCGTGAGAGACATGTCACACCGACAGTGGACGACATCCTTGTTGCTTTGAATGGATCCATCTTATTCTCTAAACTTGATCTGAAAGATGCATACCACCAATTAGAACTTGGTGCATCATCTCGTGTGATCACCACATTCTCTACACATGCTGGACTCTTCCGATACAAGAGACTCAACTTCGGAATCAACTCAGCAGCCGAAGTGTTCCAGGACACCATCCGTCAGGTTCTAACCAACATCCCTAATGTGCTCAACGTAAGCGATGACATATTGGTGTATGGAAAGACTGAGAAAGAGCATGATGAAGCTTTGAAGGCGACACTGGAATGTCTACTTGCAAGTGGCCTCACATTGAACGTCAAGAAATGCAAATTCTACCAACAGGAACTTACCTTTTTCGGGCATGTGTTCTCAAGCAAAGGGGTACAACCAGACCCCACTAAGGTGTCTGCAGTAATCGGTGCCTCACCACGCACCAGTTCCAGTGAAGTGAAATCTCTCCTTGGTCTTGTTAACTACTGTGGTCGGTTCATACGGAATCTGGCCCACCTCACCCAACCACTCAGGAAACTCACAGCCAAAGGAGAGGACTGGTGTTGGACAGACATACAGCTAGGTGCCCTGCACGAACTGAAGAGAAAGCTTTCCGAGGCCACAGCTCTTGCCTACTTTGACCCAGAAAAGGACATCACACTCATTGTAGATGCTGCTCCTCGTGGCCTAGGTGCCATTCTCACGCAGACATCTGGAAGCGAAACCAGGGTGGTAGCATATGGGAGTCGTGCCCTTTCTCCTGTGGAGGCACGCTGCTCTCAAATTGAAAGGGAAATGCTGGCTGTAGTGTGGGGAATTGAACACTTTCACATCTACCTGTATGGGACAGCATTCCACCTACTAACGGACCACAAGCCATTGGTCAGTATTCTCAGCAACCCCCGCTCCCTGCCTTCAGCACGGCTAGAGCGTTTGGTACTTCGAATTCAACAATACACCTTTGAAGTGCAACACACTAGTGGTCCAAGCAACCCATCTGACTACTTGTCCCGCCACCCAGTAAGCTCCACAGAACCATTTCAGCGCATGGAGTCTGTCGCTGAGCAGTATGCGAACTTCATCGTGTCTCACAGCCTACCTCGTGCCACGACCATAAAGAAGGTAACCGAAGCGACGTTAGCTGACCCGGTGATCAACTCACTCAAGCAAGCCCTAAAGCAACCCCAGAAAGGCAAACATTGGAAGAACACAACTCTACAGCCTTTCTCTCGCGTTGCGACAGAACAGTCAGTCTCCAAAGAAGGCCTTGTGTTAAGAGGCACGCGGATAGTACTGCCAGCACAACTTCACACAAAGGCGGTGCACCTTGCACATCGAGGCCACCAAGGCATTGTCAAGACAAAACAGCTGTTGCGTGAGAAGGTGTGGTTCCCAGGGATAGACTCTCTAGTGGACCAGAGAGTTAAGAGCTGCCTGGCATGCGAAACTAAGACACCGGTACACCATCGAGACCCTTTGCCAATTCAGGAGCTTCCTCAGGGCCCGTGGACAGAACTGTCGTTAGATTTTGCTGGCCCTTTCCCTGATGGCAAGTATGCCATGGTAGTTGTGGATGATTTCTCCAAGTACCCAGTCGTTACCATCTTACACACTCTTGCAGCACCTACAGTCATCAAGCAACTGCGCACTATGTTCGCTCAGTTCGGCTGTCCGGAAATTGTAAAGTCAGGCAATGGCCCACGCTTTCAGTGAGAGTTTTGCAGAGTTTGCTAGCGAGCTTGGATTCAAGCATCACCGCATCACTCCACGGTGGCCAGAGGCTAACGGGGAAGCCGAACGATTCATGCGCACCCTCAAGAAGTCGATACTCGCAAGTCGTGTCAGCCACTTGGATGGGACCAATGAGCTTCAGTCATTCCTCCTGGCTTACAGGTCCACACCCCATGGTTCCACAGGAAAGTCTCCGTTTGAACTTCTATTTGGGAGACCCATGAGGAATCTTCTACCAACACTTGCTGCTGATACTCAGAACTCAGCTCACTCAGAGGCGAGACAGAATGACACCCAAAGAAAAGCATACAATAAGCAGTACGTCGATTCTCGGAGACACACCAGTCACAAACAGCTGCATGTTGGACAACAAGTCCTCTGCAAACAAGACAGGTCAAACAAGTTCTCGTCTTACTATGACCCCCACCCATACACAATCACCAAAGTCACTGGCTCCAAAATCACAGCGTCCAGAGATGGAGTGTCGATTTGTCGCAACTCTAGCTTCTTCAAAGATGCGAGCACAGTTCAAATGGAACGACACCAGGACCAGCCCGACATGCCAGATCTGGACGATGCAGCTGTGCCAAGTAACTGTGACCCTCCAAGCCACCGCACAGCTACTCCTGGTGAAGCTCCACCAGCAACTACCAAGACCGCCTCACAGCGGTACCCCCAACGAACAAGGGAACGACCTGAGCGCCTGAAAAACTATGTGTGAACAAAAGTGCATTTTTCTTTTTCTAGTATGTGTTTGAACAAAACTGAATTTTCCTTCCCTGAGGGGATGATGTAGTGTCCATGCATAGCACCTTTTGTAATGTAGGAAGGCAACCCTGGTAGAGAGCAGGGGAGCTTCCAAGATGGCTGCGATGTAGCACAAATAAACCCGTGTGCGTTCCCGACAGACTCGGTCGTAATCAGTCTTATCACTCCAAGTACGGCACGTTACACGTATGACGTCAACGGCGATGAAATTGTCGCCGCGAGCCGTGTGCTGTATACGCGAGTGAAATAGCGCGAGCGACGCGCACTTTCACGGGGAGTGAACGCGTGTTCTGCGCCGTGCTCCCTGAAGGACTGCATAATTCAGCTTCTCTTTCCTTCTTTACAATCACCATATATGCAGAGCAAACGCGACTTCATCCGTCGCGCGAAAGGCCGTGGTGGGACGGGAGGGGAGCGTTGCTGGTGCTGCTGCATGTCCAGGTCTATACAGCTAATAAAACTACTCTCTACTAATTTTCTATTGCAATGGATGCTTCGCCTTTCGGGTGAAACTGTTTTACACGCGCGTCTTCCAGAGACACCGGCTACGTGCTCTCAGCGTGGCTGTAAAACGAAAAAGCAAGCAGTAGACGCGTGCTAATGCTCCGCTTAAACGTCTTCGTAGCGGTGGTGCTGGTGAAAAGCGTTTAATTGCATGACAAAAAGTACTAGGAAATATGCTCGGGACGACCTTGAGGAGGCCACCCCTTACAAACACTAGGCGGAGTCCCTAGTACGGGACCCCAGTGGCGCTAGCCACCGCCTGGGCGCACTTAGCCAGGGCCTTTTGGGCCCGTAGGTCTGAGCAGCCAAGCAGGACAGCCTCCCAGTCCTTCCGGGTGGGGTTGGGTAAGGGGGAAAAGGCCGCGTTGGATGGGCAAGCCCATACCATATGGTAGAGATCCGAGGACTTCTCCGCACAGTGCGGGCAAGCTCCAGTAAAGGCCGGATCGAAATGTTTCAGAGCCGCCGGGCACAGCATAGTGTTTGGGAAGAGGCGGAGCAGCAGATACTCTTCCTCCTTTTGGGACCCCTACACGGGCGGGGGTAGTGTTCGTGGCCGGATTGATAGTAAGCTGTAATTTATGTATACGAGTAGATTGGGTTGGGGGTTGAGTCCTGATCTGCGCGGAGTCAGAGAAAAAACGAGGCCGGTGAGAGAGCGCGCGGGCGACAGCATCCGCTGCCTCATTTCCCTCTAATCCCATGCGAGCAGGAGCCCAAACGACGTATCGGCGGTCGGGGTCTCCGGTTCGGCAGCTAGATTGAAGGACACGATAGGTTAGGAATGGAATCTGACCCTGTTCGTAGTTCCGACAGGCCCCTCGCGAGTCGGTAATGATGGTTTGAGAGCGAGAATCGGATGCAGCCAACGCGATGGCGACTTCCTCCGCATATGTTATGTCTCATGCGCGAAAGCTAAGGCCGTTAACTGTTTTGCCTTCGTGGACCACCGCGGCCGTAAACCATCCCTCATGGTGTGGGCCGGTGGCATCCACGTAGAAAACGCCAGGTTTGGAATCATAATGGCGCGCCAGGGCCTCCGCCCGAGCAAGGCATCTGCCATCATGGTGTGTGCGTGGGATGTTCTGGGGAAGAGGGCGCACGTGCAGGGCATAGCGCCATTCTTGTGGCGTACGTACGCGCTCTTCCATCTGTCTGAGAGGTTGAGGTGTAGTCGGGCAAGGAGGCGGCGACCCGACAGTGTCAGAGAAAGTCGTGTGATTTGGTTGGTAAGATGAGCTTCCTTGAGCTCCCGATACGTATTCACCATCCCCAGGCCCAGAAGGCGCTAGTTAGAGGTGCTGACCGGGAGATCGAGGGGCCGCTTAATCATCTTTCGAAGGATGACCTGAAGGGCGTCTTCCTCATGCTTGAGGAGATGGACGTATTGAGTCGAATACAGAATTCGACTAGTCACAAATGCATTGGCCAGCCGCAAGGCATCTTTGCATCTGAGACCCCCGCGCTTCTTGGAAACCCGGCGGACCATGTGGCCCACCTGGTCCCCCACCTTCCGCAGCTTCCCTAGTGTTGTGTCGGACCGGTGGTGTTGGTTGATGAAAAGTCCGAGGACTATAATCTCAGGTTATTCAGGGATTCGACCATACTCTAGAACGAGAGCCATTTTGGACGTGCATTTGGGCGAGGGGTGGAGACGCACTAATTCAGACTTTTGGGGGGAACATTGGAGGCCGCAACCGTGAGCATATCGGTCCACTATGGTCGCCGCTTGCTGCAGGCTGGCCTGCATGTCTCCCAAAGAGTCTTTCGTGGCCCAGTGGTGATGTCGTCCACATAGAGTGCGTGTTGAACCACCGAGACCGCCTCAAACTGGGCAGGCAAGTTCTTCATGGCCAGATTGAACAATAGGGGGGAGAGGACAGCGCCCTGTGGTGTACCTCTGGACCCTAGAGTGTATGGGCCATGTTCGGTGTCCTGTATGTGCAAGTATGCGTGTCTCTGTGTTAGAAATTGTAAGACGTACTGAAACGCATTACGCCCGCAGTTGGTTTGAGAGAGATGAATTAGGATGATTTCATGAGTGACGTTGTCGAATGCTCCCTTAAGGTCCAAGGCCAGAACCACCTTGTCGTTATGGGGGCATTCGATGGGGTCTAGGACTTCCCGATTAAGTTGGAGGAGGACATCCTGTGCGGCTCTGTGTGGGCGAAACCCGAACATGGTGTCCCCAAATGTGTTATGGTCTTCTATGAAAGTAGACAACCGGTCCCGCACCATCGTCTCCATTAACATGCCCACACAAGAGGTCAGAGAGATGGGGCGGAGGTTGTCCGGATATACTGCTTTGCCAGGTTTAGGAATAAAGGTGACAAGTGCTGTCTTCCAATCGATAGGAAGGGGCACTTCTCCCAGCCAGATAGAATTGAAGTATGTCAAAAGTGAACTGTAAGTCGAGTCTGGTAGGTTTGCCAGGAGCTTGACTGCAATTTTGTCCCGTCCGGGTGCCGTGCCACGTTTCATTTTGGCCAGGGCTGCCTTCAGGTCGTGGAGCTGGAAAGGTTGATCCAGTTGGGCATTCTAAGAGCCTGCATATGAGTATGCCGTCCCTCGGGTATCCTGGTAGTGCACAGGTATTGGTCCCTGAGCTTGTGTGCTAGCTGAGTTGCGTTACCAGCAAAGCCATGGATGGCACGCTGCAAGTGTTTCTGCGTTTCAGTGCGGGTTTGTGTGGGCTCAATGAGTGCGCGAAAGGCACGCCACGTGTTTCGGCTGGACATTTGTCGCGCAGCCGTATTGCAGCGGCTAACCCAGTTAGAGTCAGCGAGCTGAGCCGCATACTCTGCCGCCTTCTCGGTAAGCTCTGCTTCTAGTTTACTGTGATGCTGCGCTGACGAAACTGGATGGCCGGAAAAACATTCGGACGAAGATGCTCGAGGTCAGTTTGGTGATGCAACGAAATGAAATTCCTAATAAATTCTATATACGCGACGAAAAGACAACTCCATTTAACTTTCGCATTATCAATAAATACCTATTTTCTGGAGACCGCTGAAAGGGGGCGTTGTCAACGCTATTATTTGCAATGTATTGCAACTCTTAAAGTGTGCAGAAAAACGGGCTCGTAAAGTTCACCTTTTACAATACGTCTGAATTTGGTGGCGCGGTTGGTTTCAGCCTTTCTTAACCTGTCCGGTCAAAAATAGCGAGTTATGTCCACCAGATAATAGTTTACTGTATCTGTTTTCTGGTGGCTGCGCTGCCCGACGGGCTGGTGTCTGCCAATGCGACTAGTACTCTACATCCAAGGCTTTCGTCGACCGGAAGCAACCACCACGCAATGCCCCACCCAGACTAAAGCCACCGTCTGTCCCGGCGTGCCGCCTCAGCGTCACCCATCGATATTCAGTGGGACTGATGACCAAAACGGCGAGGACTGCTAGAAAACTAATCAGAGGGTGAGCGCAGTCAACAAATAGGACGATGCGACTTGACTAACCAATGTAATCTTTTACTTGACCGGCGTTGTCAGTCTCCGGTTCCGGAATTTAACCACTAATTATTAGCTGCTTTTTTAAGCGGATTATAATATCTGGGCGTTGTTAAATACAAAGTTTTCGAAAATCTTTGGCCACCCTCGGTACGCAAACTCCACGCAGAACAGCGACTTCGTAAACGCGCTCAACAACCCGGTGGGAACTTCACCAGTTATATTGAAGACGTCGTCGACTTGTGTAAGCGTATAAACCCGTTGATGCACGTGTCGGACAAGATCAAGCAAATCCTCCAAGGAATAGCTGATGACGCATTTCAAATGCGATTGTCAAAAGACCCAACAACAGTCGCCCATGTTGTCAGCTTGTGCCAGACTTTCGACGGATTCCGCAAGCAATGCGATCAATCTCAACGCCCTCTGGAACAGAACGACTCGATCCCGGCGTAGACTTTGGGGGACCAGAATGCACTGTTTATTCAGATCAAGCAGTTCATACGTGATGAGGTATCCCGACAGCTCACCATTTTATCGTGCACTCCCGAGCCAGCCCAGGCACAAGATCTGGCCCCAGTCATATACGCCAAATTATACAGGGATAGGTCACTGACGCTTTGCCTTTCACTCGCCCGCCCCCTCCGGAGTCTGCGCCCTTGTCGTATGCGCAAGTCCTTGCTGCCGGGACGCCTCGTAAACCAACCTATTCTTCAGCGTCGGCACCCGTTAGACCCCCACCAGCTCCGTTCAGCCGACCAGTCCCCACAAATCCATGGCGCACTGCGGACAATCGCCCTATATGTTATTCTTGCGGCTAAGCAGGACATGTAGCACGCTCCTGTCGCCGTCGCCCTCCTGCACCTATATATGCCATGCGACCCTCTCCTTACAATCCTGGGCGCTTTGACGGCATGGCGCGGCTACAACAATCCTCTTCGCCCGAGTGCATGCCCTCAGCAACCCGACGATCTCCATCCCCGCGACGTATCGCTGTCTGCTATGCGCCGTCGACCCTGCCCTTCCGTCGCGGAAAACTAAGCGTCGCAGTTCTCCAGGCACGAACTGCGTCGTCGTCGAGAAAATCAAGTCCTCGAATTTCTCCAGCGAACCTGTTCGCATGATGTCGTGCTCGGCTGTGACTTTTTTTCTCGCCATCATGCTGTTATTGACTGTGCTCGTGCCGAGCTGGCGTTCTCTGCGTTGTTTTCCGCGTCGTCTGCACCTACAATGGAAAAGTTGTTTGCAGCCGATGATGCGAACATACGACCCAGTAGCACATTCCTTGTCCCCGGGTCCTGTGCAGCTGTTCGTGAATACACAGTTCTCTTTACACCCTCCGAGACCGTTGAACACCGCAGGAATCTCACGCTGCCTTTTACCGTTCTCGACATGAACAACGGCGCCACTTCCTAATTTGTTACCAATCCGTTGCCGCTTCTCTCGACGCAATTCAGGCATTCGGCGTATCCTCCATCTTCTGGAGGATATGTCGAACTTGCAGACGACGTGGACAATTTGCATCTTAGTGCCGTGACACCGTCTGCTAGTGATTAACGCCGTAGAGCGTGATTAACGCCATAGACCTCGGACAGACGGGCGGGGAGGCCGCCAATGGCGACCTTGAAGAGAAGTGGCGAGATGACTGACCCCAGTAGGGTGCCCCTTTCCCCCAGCTCGAAGGGATCAGACTTTATCTTGCCCACCTGGCGAGTGGCGCGCCTGCCCCGAAGGAACAAACTGGTGAACCCGTGAAACTTCGATCCAAGGTCCATGTCCGTTACGGAATCGAGGATGTGCCTATGAGAAATTTTATCGAAGACCTTTTCAAAATCCATCAGCAGGATACCCCTGACGTCTCTGGTGTCCCTATCGATGATCTGGTGTTTAATGAATTTCATGGCGTCCTGAGTTGACAGGGACGGACGAAAGCCCACCATGTTGTACGGGAAGAGTTCGCGTTCCTCAATGTACCCTAGATATCCGGTGGTGAATGACGTCTTTCGCGACCTTTCCCACGCATGCACGAAGTGAGCCCGAGTAGTCGCAGGTTGTTTAGCCCGGGGGTCCGATCTGGCTTTCGAATGAGTACTACCGACGCGAGCTTCGAATCGTCCAGGACGTCACCCGAGTCCCACATGCGATTGATCTCGTCCGTTAACGTGGAGATGGCCTTTTCGTCCAGATTGCGAAGAAGCATCTTCGAAATTCCGTCCGGCCCGGGGCAGGTCGGCCGTGCAAGGTAAGAAGCGCTTCCCTGACCACGTTTTTCGAGAAATGAGCGGCCAGGTCCGCCCGCTGGAGGCCCCTGTAGCAGGGATAGTCCGCGTCTCCCGAGAGACCTGTGGATAGCTATCTGTCGGCCAACGACTGGATAATGTCCCGCACGGTGGAGCATTCCCGTTTGGCTTCTTACAAAATCCTTTCCATAGCTAGCTTATCTCTAGACTTGGAGGCCGATCCATGTAGGAGCTGCTTCAGGAGGTTCCAGTTGCCTCCCGTGGGCATTTGCCCGTCGACCTAATTCCAAAGCTCGTCCCACTGTTGCATAGCGAGCGTGCGACAGTGGTCCTTAATGGTGCGATTTAGTTCTGCTATCCTTTTACGGAGTCTAAGATTGTGCCGTTGACCCTACCACTTGACCAGGAGAGCAGCCTTGGCCTCGAGGAGATGAGCGAGACCGCTGTAATTCATTTCCACCTTGAGGGCCGTGCGGACCGTCTTGGTGGTGGCCTCGACGTCCCTTTTCAATGGCAAGAACCATTCCTTAAAGTCGGTGGGATCTGCCGTCTTTCCCTCCCTGATTTTTTGGAAGAGTTGCCTATGCTTTACCCTAAATCCCCGCGGGGGGGGGGGGGGGGGGGGGGGCTGCTCGACAACTCGAAGGAGGTGGCGAAGATGAAGTGATTGGTGCCCAAGTTCTTGTGCAGGTTACTCCACGAGGCCGGTCCCACGCCCTTGAGGTCAGGCGTGGTGTCCCTAGTGATCAAAGTGCTCGTTCTGGTGGGGAAGGCCGGGTCCGTCAAGAGTAGGAGTGCATGATCGGCGCCCGTTTGCCAGAGGTCGCTCCCTTTCGCGGTCGACGACGGGTAGCCCCACTCGCGGTGCGGGGCGTTGAAGTCGCCCGCCGCCACCAGCGGGGAGCCCACCACCAGCCCCACAGCCTTCGCCACAAGGGACACGAAGTGCTGTCTTTGGTTCCTGGGGGAACTGTATATGTTGAGAATAACGTTATTGGATTTTAGCCAGTCGTTTGGAATGATTTTGATTAGCGAATGCTGGACCTTGCTATGATCCATGCTCATGGACTGTACGACAAAAGAAAACCGCTTGGACAGGAAGAAGCAAATGCCCCTCCTGCCTGCAAAAAGACGGAGTGAGACCTGTAACCCTGCAGCGAAACTGTCTCCCTTAGAGTTTCCTGTATTTTTTAAATTAATTTGTTTCTTCGCGTGGGAGAACGAACTGCTGCAGGGTTGCCTTTTTCGGCAGGAACGCGGCGCAGTTCCAGTGCCAGATTAGGAATCCGTTATCATGACCCGCCATGTTTGGAGCTTTTGCTTGACCTTTATTAGTGGGAACCGTATCTAAAACCCTCTGTTTCTGAGGGTAGACCATTTCTAACTGCGCACGAGTACCCGTGGGTTGACTCTCCCTGAGTGAACCTTATAGTTTCGAGGGTGTTGACCCTGCCCGTGAGAGCCGGCACCGCTTCTACTAAGGTCATGACTGGGCGTTGGAGGCTGTGCACCAACTCCTTAACCTCCTTCATGGAGTTCCTAATCTCGCTTCTGAATTCTTTGATGTCCCCTTCTCCCTCAATAGGGTCCGCGAGGGCCCGCTTCTTGGCGGACCGCGCCGGCTCCTGCGTTTTCGCGAGGAGCTCCCTGGCGGCCTGCGCGGGCCCCACGGACGAACCCGACTTTCGAAAAGACTCGAACTTGGCCCTAACTCATGCAACATGGCCCTAAGATGCGTGTTCTCCTGCTCTAAGTGCGTGACTCCAGGATTGCTCAGCTCTAGCGGCGAACCCTTCGTTACCTCTGGAGGCTTCTGTTTAACTCGATCGGCCCAGGCGGTCTACTGGATCCTGACTCTCGAGTGAGAACGCCCACTGGAGCTGGAGCACCCTCTCGACCGGCTGCGTCGGCCGGCTGGCGTGAGGGAGCTCCCCCTCAAAGAGGCCCTGGAAAGGCTCGAATTACATGCTTGGCAGCTGGTCGCCGCCTGCCACGCAGGTGTTTTCTCGGCGCGCATTCATTGCCTCCTTCTGCGACGAACGACGTAGGACACTTAGAAGCGTTGTTTGCAAGCCTTGTCCGCCGTGCGGTGAGGCCCCCCGCAGAGGGTGTACTTGGGCGAGCATTCGTGGTTTTCCGCGGGGGACGCGTGTCCGCTTCCCCTACAAATCGCTTTCACCGGGGCTGGGTACATGTCGGCGCGGTGACCCAGCTTTCCACGGGCACAGCAAACGCCGGTCTGGCGTCTGTAAATTGTACAGCGAAGCATGCTGTCGCCGCACATGACGTAGTTCGGCACTTTGAGTACATCGAATACAACGACGATCGTGGTGGTGTCCTTGACGCGCTTCACTTCGAGGGCCTTTGGGTTCCTTGGCTAGACGATCATGTCGCGCAGCTGGTTGTGGTCGAAGTCGAGGTCGATGCACAGCATGATCCCATTGCAAGTATTATCCGGCGCTGCCAGGAACGAGTTGACTTCGTATCGGGCAGACCCCACAAGTAGAGCTTGCACGCTCGCGTAAGCGCAGCCTTTCTTGTCCGTCGGCCTACTCACGACATAGATGTTTTGGACCACGTTGTGGCAGACGACGTCCACCTCTGTTTCGGTCGGGGTGAGTTGAGCCGCCTTGGCCAAGACCTGTGTCACCTTGATCTGGCTGATCGTCCTGACGTTCAGCCAGCCTCTGGGGTGGACGCTGATCCTCAAGTGCTCCCTCGGCCAACGGGGGAGCCTTGAAGCTGCCGTGAGGCGTCTCTTAATGCCACCGGTGGCGGGGGGGACGTGACCCGCCACGGCCGCTGCCACGTTGTGTCGAACTCGCCCGGTCGCTGACGCCGGGCTTGCGTTGCAACTTGCGCTTGGAAATGGCCGTGATTCATCCGGACTTCAGACACTCCTCGGGGATGATGTCCGCCCCCTCGGCCGTCACTTGCATGGACATTCTGGGGCACGGCGGCGTGCGGGAGCTCGGCCTCGACACGCCTTATCCGCGAAAGTAGGCCTAACCATCCGGCAGCATCCGGTAAAAAGTCCGAAGAATGGCGAAACGTCTACCCACTCCCAAAAAGTTTCTCATGAGAGTCTCGCGTTTTCATCAGCGTTAGTTCAGGCTGGGGAAGATTAAGCATAAACACCTTATTAGCAAGACGTAAACAAGACAAAGCACACCAATGAGTGTAAAATTTTACTTATTTCGAGCCTTTTTCCTTTCACGTCTGTGGAATACTCTGCGAATACTCACAATCACTACTAAAAGCAACTCAACCTGTTGAGGTGTCCAAACAGAAACGCGAAAAGCGTCCCACGAAAGTTCTATACCGCTTCTCGATGCGTGCTTCAGTGGTGTTAATAAATCAGTGTTCTGTAGTGTTCGATATTCTTTATTGATTCCATAGATGCAAAATTCTTTTGGGATGTTCTCCAAAAGACTTTTAAAAATAATATCGATATAAATCCTCATGAGATTTGATAGCTAATGACACCGAAATGTGAAGATGTGCCTTTTGATATGCCGCTACTTATGGCGTTGCGCAATTTATGGAAAACTCGCATGGTAAATTGGAACGCAAGCCAATTGTGTATTCGCAGTCGTCTTACCTTCGGAAGATTTCACAACTGAAATACTTTTTTGTTCAAAGAGACTTTCCTTCAGAGTGGTATTCATTGTTGATGCAGTGTATCCTTTTGCCTGCCTTTTAGAGAACTGTCCATGGGAATAATTGTACTGTGAAGCAATTGTTTGGTGCTGTAGACGCGGCTATGACTGTTCTTACCCCTATGTAAATGACGTACTCATGTACTTTTTATATTCGTAATAAATACATTAAAAAAGCGTCCGTTATGGTTTCAGTGTCGGGCTTCTGTGCTAAAAGACATGTGTGCGAATCCTGCCGGCGGATGCTTTTAGTAGTGCTTATTTTATTATTTATTTCAGGGTGCCTTGTTGAAAATGACGAATTTACAAAGTTCGACAGACGTCTAAAGCCAGATTGACGATGTTTAGGCAAATACATGTACTCCCCACAGTGCTGGCTGAAGCGCCGCGATTTCACTACCCGTAGACACTAGCACAAGGGATGCTTCTATTTAATATTGTACGAAACTTTGTATTGGGTTGCTTCTTATCGTTCATCTTGCGACGCCAGGTATGTGCACATGCTTTACTGGTTTTCTGGAGGGTAGCCATATTCCTCTCCGTTGCGAAATCGTGGTAAATAAGACATGAGAAATGGTGGAATCGTTAGATGGCGTATATTTCATATATTTGTATAAGGCAATGTATTAACACACCACAACGCACCATAAAATGTTTATAATGCACAATTTTCATCAAGAACCGGAAAACAAACACAAGAGTGAAACGGTGGAACATCTGTAAAGGAAGTTCAAGGAAAAAAATTAAAGGCCCCATTTCACATTGTTAGCCAAAATACGCGACTGCACAACGACACACCTGCATCTATAAAAGGTAGTTTTATGAACTGGAATATTCTTCGAAAATAAATGCTAATTCTTCTAGATTTCTAATATAGTGTTGTGCGTCTTGCAGTGAGCATATAACTGAATATTTCTGCACAGACCCTATGAGCGATGCCTGGCCACGCAATGTCGGGCAAAATTTGGGCGCACACCGCAATCTTAGTTTCTTGCATCGCACACGCGGAAGAGGTAGTATAATTTGACGCATTCTTTGCAGCCTTACAATACCATATATATAGTCTTCTTCCATTTCTTCTTTAGTTTGATTTTCCCCTTCCTCTTGGGCAGAGTAGCAGGTTAGAACACAAAACACAAGACAACCCCTAGGCGTTGCTATATGTAAAGTCTGCTTCTACTACTACGTTTATTCAGGTGGTTCAAGCGGCTGAGATTATTGCTGATCTGAGTTTGCTTGAATAAGGCCATGCTTATGTACTTTTCATTTGTAGCCTTGGCGAAATGCTTTTCGTGGTGTCTTCAAAGTGGTCTTTTCGGTGATGCTTATACCATTGGTTGCGGTATAGACTTCAGACTCGGCTCAGGCGGCGCTGCGGAAAAACCCGCCACAGCGCCCCCATCGCAGCCTTGGCGCAAACTGAGTAGTGCAAAGAGAGTTGATCTTTATTCTATAGAGAGCTGTCCGCAAGCGAAGCTGCATATGCTACAATAGAGCCCCGTCTTTCGGTTTTGTAAAGGCATGGTTTCCTAAAAATGAAGGACCTGGAAAGCTTCTTCCGCCCATCCACGCTTCGGAAAGGGAGCAGAGCGAAGTACGTGTACAATGTAAAAGAAGTTTCAGGTGCTATTTCGGCGCGCTGCAACTCGCAAGTACAGCGAGCATCGTACAACGTCGAGTTCGAGGCAAGCACTCCGATGTCCGTTCTCTAGCGCCTAAATGTGTTAAATTTGGGTACGTACATATTGTCAAAGCGATGAAGTACATATATGATTAAGTCAGTCAACTATGTAGCTTACGGTCAGTGGTACAAAGCTCGCTTTATCAGGGGCGAACGGCCCTGGCGACCTTCGCCTTTTCAGTTGCGTTCTCGCTTCTGCTCTCGCTTCCTGGGCGTTCGAGCGTGTTATCGCGCATCTTCGAATGTTTTCTTCACGGTTGTCTTCCGTTTGTATTTACTGCAAATGGAGATTTCATTTTTCCAAGGCAGCAAACAGCCGGCGAACATAACGAAAGTAAGCTTCTTACAGTGCCTGCGCGAAGCATATTCCTGTCTCGCGGGAGCTACAGCACCGCTCAGTACCCTTGAATTTTTAGCAGACGCTTAAAACAACACACGCGCACAAATGAACGTAAATAAACGTGAAATTTGTTTTCTACACACGTGCGTTACTTCGCAATTACTCATCCAGTGCTCCCACAGCAACTTTATTGCTCAGATTAAAACAGACAAAAAAAAAACGCATTCAGGAGGGCTCAGTGCATTGCGAAACGTGGTTGTTGTATCGGAAAAGCCGAAACTAGAAATGAGCTCGCGATACCACAATGCCCTAGAACACGATTTTGAATACATAAATGAACCAAAATTTTTGGTTAAACTGACCTGCCAAATCTCTCCGTTCCACTTGCTGAGTCAAGCGGAGGCGGACGTGTGTAAACAGGTAGAAATATCGATGGCACATACGCAGGATGGTTCACAACTTTGTTTATTCTGTTGCCAACGAAGTGGCGGCTGCAGATTCTTTAGTTTTCGCTTGGTTGCCATAGTCCCTCGTCAGGGCTACGCAACACAATTACAGCAGACCAACATTATCACACTTTCTCATGTGAGCGGCTGTATTGTGGAGAATGCGAGTAATTCGCTTACTCAACACGTGAACGGCCCGTATCCAGTGCTCTCGCCTTTCTCCTTCATACGACATGGATGGAAATCGGTAAAACTGAACGTTGTTATTCAGTCCTTCACGTCCATGGCAATTTACAACGCAACAGTAACGTCGATTGCGGCGTTTCTTCGTAGCGCGCGGAGCTGATCGCGGTTGCCGTCGTGCTCTCCATCGTCAACAAGAACTTTATGGCAGTTCGGCGGCGCGTCCGACTAGCAGAGAAATTCATAGCTCTCATTCTGGGTGTTAAATGCGCAAAACATTCGCAATATGAACCAAAATTAAGTTAAATCGTTGTTTCGCACTCACTAGCTGCGTAGGCAAATTAGCGAGGGAGTCGGACTTTGCACTACTCAATTATTACCTCTTCGCACCGGCAGGTGGCGCTACGCGTCTTGCAAAGCTTCAGAGTCTGACGTCTATTCTTTACTTTAGCTTTGGCGGTCGGTCTGCCGTCATTAAATGTCTCGTAAGTAACCGTAGAACACGAGCTTTTTATTTGCAAGTTCCATTTGTTTTTACAACGTTTTAGAGTATTGATAGGGTCTTATTTTGCCACATACCATCGAAAAAGAGTGCCCCAGTATAGTTTATAGAGGCATTTCTGTATTGATCGTTGTTTTTTGCTGTTTGGCATTGCCGACCATGACTCCCTTCTATCTTACATTTTGAGTTTTCTTTCTAACAACCTCGAACAGTTTAGCTGCAACACACACATGAGCAAGAAAAATGAATTGCGAAAGACGTGAAATACGCAGTGTCCTTTTAGAGCTGCCGACTTTGTTTACTTGCCCTATTGCAGATATTTATGTGACTGTTTTTCCAAGAAGCCTAATCTATTATTATTTGACACTAGAAAGGTGGCCCACACAGCAGTTCTAGCTCACGTACAAGCTTCTTGGATTGGGGCACTGTTACGTTGTAGGCAGAAAAGAAATCTAGGGAATACACGGGGAATGTGGGAGACGGAAATTGAAGACGAGTAAAACGAGAACAAGATGAAAGTAGGAACCTACTTGTCTTTTCAGTGCAGAAACGAACAAATTTTAAATGTGTGCTATAAGAGCGCGACATGGAGGAAGTGTCATTATTACACATATATTATAGTGTTGTGCATCTAACGAAGTTCGATGCCACGGGAGTTGTGTCCGCAGCATTTATTGCAGGATTGTGCTTCTAAAATATGGCTTGAAGGATAGCAATAAACTATCACATGTGCACTGCTGCTTCCATGTATTGTATTCTTTCGTATTCGCTTTTTTGCGGCAGAAAATTGTACACGCTTTCTGAATTAAGAATATTTAGAAGCCCATGCAATGCCCTATAAATTCTGCATTTTAAATCCATCTTCCTTTCAACGGCATAAGGTTCTGGAGGAGAAAATAAAAAAAACATCCAGGTAGAGATCCTCTGCATTTCAACGACGGCATCGAATGCATAGTTATCATTGTAGATAATTAGGCATTAAGAAAAAACAGATGACACAGAAAGTTATGTTTCACAGCTTTTTGTCTTTTCTTTTTTTGTAGTAGTAGTATTACAATACCTCCTTAGACACAAGGTAAATTATTACTGTTCATGCTGTCGATTCTGGAAATTCTGGAAAATTCTGTGCACGGGACATTGTCCTATTTTTTGATAAGGGCATGCTCGTTTTATCTGCTATACTCATTGAATCCACGAGTATAGCTATAAAACATCGGATTGCAGAAATGCCTTGTTAAATTGCTGAAACGCTTACAGTTTATTACAGTACCAATGACGTTTTACGGTCGATAATAAAACATTTATTTCTAACGTTAAGTGTAGAAGTTTTCATGCGCTCCTCTGGACGTATAATGTGTGCCCGTCTTCGTCCTCTCTCGGCGAACATTCTGAGGGAGCGCCTCTTCCTGCTCTGTCTTTTCGTCTGCTTCTTTGCCGTGATATGTTCAGGTAAGTGAATTTTAAGTGTATTTTAACTGTAGACGTCTACTTGGAGCATTTTAGAGAGCTAATTTTCTGTACGTGGCACATTATTAGTACATCTACGCCAATTTCTACTCGTCATCAAATTATATATTGTCGTCTTGTGCATGGCGCATCATAGCATTAGTTGCTTTCGGGCCCTAAAACATCACTTTACTAACTAACTACTCGTCCTCTCATCCGGAACGACCGGTTCACGTACCGTTGTCGCCTTCCAGACCATCTATTAACCCCTGGCCAACTGCTGATAATCGCCCGATCTGTTTCGCATGCGGTATTCTTGGCAATGTTGCGCGTTTCTGTCGCTGCCATGGACTTTATTTTCGTGATGGCGCCGAATTTCAGACAGCTTTCCCCACAACCTTCATACCATTCTATCCCTGATCCCTCGCACTCGTCGCCCCGGATGCAGCTCACGTCGATCTCCTCCTCGCCGCCGTACCCTTCACCCAAGTTTCGCCGTTGCAGCTCTAGTCAGGATGAAAAATGACAGCAGCAGTTCACGGGACAAGAACTGCGCCATCATCAAAATTTTTAAGCCCTCATCTTTCTACTCCTAACGAGATCGCTACATTTGTCGAAGGTGCCGCAACAAAGGCTCTTGTCGACACAGGAGCTGCCGTTTCTGTCATAAGTGATGACCTCTGCCGCAAACTAAAGAAAATGATGATTGTGTTGCCGATCGTTCACTCGCACACGGCAAGCTCGCAGCAAGTCAAGATTTCGGCCGCTTGTACCACTCACGCTGTGATTCAAGCCGTAAAATACTTTGTTGAATTTGTCCTTCTATACCATGTCTTCTATGACATTATTCTAGGCTGGAAATTTCTTCGTGCATTAACGAGATGTCCCAACACGGTAATCTGACGGCGCCCGAATTGGCATTTCGTGGAGTTCAGCTGAAGGCCGGCTTTTCGGAAGACCGCAAGAATTGCAGCGAGTCGCGTAAGGTGGCTGCTGAACGTGGGAGAAAAAACAATAACGTCGTCAAGATAGCAAGGACAGGTGGTCCATTTGTAGCCTCGCGGAAGAGAGTCCATCATTCGTTCAAATGTCGCAGGAGCATTGCATAGGCCAAAGGGCATGACTTTGATCTGATATAAACCATCAGGTGTTATGAAGACAGTCTTCCCGCGGTCCATTTCATCAAGAGAAATCTGCCAGTAGCCGGATCTATGATCAATGGACGAGAAGTATGTAGCTCCGTGCAAGCAGTCCAAGGCGTCATCGATGCGTGGTAATGGGTAGGCGTCCTTGCGCGTGATCTTGTTTAGATGGCGATAGTCGACGCAAAAACGCCAGGTACCGTCCTTTTTCTTCACAAGGACGACTGGCGAAGCCCAAGGACTGGCTGATGGTTCGATGACCCCTTTTTGGAGCATTTTGTCCACTTCTGATTGGATTACTCTGCGTTCAGCATGTGATACACGATAGGGACGCCGACAAATAGGATTCATGTCTCCAGTGTTGATACGGTGGTGAATAACAGATGTTTGGCCGAAAGGGCGGTCGCCGAAATCAAAGATGTCGCCATACGATTGGAGCAGGAGACGGAGGTCCTTGGCCTGAGCAGAGGTGAGGTCAGGTGCAATCATTTTGGCGAAGTCATCCATGGAAGAAACAGAGCTGTGAGCTGCAATTGGTGCTAACAATCCACTCACGGCATCCATACTCTCAATGTCAAATTCGGACGTGCTAGAAACGCTGGCCAAGAACATGCCGGCCGGTAGCACTTGAGGGCACAGGCTGAAGTTCAGAAGCGGGAGAACGACGTCATTATTGTAGCGTTAGCTACACTGGCCTAGCCAAGCCCGTTTCGCGCGGCACATCAAGAGCCGTGCTGCGCATGCGCAAGCATCAGTGATGTCACACGGCTTGCGCACCGGAGCCGGCACCTCTCGCGCACTCCGCCGCCGCCGCGCGCGACTCACCGCCGCCGGTCTGCGCATTCCAGAGGAGTGACGTCGTAGCCGTGGTAGACGCACTGGCGCCGGCGCGCGCTCGCTGTGCAGTCGCCGTCTGACACTGCGCTGGAGCCGCTGCGCTTCTGACTGGCGTTTGCCAGTGTGGTATAGCCATGGAGAAGGAGAGCGCAAATGCTGCTCAACAGCGCAGAAGAACGGAGAAGCTTGACTCATCGGATCCCGAAGTAGTTGCCTGGCAATTAGCGGTTGAGCGTAGGAGACAACCAGGAAAGCTAAGAATAATCAGCTGAACCTTTGCTAATGCTACGTATATCCTGGCATAGCCGAGCTAAGCCACTGCAACTTTTTAGTAACCGTGATCAGCGTATGCGGAACCGCAACGTTTCGGCTCAAAAGCACGTCGACGATGGGGCGAAGCACATATTCACTGACGGTAACCTGTGCCTGGGCGGTCAAAGCGACGTAAGCGACTGCCTCGGGTGACAGAAGCACATCTTGAAGCGAGCACAGGCGTGGTGGCGGCGCGGTGCTAGGAGCATCGGCGAGTTGAGGCAGTTCCAACTGAAGGACGCCGGTTGTGCAGTCGATGAGAGCATAATGGTTGGATAAAAAGTCCAACTCAAGGATAACGTCGTGAGGGCAGTTGTCGATCACAGCTAAGCATAGGCGGAAAGTTTTCATATTTCCGGAGGGGGCTGGGGCCCAACCAGCTTCCTGAAACCTACCCACATATACATATATATATATATATACATGCCCTCTGCTAACAATTGTCTATTTCTAGCTTTATGGCGAAAGCAATTATATCGACACTTCAGGCAAATTGTCGCGGTTGTCGCCGCCGTGATGTTCCGCATTAAATCCAAAAGCCATATACATGAGCGACCCATAGCGTGTGGATGCGGGAAAAAGCACGTAACTGTGAGCCGAAAAGGATGGCGGCTTCATGGGCATTATTTCCCATGCGCTCAATATTCGGGTTAGTTTTAGGTCACATAATCAAACACGAATGGGAAGGAGAGCACGCGTCTTCTCCTGTAGCCCTGCCATAGGTGTGAATGACTGTGCGCGGCGACGCTTATGGGGCCCGCGTGCCGTATCTAATTGTTGGTAAACATTGGTGGGTGCAATGATAAAGGGCGAGTGGGGATGGCTGCTAACTTCATGCGCACTGTCTTCCTTGCCGGGCTGTCTTTCTGCGCTCCTAGTGTTGCAGAGTTAAGAGACAGAGGTCATCGCAGATCACTCACAGAGGCCGTCAGTAGTGGACATAAAAATAGGTAGACAATGATGATGAATCTAATTTTCAGAGTTGCGGTGAATCGCGCGGCTTTACGAACCGTTCGTCTTCGCTGCCGGCGTTCTTCACAATGCTTGCGTTGTGAAAGCAAATGCTCGAGGTCATCCAGTGAGTTATTTACAGGTTTACATGGTCCGTGTTTACTATGTCCATTATGTCCACTATGGTTACTATTTTAATTTTAGGTGAATGTTTGCTACAATTTATATGACCACTATAACTAACATATCGACGCGTGTAAGGGCCACACTTTGAGTCTTTCATGGGACCGGGCCATTTGACCTCATTTTCCAACTACGAGTATGTAATCCGCCGTAAACCTCCGCAATCGCCTCCTCTCGACATCCAGTAGCGACGCGCGAAAGTACTCTGCGCGCGACAATTCGCTGTTGAGCCCGATCAGAATCAGCGCACGGAACGCAATTGTTTCTCGGTTGGATGTCTTTTTTTTTAATATTGGCTGTCAAGTTATGGGTGCGGCCCTTACACAAGTGCGATCCTTACACGGATTTACACGGTGAGAAGCTTCCTTCGTGTAATTGTCTTCTACTTCGCTATCACTAATACTGCTTCGCATTCCTGGCCAAACTGCACTCTTTTTTTATTTTTTTAGTACTATGAGTCCGAGGATAAGTAGCTGCTGCGCATGACTTCTACACTTATATTTATTCTGATTTCAAGTGAATCGGGCTTGGCATCATTTCGGTTACTGAGCGGATTCTATATACAAGGTGTTTCAACAAACACTTTAAGGAATTTTTAGAGGCTGCCTGTGGCAGATAGCACAATTCTAGTTCATGAGCTCATCTACTCCAAGAGGCGGGCATTACTTGCACAAAAAATTCTAATGCATGATTGACTAATTAAAAAAATTAGCCAATTAAATTTTTAGCTAATTGGCCCATGTTGCAGTTTACAAATTCTAGCCGTGGAATGCGGATCCACTTTGAACTAAATCTCAGGCTGACACTAGTGTCGAGATATTAATTCTCTAACTTTGCGAGAAATACATTGGCGTGCCATTCACTTTCTCAACAAAACGTCGTTTTATGCATCAACGCACAAAAGTATGAAAAGAACAAATTATGAGAATTTACGTGCGAAAAACCACGATCTGATTATGAGGCACGCCGTAGTGGAGGACTCTGGAATAATTTAAACCACCTGGGGTTCTTTAACGTCCACCTAAATCTAAGTCTACGGGTGTTCTAGCATTTCGCCTCATCGGAATGCAGCCGCCGTGACCGTGATTTGATCCCGCGACCTCACGCTTAGCAGTCCAACACCATAGCCACTAAACAACCACGGCGGGTAAGCGCAAAAGTAACTGGAACGTCAATACATTTCTCCGTAATGTTCGGGAATTAATATCTCGAAACTGGTTTCATCCTGAGAATTAGTTCCTAGTGCATCCGCCTTGCGAATTCTACGGCTATAATTTGTGAATTGCAACACGGGTCATAAGTTAATATGTTAAAAACCTAATTGCTGATCTTTTTAATTAGTCGATTATGCATTTCAATTTTTTTGTGCAAGTAATGTCCACCTCTTCGAATAGACCAGCTCATGAACTAGAATTGTGCTATCTGCCACAGGCAACCTTTAAAATTTTTTGAAAATGTTTGCTGAAACACCCCGTATTTATGCCTCTGCATGCAAGAGGCGATGATTCCATCCCTAATGCGTAAATGATGTAAATAATTAGAAGAGCTTTTTTTTCCCTTTTATTTTGTCGCCAGTCGTTAGCATTGCCTACTGGAAAGAGAATCAATATTGAGACACATATCACTCACGTGCTTTTCACACGCCGTTGATAGAAGTCATTGCCGAAGGGGTCACTGAAGTCTGCATGTTTTTTTCAGGCCAAAAAAGCACGCAAAGTAATTTGAAGAGAAGTGAACATTCATCAAGATATTCATTCTCTAGGTATAGGCTATCACTTAAGTTGGCTGCCTCCTTCTCTTTCACAAACATAAACTTTGTCCTTTGTATATATTTAAACATATTGTGTGTGTGTGTGGTGTTATCAGCGGAAATTTTAAAAAATGTTAAAGTGAGGAAACACGGATGAGGTAGCCGCCACTGGTGCTTCTAATGCGCTTGTCCTCCTATTGTCAAGATTTGCCCGAAATAAATCGAACATATACACTAAAAGCCGTGCACGTCCGCGCCAACAATGGTGCCGTAAGCTTTTAGCCACAACGAAAGTGAAAATGTGGAGGCAACGCAAGAGAATCCTCAACTTATGTGGGTAACAGAACTTCGGTAATGACATTTTAGAGGCGCGGCGGGGAATGGAGGGGGGGTGGCTACAAATCTCCCGGGGGGGGGGGGGGGGGCTCAGCCCCCCCCCCCCCCCCCCGTGGTCTTCGCCTATGCAGCTAAGAGAACAGAAGTAGGGCGACCAGCTCTACTTAAACGTACAGTACACATTCCGAGAACAACCAGCATGCCACCGTCGGCCACACGAAGCACTTGTGCAGCTGCTGGAGTGAGGATGTTCTTTAAACGTCTACGTAGGCTAGCACTCACCACATCATCACAGATATGTGGGCTCCAATGTCAACGAGTGCTTGGACAGGTACGCCGTCTATTTTTGACGTCAATTAGACTTCGCTTTGTGGGCACAGACAGAGGACTTACTGCAGTAGTTGTCAATGCAGCACCACCTCCGAGGGCTGTAGTTCTTAGTTTTCCGAAGGAACGCGGTCGAAAGCCACAGGGGACGAAAGGCGACGTGGCTGCGGCGAAGGGGAAGATGGGTGACGTGTTTGTGGTGAACGAGACTGGTGTTCGCGAGGCGATAGTGAGCGACCGTACCACGTTTTCCTGGCAGAGTTGTCGGCACTGTTAGACTCGGCGGAGGGCGAAACACGGCGGGAATTTCCATCAAAACAGATCAGGTTGGTGGGCGTGCGAGGTGCTGAGGGACACGAGTTGCGACAGTATCGGGCGATATGACCAATACAGCGACAGGTGAAACATATCGGCTGGTCGTCCGCAGTTCTCCACTCAGTCGGGTTGTGATAACGCGGAGAGAAGCGTCGCGGTGGGTCAAACAAAGTAGAAGGGCGTTCGTTGGCTCTGAGGTTGGCGACAGCACAGACAGAACGTAAACCAATGCTTTCAATTTCCTGGCGAACGATGGCTTGAACGAGAGGAACTGAAAGAGGGGTAGCGTCAGGGCGACGTGAATAGAAAGCTGCGGGCGCCATCGCTTCCAGTTCATGTCGAACGATTCGCACCACGTCCTCTGATGGCGACGCATGCTGCTGTGTAGGCTGATCTTCACACGTTGACGTTGCGGCAGTATTGGGGAGTCTGGAGAATGGTTTCACGACGCGGCGGCTTTTGGCCTGCTCGAATTGTCGGCACTCTTTCAGGATAGCATCAACTGAAGAACAGCCTTTGCACATGTGCAGATTAAAGGCGTCGTCATCGATTCCCTTCAGCACGTGCCCGACCTTCTCAGCTTCAGTCAAGTCGCGATCGGATTTACGACAAAGCGCCAGCACGTCCTGGATATGCCAAACATAGGACTCTGTGGGGGATTGGGCACGGGAGGCGAGTTCCTGCTTTGCGGCAATCTTACGGCCGGCTGGTTGGCCAAACAACTCTTTTAGCTTCTCTTTGCATTGGTGCCAGCTGGTCAGCTCCTCTTCATGGTTTTCGTACCACACTTTTGCCGTGCCTCTTAGGTACAACAACACGTTAGCTAGCATAAGCGTAGGGTCCCATCTGTTGACTCCACTCACGCGTTCGTACATGGCCAGCCACTCTTCAACGTCGGCGCCATCGGTCCCATAGAAAGGTCCAGGATCCTTGGCTTGTACAACCACAACCGATGGGGACGACTACGTAGCTGGCGACGGTGACTTTGGAGGCGGCAACGACGTTGAACCCGTGTGCTCACCGTCAGTCATGGTGGGGACGGTGATGCGACGTCCACTGCGGAGCTCAGTGTCCAACCTTGCTACCCCGCACCTCTCACCAATATGTTACGGGTATGTTGGGAATAAGACTGGATGTATTTACAATATATACACAAGTAGGGTTAGCGTGGTCAAGATGGCTGACCAGCAAAAACACGCAGCAGCCAGTGTCTCTCGATTTATTCTTCTTCTCTTGCCTCCTATCCTTCCGTAACAATATGCTTGCACAATACTCAGATGTCGACCTGACAAAGGTGAACATCTCTTGATGTACATCTCTTGATGTTCACGTGATTCCTGATTCGGTACCCGCTGGCGGCGATGAGCTACAAAGGACCCTGTGGATTGTGCATCGTTGGGATTTGCGGCGTTTGTGAAAAGCGCTAAACATCGTTCTTCTGCCTTTTATTGGTGAGCGCAGGTTCATAGCGTTGTAAACTATACCCCAGTGCATGCCGCAAATACTGAACCCAGTGCCTATGATTACACGTGTACAGTATTGGTGTTGACATTGTCACATATCGAGCGCGAAATAGGTAGCCACAGCCAACGACTACAGTGTAGCACTAGTAAAACGCTTCGTTTTCATGCATCTGCTGGTTTTTGCTACATGGTGCCCGAGAAGGCGACTGATTGTTCTGATGGTTTCTGCGGCTCATCTCCTAATCTGCTGCGCTTACAATGGAAAAAATCCGTGCCCTGACAATATAGACAAGGTTCTTGATGCACTAAAGGATGCCGAATGTGCGCATAGAAAACTTCAAAAGGAAATCAGCAGTAAGATGAAAGACATCTTATTAGGTATACTTGACCTTAAGAAACGCCTTTCAAAAGTGGAAAGTTCGCTAGACGATTCTTTGGGTAATACCACAACGTTATCCGAAGTCAAGAAAGGTGTAGATGACATCAAAAGGGATCTTTCATCCTTTCCCGATAGGCGGGATTCTGAATCTAACATAGTTGAACTCATTGATGACATCAACAATCACATGCGCAGAAAAAAATGATATTAAAAGGCTTGCCCGAGGCAGAGAAAAAATACTACCAGGCTTCTCAAGTAGTCATTGAAAGCTTCTAAAGATCACCTTGGCCTCTAGCTAAGGGATATTGAACATGCACATCGCATTTTGTCTCGCACGCAAGGGCAGCAGCGGTAAGTAATTGTGAAGTTTCTAAATTACAAGACAAAATGCAGTATTCTGTGTAGTTCATACAAGCTAAAAAATATGAAATTAAAGGTTTGGATAGATGAGCATTTTCCACCTCGAATACAATTCGTGCGCAAGCAGCTTTGCGTCTTTGCTCGAGCGAATTGTCAACCCGATGAAAGGTTTAAGGTATCCTTCGACACGCTAAACATAGGCAGAAAACTATATCAGTAGCAGGATTCCGAGGGCAGGGTCGTGGAATGGGTCCAGCGAAATGTAAACCCATGACCCAGTCGCCACGCGCAGAAAGACAGTGGGACACCTACATTTTCTATAATTTCCGCCAACTTTCGTAGCATCCTTAACAAACAAGATCAGCTTACTTACTTCATTCACGCTTGTGATGCAGATGTTATAATCGGAACGGATACATGGTTAACTCCTCGAATTAACAATTGTCAGTTACAAGTTTCAAATGTATTCATTGTTTTTCGTAAAGACCGTGAGGATACAAAAGGAGGCGGTGTCGTAATAGCCGTAAGAAAGAATATAAAGGTCAAACCCATTTCTACTGACAGTATTCTTTGAAACTATTTTGGGTTGCATGCTATTTGCCAGCTGTAACTTTGGTTATTGGAGCACGCTAGAGGCCACCTGACCTTCTACATTATTTTTCTGAGGAACTGCAGTCTGTATTAGGGTCCGTCCAATCCCAATATAATAACTCTCCTATAAATTTGGCCGGCGATTTTAACTTTCCAGGGATAGAGTGGTTTGCTTTAAAATCCCTTGTCACGTGCCAGGCACGCGATTGTGCAGATTTTGTTGACCTTTTAGGATATTTTCACTTGTCTCAACTTATCGAAACCCCTACGCTGCACAATGCTATTCTTGATCTGCTTCTAACAACACACCCCAAACGTGCTACCATGGATGTACTAGAGTATATCAGTGACATTGTGTCATAAATTGTACCTTTAAAACGCAAACCGTGAAGACACCGCGACAAAAAAAGGTTTATGACTATTCTAAAGCCGATCCCGAAGGCTTCAACTCTGAGGTTTTTGAAATTTACCTGTCATTCATGCAAACCCGTGAAAACTGTTCGTTGCAAGATAACTGGATTCGTTTTCGTAACGAGTTTTTAAGACTGCGGGTGAGATACATTCCAAAAGAGATGGCTCTATGAAACAGCATACAAGCCATGGTTTACCAGAGAGATTAAGCGACATTCGAATAAAAAAAACAAAACGTTTGTTTCATATAGCAACACGCGCAAAATGTGCAGAAACTAAGTCAGAATTTTGATCATTTTCTAAATAGTGTGCATTACGTATTGAGGCTGCCAAATATAAGTTTTAAACCACGATATTTCGAGATTTCTACAAACAGATCCAAAAACATTTGGAGGGTCATTTATCCCGCACCTTCAAAGAAGTTACCTGTTTTTGACACTGAGTCTGGTGCTGCAATTGATGTAATGGATGTTTCTGATCGGTTTAATTTATTCTCTTGTAGTGTATTTAATGACGAAACACCGCTAGATATGTCAAGACAGTTTTCTTATAGTTCTCCATTTATGGAATTATTACTGTGACAAGTGACGGTATTGTGAAAGCTATTGAGTGTTCGAAATCGTTTTCTAGTTTTGGTACTGACGGTATTTGTACTAAGCTACATAAGATAAAGCACAATCGTGGTCTGATACTTACAGTATTGCTTCAACAACGTCTCGGCACCACCTAAATTCCAGACGACTGAAAATTGGCACATGTGTTACCAATATATAAAGCCGGCGACAAAAACAAGCTAACAAACTGTAGGCCTATATACCTAACATCTGTTGTACGAAAACTACTTGAACACGTGTTATCTTCACGAATGATGCAGGGCATGGCTAGCAACCACATTCAATTTGCAAACCAGCATGGTTTTCAGCGAGGCCGGTCATCTGAATGCCAGGCTTCTTGAAGTAACTAAGAGATATTCACCTCAACTTTCACGAACTTACACAAACTGACGCCATATTTACAGATTTTGCTAAATCCTTTGGGCAAAAGGAAATTCCCATAAATTGATCACCAATTTAAGGTCGAACAACCATTTGCACGTACTAAACTATTGCAATTTTCATATCTGCACTTAGCCCTTTCGGAATGGAATCATCTCGCAAGTAATAAAACCAAAAAACTGACTGTATTATATTAAACAAACACTTAATGAAACATTCGGCAATTAGAAACAATAATATTTCTTCTTACATTTTTTTACATATAAAAAATGAGAAAGAAATTCTCTAACCTTGCTATAACCTTATTTATTGTTATGATGTCGGATGATCTAAGTGTATTGTGTGTATAATGTAAGAATTATTCGTGTATGATGTTGTCGAATGAGAAAAATTGTACAGGTTGCATAGTATGTACACCTTCATATAAGGATATTCGGCTGACATGCATGTTGCCTCACACTTTTGTCTATCAATTGTTATTCTCCCCGCCCCCTATGTAATGCCTTTAGGGTAAATAAACGGAATAAAAAGGAAAACAGCAATATGAAATGTGACGTGGCAGCAAACGTTCAATCAGAATCATTTTTCTTCGTCCTCTAACATTTTTCCAAGGTCGCAAGTGGTTCTTGGTTTAAATAAATTGCCTGTTTGATGCATACACATTGTGTGGGCGCCGAGGTATAGGTATATAAATTCTGCATTTTAGAGCGATTTCACAGTTAGCTGAATTTAATCCTGGAGTAGAACAGAAGAAACGTGTTGCACCCATATTCTGAATTCATTCCAACGTGGCGAATCGTATATAAATAAACTTTAGGGAGAACCGAGGAGATACGAACGTAAGGTAATTAATCTTGATACGTTGCTGTATTTTGGATATCTGATGAGGTATAAATGATGCAGGTTTATTAGACTTATTCCTGATACAGACTGTTCTGTATGGTGTTGCACGGTCGTTTAAGACGGCTATAAGTATTGAATTCGAAGAGAGCCTAGAGTTCACTAATGCGATATTATCACAGCAGACACGAGAAATCTCGTTACGCTTTATTCCTTACTGCACTATCTAACCCCTCAGTTGTCACTTGTATAATGCACTGATTATGATAACTGTCCCTGCATGAAGTGCAATGTGCTACTGCCGAAATAATTGTTTGCTTATTTGCATTCTTTAGACGAACATGCCGAGGGAGTTCATCTACTTGCTTTTGATCCTCCTTGCATTTTTCGCTGAAATCATTACAGGTAAGTGACCTTTATGAATACTAAAGCCAATGAAATCAATTTGTACAAAATAATTTTAACTGCTCAAAGCATCCCTGCGTGCAAAAACATCATGTTGTCTAAGTGCATTGACTTGAGATATAGCTAATAACTTGAACATCAATAAGGTGTGTAGGAAAACGTGGTGGTTGCCAATGTGGCATGCCATTGTATCTACATTCATTCGGTAAGGCGGTGGAAAGTGTTGAGAGGCGGCTGCGGCGTCCAGCCAACGCCTTCGAGAACAATATTCAGGCATGCACGTGACTTGATATGATGCCAGTGACGGCATGACCCGCCGGGCAACAGTCCTCCCGTCGCCTTCGTGCACCAAGATGTGGTTTGCAGAGAGGACCTGAACAAGATATTGCATGTATGCATGCATGCGCATATTGTGATAGGAATAACTCGTGCATTAGTTCCTAAGTTAGGGACTAAATGTGTCACGCTATTTTTATGCCAGGAAAAGCTGCCCTACGAAGTGAATACGTGTTCATGCATTTTACGTGATTCCCAGTTTGTTCAGCCAGACAAGTTAGTATTGACTGCTTCTCGTTCTGTTGCTTTAATTTTTAGTGGTGATTTGCATACCTGAACCACCTCATTTATATATATTGTGAAATGATTTCGTGTATACAAGCATAAAAATTACAAAGTGAAATAAAGGGCAATTTCCGTCAACTACTCGTTTACGTACTGCACACAATATAAGCAATTCCACTTAGAGTACATATTACATTAGCGATACCCGGAAAGAAAAACACAATATAAAGGAGCACAGTTACATGCACGCACTAAATTTGAATGCGGCATTAAGCATAAAGCGCCAGAGTGCCTCGCCTCCTCCATTCCTGTCTCGGTTTTGCGCTATGCTTCATCACTTACATTACAAACAAGCCCAAACTGCTGTTGTCAAGCAGATGTTATTAAGGCGAATGTTTCATATAGCTCATGGGGAGGTCTCCATTTCAAGGCTGTTTTAAAACTGCGTCATTGACACAAAAGGGTCCTCTGAGAATAACAAGTGATAATTCGCACCAAACCGCGATTAAGCAAGTTAACTGAAGCGATAAAGACTACGCGAGAGGTGTATGAGTTGAAGCAGTTGGTTGATAGTTGAAGTTGGTTGATAGGCAGTCAAACGAAAAGTAATGACGAGAGAGAGAGAATAAAGGTGAATGAAGTGGTGATAGTGTGAATCCAGGGATATGAAAACTGGAAATTTGCAGTAATAGAACAAAGCAAGTTTGATAGAAGTAAAACCGAGATGATAGAGTGAATGATGGTGAAGGAAGATTGAATCAAGTGTGAATTGAGAGTTATTCAAGGGGGCATAGACTGGGGGAGTGACATGTAAAAAAATATATGCGAGACTCGAGGGTCCAAGTGAAAGTGACTCAGCAAAAAAGTGCTGAGTCAGAGATTGAGTTTGGCGAATTATGGGAAGGGTGACTTGCAGAAAAACAGGTTGACTCGAAAAAATGACTAAATTG
>NC_051160.1:51875340-51923624 GCF_013339745.2 Dermacentor silvarum
CTTTTGTTCTATGGCTTCAGTGCTTGATAAAATGTTCCGGAAACGAACTGAGATGTTTTAACAAAATAAGTACAAAAAAATGTTTATACACGGGACAGCATGGATGTATAGACATGAGCGAAATGGCTAACTATTTGACTACGCCGCCATATACCCAGAGACATTCTGTTTTACGCCGGGAAGCACTGAAATTTGTCTACTTATAAACAAACTCAGAAGGAAATAGAGGTTGAAGAAATCAACCATAGCTATCAACATGACGTACGTACTTCACCATTAATACATAATAGCCTTTCCTTATTTAGAGATTTCAAAATTTGAAATTGTATGTCATTTCTAGTAGTGTATAGAGCCTTAAGGGTTAGCTTGGGACGTGCCTAGAAGCGAATATACGCGGCGCTTTATTTATCATTAAAAGAATTTTATTGCGAAAGAAAGCGCGACGGAAGAAGTCGCGGTTGCTCTCCGCCGTGCGCTCGCTCCCCGTGAAAGCGCGCGTTCCTCGCGCGCTTTCACTCGCACATAGAGCATATGGTGCGCGGCGACGATTTCATCGCCGTTGTATTTTGTACGGAACTTCACGGCGACACCGATGGCAGAAAGCTGCTTGGAGTGTCCATAAAATGCTATCGCAATAAAATGATAAGTTAAAATACGCAGCCACTGTACAGAGTGTCCCCACTTTCATGCACCAAGATTTAAAGATACGCAAATGCCACCTATCAGAACAGAATCAATGTAGCTTTTTTGGCCGTCACTTGGTGGTACCCAGATAATTTTTGTATTCTCCCTAAATAGATAATTTGTCTTAAATAATTAAGCAACTTCTCAAATATTATATAAATAGGTGAAAAGCGTCAATGAGCAAATTATAGAACAATATGAACAACTCCCGGTACAGCTTCCTGTTGCTCAATACATGCTGCATGAAAGCGTTTCTCGGAGTGTGAAAGAAGCTCGCGAATACACGTAAAGTGCCTCGAGCGACCATTCGCACGGCAATATGTGACGATTGAGGAACGCGATGGCTGGAGAATCGGAGGACGAAGTGCGCATGTTTTATAATAAAAGTATGGCGTCTCAGCCTCGGCATCTCTCTTGCTTTTGACGTTGCACCGGTCAACAGGATCAATCTCATCAACCTTTCATGGCAACCGCGAAGCCTCCGCTCAAAATTCTGAAGTAGAAAAGAACGCCAGAAGACGTCTCCGTCGACAAAAGGCTACCTCTTTTCCAGATTAAAGCGGCTGAGGCATCGTGGCCACTGTGGAACCATCGGGTCAGTCGCTTCAACAAGTACATCGAGGGGGAAGCATTAAGTGGTACTTGACAGAGATATTTGGCAACAGCTAATCACGGGAAGATATCAAGTGTGGCATGCAGGACCGCTTTGCGACGACCAATAGAGAAGCCTTCCCGCTTTTCATTCACTACTGGCTGAAAGGAGAACGTACTGCCAAGTTTAAGTTCAAGTTTATGTGTGTTATTGCATGTACAAAGAAGTCACAGGCCTGCGCAGAACACGTAGCACAGTCACAACGTGAGCTGATGGAGCGGCTCAAGAGTAGCTCCAATTTCAGCACCACGTACAACAGGGTCGTCGCGGCAAAATCTCTTCGCCTCGTGTTGACGAGAACGATCAGAACTGTACGCTCTGAACCGACGGCAAGCAGCAGGTTGTAATGCTCTCTGCACAGCACTCTGCTGAGCCCGATGATGCCTGGTTGTAGCCGCGCACGTAGCTCTATGATTCGCTCTGCAGCAGCGGTTCGTACTTTGCGAGGAGGCGCCATAACGTGTACCGAAGAGGTATCCAGAATACGTGGCACACATCTCACATCCACTGACCCGTGGCACGGTACGTTGTTATTGTTGTTGATGATGATGAATATGATTGCTTATTGGAATCTTCAAAACGGCTGCTGACAAATAGTCACCTAGCCGGCTTGAGTTAACCAGGTCCAGTTAGATGCAGCATGCAACTGCTATATGGAACATATATGTCGGGCACACTGCGTTTGCAGGCGCCTTAACTAGATGGTGCCAGCATACTGGTGGAGGTTCGGCATCGCGCTGATTGTGCGCCTCGTCCGAATCGCATCTCGTCGTCTGTGCCTGCGCGCCTGCTTAGGGCGCGTATATAGGACATTTTTCAGGTGCCTTATAGCAAGCGCCTGCGTGGCTCAGTGGCAAAATATCCGGCTCCCGTGCAGCGGGCCCGGGTTTGATCCCGGCGATGACCATGTACTTTTCTTCGCATTTCCGGTGATAACGGTTACGGTCACCAGCAGTTGCGGCGGAGGTGGCGGCGGTGGACACCATAGTGAACCGAAACGGCTATTGGAATCTGGCTATAACAGCTTACGATGTGAAAACGGGCTTACTTGTTATATACAGCATCAGGAGGCCCCAGAGTGAGAAAATGCAAGGGGCACCTCCTATCATTCGTGGCTAAATAAGAGTACGTAGAACAGGGCGAAAGAAACCGCCAGGAAATAAAATTCGTAGTGAAAAAGGTAAATTTAAGAAAAGATATTGTCATGCATTAAATGAGCGTTATACAGCAATATCCCAATAAATCCTGATAAGCCGGAATATGTAGTCATGTGCAAAAAAATTGCATTTTTACACATTACTAACAACGCAATATACAACTTGTTTTACAAAGTATGAAGCCTAACAATACAGTAATAAAAGTGATGTAATGAAATATAATAATTATGATAATTTATTTATGACAAATGAAGAGATGGTTCTGCTAACAGTATATTTTCATATGTTTAAAAACTGCAATGAAACAGATGACCTAATATTAACAGGAAAGCTATTTCAAAGTGCAATATCATAGAATCAAAGTCTTCGCAGTGATCTGAGTTCATGTACGAGAAGGTTATTGCGCACTGAAAAATTAGTATTACTTTGGTTGATGAGGTTATCAAAATTAAGGGTGTCTAATGATATTTCTCGATGAAAAAGACTAAATGTAATGAGAGACAACTTATCACAGAACATTGGCCAGATATAATACCCGATGTCGCCTACCATATTCGACATTATGACACATGCCAGAAATGCAAGAAGACCAAAGCAATGAAGTACTTGAGTCAGTACCTCCAGCTGAAGAACCTTTTGTTCTTCTTGTAATGTACACAATTGGAGGAATTTCTGGATACGGCTCATCAAAAAGATTCCTCAAATTCCTAAAATTGGTCACTGACCATGCCACTCGCCAAGTATGTTTTATTTTCGCTCACAAAGTTAAAAGAACGATGCCCAGATGTCATTTTTGCTGCTGGCAAACCACGGAAGTTCCTTTCAGATCGTGGAACAGGGTTAGCAGCAGGAAATTTCAAGCAATTCCTGCAGCATTACCAAATACATCAAGTCTTCACGTCGTCTCATCACCCACAATGCAACCGTATGAACGAGTGGACAAATCAAACCATAGCCACCAGACTTGCATGCAAGATCAACGATGAACTGTAGAAATTTTGGACTAAGCTGCTATTGGTTGTCATTGACGAATACAACATTTCACGAAGTTACTGGTTACGCACCTTCGCAACTGATGTATGGAATTCCATGTTATCCAGCCACGCTTAAGAACTAGATTACCTACCGCAATAAGAAAGAAGTAAGCTATGAGAGGAAGTTTCTCCCGCTTGACGTTGAAGTCAGTGACTCAATACTTTACCAGCAACCATGGCATCCCAATAACGGCAAGTTGAGTTCCATCATGGACGATCCTTAGAAGATTTCACGCAACCTATCGCCAGTGAATTATGAGATCAACTGCAAATGATGCATTTGGGCAAAGACAGCGACATTTTCATGTCAGCAAACTGCAGCATCATTTTCCACTTTCTGAACTGAACGTGTGACGAATGAAGAACGCGATGGCTGGAGAAGTGGACGATAAAGAAGTGCGCGTGCTTTGGAATAAAAGTATGGCTTCTCATTCACGGCACGTCTTTTGATGTTGACGTTACTTATACATATATACTTAAGTGTGGTCCTTTTAAGGACCGCACAAAGAGCGATGGAACGAATAATTTTGGGCCGAACGTTAAGAGACAGGAAGAGAGTGGTGTGGATCAGACGGGAAACGGGGATAACCGATATTCTAGTTGACATTAAAAGGAAAAAATGGAGCTGGGTAGGCCATGTAATATGTAGGATGGATAACCAGGGAACCATTAGAGTTACAGAATGGATACCAAGAGAAGGGAAGCGCAGTCAAGGATGGCAGAAAACTAGGTGGGGTAATGGATGAATGGATGGATGAAAAACATTATTAGGGTCCTTTAGGGCACGCGCCAGCGCGCAGCGCCCCGCTCCCACGTCGGGACAGATAGGCCGAGCCTCTCCACCGCGTCGCCGGCCTGTTGGGCAGCCCATAACTGTTCTTCGAGGGTGGGGCTGCGTAGAACGGCATCCCAGCGTGGAGAAGTGTTGCTTTCATCACCGCGTAACGCGGAACTCCGCTAGAGCATGTGAGGTAAGTTCGCTAAGTCATTGCATAGTGCACAGGCATTTGTTGTCTGAATTACGTGGTACATCTTGTGAAGAAGTAAGGGGTTTGGGTATGCCCCCGTCTGTAGATGCGTTAGGGTTGAAGCCTGAGGTCCATTGAGTTTACAATGTGGGTGTGGGTAGATCCTCCGAGCCAAGTAAAAGTTCTTAGTAATTCCGTTGTACGAGGAAGGAGAGTCCCGTTTGTCAGTACCCCGAACGCCACGCTGCCCGGTAGCTACGGGGTCGATGATCCCTCGAGAAGCACTGTGTGCCGACTCATTAAGGTTGCGCGGGGCACCTTCGATCGGTTCCATGTGGGCTGGAAACCAGATCACTGTGTGTGGCTTGATCTCCTTGCTTCCTAGCGTCTCTAGGGCGAGCCCGGATATGGTTCCTTTGGCAAATGCCCGAATAGCTGATCTAGAGTCACTGTAGATTGGTGTCCTCTTGTCGTCCATTAAGGCCATTGCTATTGCAGCCTGCCCTGCGATCTCAGGGCGTCACCCGAATCGATAGAAAATTTGCAGGCGTAAGTTGGAATCAGCTAGCGCAGGACAGGAGTAATTAGAGATCGCAGGGAGAGGCCTTCGTCCTGAAGTGGACATAAATATAGGGTGATGATGATCATGATATATACATTCACCTGGTGTTTTGTTCGAACTTTACAATTTTGTAACTTTACCAGTTTCATTTACCTTGTTAATATACTGGGTTTCCTCAGTATATTGCCACATCCAGTTTGTTGCAGGTAAAGGAAGAAGAAAGTCTCGCACATTTTAGCCGAAGACACGGGGTCCACGCCTGATCGTTTTTGAGTTTACCGAATCGATGTGACTGGCCCTAGTTCCCCCGTTCCTGCTGTTTGTGCGTCGGGACACTGCTGGAGGTGCGGGGTAAATGTGCAGCACGCCTATCGACAGCTCCACGTCAGCCAGGACCATTTCCGTACGTCGAAACATCCGTTCACCCCGCCAGCCGTTGCCTACCAGGCCTAAACCTTGAATTCGAACCCCAAAACAGGAAGTATACCTGTGGGCACGAGTGCCAAAGACCTGGCAGGCTTACGACCTGTACATGTTTCTCTTTTGATTCCTCGATCCCCCCGCGAGGTTCCACAGCAACGTCTATAATGATGCAGAAAACTGGCCCACGGAGTACGAGCGCCTAGCCAAGTTTATTGAGAGGCGCGCTGGACAGAAGCTATACCACGTGTAGAAGACGGAGCGAAAACAGAAGCTATCGTCTTAAAGACGGAGCACACAGGTGGTTAGTAAATCGCGGGGTAAAGTGGCCAAGCTGTGGATGAGTTCCACCGCCAGTTACTGATCACGTTCTCATTCGCATTACGAGACATAGTGCCATATCGAATCACGTATTGAAAAGCCGAACGAAACTGTCGACAAGTTTAACCCATTAATTCCCAGTATGTGAAACACTATTCCAAATTTTAAAATATTTCTTCCTCGTATTCTTAGAGTCACTGGGAGGACCAATATTCAATAAAAAATTCAAAGGTATAGTCTGTGAATTAATTATGGAATGTTGCATATATGCAACACTGGGCAGTAATGTATAAGACTGAGGCCAAGCTAAGTGAACAAACTTTTGGCGCATATAACATCCAAAACTACACAAAGCATAAGTAGGCCTGTTCGCAGCCTACTGGTGGTAAGTTACAAAACAGTTGCGATCCCTGTTCAAACAAAGCATCATCTGACATTTCCAACAAGAGACATGCGTCTACGCCTCTGGGCACGCCTTGCAGCGGTTCCGCCGTGTATTCCATGTGGGCCAGTGTTCCTTGCTGTCGGTTCTGACGTCGCGAAGGACATTTAGGCACACTTTCTTGAGTGGTGTGACATTCTCAATTGAAGGGTGCCCTGGTTGTCACTTGTTGTGCAAGATAAGGCTTGTAGCAAGCTCAGAGAGGAATTCTCTCAGGAGCGTGGGCGACGATCCCTGCTGCTGAAGGATACTCTTCTACATGGAGCCATAGATTAACAGGAGCCATATTCAGCGTATGGTAAAATAAATACATCTACCTGTGTTTTGACGGAACAACGATATGAGAAGCAGATTTTGTCAAGAAAGTCCACGCCACCCATCGATCTTTTATAGGCAGGAATGATCGCTGGATAATCTAAGACGACATGCCTTTTTTTCTTGCTATCCGATATTTTCACGGAGGTAACCGGGTTGGCACCAATGCAGTTGGAAAGGAGAGTTGCACAGCGGTTGTATTACCAATTCACGGCCACCATTGTCTTTTGATCACAGGAGGCAACAGAAGTATCATAAGTACCCCGACCTCGTTTTTCATCAATTTATCATCCATAAACTTGCCGCACTTGAGTCTGTTTTCGGGGACTGTGCCAATGTAGGAGATCCCCATTTTTGTCCGTTCTTCTACAAGGTGAGGGCCAGTAAAGAAGTTGTCAGCGACAACTAGATTGTCGTCTCGCTTCAGAAGGCTCGAACACCACTGGAGCACAACATCAGCTCCAAATCGAAGTTGGTAGCCATCCTGGTAGCCATCCTGGTAGCCATAAAAACCTTTGTTGCAGTCTTGGTATACATAAAAATTGCAGCACAGACCTGATTCTCCGGAACGCGCCCAAAGCTTCAGGCCCCATTTGCTTTTCAGTTTATTAGGCATGTATTGACGGATGTAAGAACGTCCACGGAAAGGGATCAAGATTTCGTCCATTGCTGATTTTTTTTCTTAGGGCAAGCCAGTCATGTTGGTGCGCAAAGAAGTGAGCCATGGACGCAATGGCTAATACCCTCATAAACGTTGTCGCCCCATTAGGACGACAGAAGTGAAGTGAAATTCTACGCTGCAATTATTAGCGGCAGCGCAGCCAGCTGTGGAAGCAGACGACGACGACGAACGCTGGAGCAATGGCACGAGCGCGTGCTCGGCATCCCACGGCACGAGCGCCAACCGAGGGTCGCCAACGAGCGAGCTGCGGAAGACGACGACGCTCGAGCCAGTGCTGATGATAGTTTTTTCTACACGAGGACACGATCATGGGTGAACGGGCCCTTAATTTTTTTCAGTGGCCGCTTCATTATCAAAGAAATGCAAGTGGCTTGTTATTTTCTCAAACCTGTTTCGAGACATAACCTGGGCCACTAATTCGTATCTGCTTCCGCTATGCCAGTAAACACGAACCCTGTGCATGTTTATAAGTCCCATCCTGAAGAGCATCCCCAGCACAGAACATTGAGGTTGAAATGACAGTAGATGCCTGAAAAATCGTTAAAAATGGAAATTGAGCCACCCAATATCAAGGCAGAGACCTTAGCTGCCGTTACATGAATGCACGTCACAATATAGAGGACGCATTTCATGTAGAAGAACAATGTTGCATATCTGCAACAGCTGAAATTATGGCATTTTCTGCCCAGTGTTGCACATATGCAACACACCACGTGCAAAAACTATCTTCTAGAACAGAGCAAGCGCAAAGCAAACTTTTACATTCTAGACTAGTTTCTAGAGTGTCCTCTACATACATAAAGGGAAAAAAGTAGCGCAGGTCCACTTAACGACTCATAAAAAAAGTTTACAATATCTTGTTTGCGGAGCTTGCCGACGACGTGGGTGCCGCCATTTTGGAAACTGCAGAAACAACGACGTTTGGCTCCCAAGTGGCTAAGATAGTAACTTGGTGGAATGAAAAACCCTTAAGTTACAATAGTATGGACAGCGTTTAATGCTGCATTAGGATCCTCGCAAACGGCAGGGTGCGGAACTGGGTGTTGCAGATATGCAACAATGGGCAATACTGGGTTAACGAGTACATGGCCCACCTTTTTCGCCAAGCAGACTCTGGCATTTCTGAGGCAAAAATAATCAGACACCTCACGCACGGCTTAAAGCAGCAGCTGTTAGCTGGTCTTGTATGGCACCCGAAATTCGTCGGTTAATTTATTCATGAATCGACAGCTATAGTTGCGCCAAGAAATACGGCACGAGTTTTCGGCTCCGAAACGAAATTCCGAGACGCAGCAGATCAGCTACGCAGATGTCCATCGACCGCCACCTCCGATACCGACACCGTAGTATCACAAGCTGTCACTACCGGCTGCGCCTTGGTACCATAGGGAACAACCGACGCAACCACCGCTTCCCGGAACCAGAATTTGGTGCACAGCTGATTATAAACCCTTGTGCTTCCATTGTGGGAAAGTGGGTCACATCTGCCGTCACGTTTGATATCGTGTCACAGGGCACAAAATATTTAGATCTACTGCTTATCGTTGTGTGTTCGATGGCAGTATAGCGAACATCGACGTGAATTCGACGAGCTGTTAAGCCGATTCTCCGGGTTACCGGTCACGCGCCTGCTCTCAGGGCGATCATTTTACACCTACACGACGCAGTTTCACTTAATTGACCACAAGGAGATCTTCCAGCTCACGCCGGGGAAACTGAAGGTCGCGACCTGCGGGCTGGGGGGGGGGGAGCTTGCTCCGTTCCAAATTGCCGAAAATTTCCCATTGCCGAACAAACGAGCAGCCGACAGAGCATGAGGATTTCATGACAGACGAAATTGTTAGCGCTGACGTTACGGTATCAATTGACAGCCGTGATGTGATGGCACTGGTCGACTCGCGCACTTTTCAACCATTCGTGCAAAACTGGCGTAGTGAAAACGTAGTGGACGGGGTTTCCCATCAGAGGCACTGGAGGCCAGCTGTGGACACCCACTGGCCTTCTCGAATCAGGAAACTGTCGCCAAGTTTACCAAGGACTTGGCCCGCTTTTTCGCCATACAGACTCCGATATGGCCGAGGAAAAAATACTCAGCCTCCCCACGTGCGGCTTTACAGCTTTCAACTAAAACATTAAAAGTAAACACACAAAGCAAGTAAAGCAGAAATCGAAAGAGGTAACCTGTACAAGTCATGAGCCTGCAAGGCCTTGTTTGGGGTCTGGTAACATGGCGTCTGAACAGACCCCATGTTTTGGGGTCTGTTCTGCGCCACGAGCAACCGCCCGCGTGGCTGTATCTTTAAAGCTATCTGCGGCAGGGCAGAGTCCGCCCTCCCTGTGTTTTTGCGGCTAAGGTCTCGTTGGTGCGAGCACCGGCACCAGTGAGATGCGTACATGTTTGCTTGTGCGCGTGTGACACCATGCTTGTTAATTTATTTAGTATGCCTATGTTTATAAGCTTATACGGCTGATAGAATCACTTTCCTTAATTTCTATAGCTGTCTATTTTTTGCTATTGCAATCGATGCTTCGCCTTTCGGGCGAAATTGCGACTCATTTATTCTTACCGACTGTTGAAAAGATGTCATCTCAGGTATAGATTTCACACACGAGTACTGCGCCATCGTCAACATACCTGATGGTAGGCTGCGACACGGTGCGACACGGACAGCAACAAAGAAGGACTTGAAGAGCTGATAACTATGCTTTTGCACCCAGAAATCTCGTCAAAGTAATGCCTGGGCAAGAAGTACTGCTGAAAAATTCACTCAGCAAGGAATTACAGCACATAGCAAAAGGCGCAGCAGTTGCTTACCTAGACAAGATTGCAGGATTCAGCGAATGCTTTGCACTATACTATAGAGCACTATCAACTAGTATAGTATACCACTACCTACAGCTTTCAACTCTCAATCGACGTCTTCGGCAGAATACTTCAATCCGCATCCTTTAGTTCGCCATTCCCAGTGTGTTACTTCTGCGGCATGCCACGCCACATAGCTAGGTAGTGCAGCTGACGCCGAGCATAAAACTACGGACCGTCAGCGCCGACTATGCGGTCTAGTGGTCGTACACTGCGCACTTAGTGGCCAGCAGACTCCCCTTCAGGAAACCACTTCCGAGAGTACCGATGCAATGCAATGTAATGTGCCCAGGAGAGCTACATTGCAGAAGAAAGAACCCGGAACCGCTTCCGCTCCTCTGCCTCCGACCACACTCTATCACCACCACCAGACTTTCGAGCCTCCCGATCACCATCCCCTCGGCGGCGATGCACGTTACCATCGCCTCAGCGTCGTTTCGTGTGGCCCCCGCCGGGAAAGTAGGCAGCGCAGCCGATGTGGGTGAGGTCGCTGGAAAATGTGCGCTGCCGACTCAACTGCTTCGAACTATTTTCATGCTTCAGAATAAGGGTCATGTACTGATTTATGGGGCCTCAACAATGGCTTTAGTCGACATGGGAGCATTTGTCTCGGTCATGAGTGTGGGATTGGAAGGTTATGTTTCGTTAGTACCAGTGCACAACTTTCCGTGGAGTCAGTGGTGAATCATAATACCCGGTTGGTGTGTGTATTGTGGACATGTCATTGGGCGGGAGAGTTTTTAATGCAGAGTTTACTGTTCGCCTTGGCTCCACGCTTGACGTGATTCTGGGGATTGACTTTTTGTAATTGTGTGGTGCCAATCTTGACTGCCGGACCGGCGAACTCAGTGCCGGCACCAGTTCTTCGCCTGCGCTCTTTGAAGGTGCAGCTTTCCCGGAGAGCGTGTTTGCGTGTTTGACGATACAGTTGTGCCAGCCTTATCCGCGATGCACGTTTCCGTGGCCTGTTCATCTCCGACTCGTATCTCGTTCGATGCTGCAGTGGGACCTGTATATCGGAACTGCCGTAAGAAAAAGGTGTTAGTTCAGCACTGCGCGTTCTCAGGGACCAATGGAGGCGCGAGACTGTGGGCGCTAAACTGTTCCACTAAAGCGGAAGTGTCAAGACCTAAAGCTTGAAACGTTTCAGGAAGAATCGCCCACACGGGTGGCATACCTACAGAGCGAGCCGATGAAGGAGCAGCCAGTGTCTCCAGCTCCAGGAGCCCCAAGATTCTTTTCATGATTGATAAATCACTCAGTGATCATGAGCGTCAAGTGTTCATAGCCCTGCTTACGAAAACCTCCCCGGTATTCGACTCCACGACGGCCCGCCACCGAATTCTGCGACCAGGACTCGTCACCGCATCAACACAGGTGCGGTTCAGCCAATCCAACGAAAACCCTATCGTGTATCTCCGGCAGAAACCAAGATAATCAGCGATCAAGTCCAAGAAATGCTACGCAAAGGCATCGTTTGAGAATTGTCTAGTCCTTGGGGAGCCCCCGTGGTTATTGCGAAGACGAAAGACGGTACGTGGTGGTTCTGCGTTGATTATCGTCGCCTAAACGGCGTTTCTAAGATGTATATCTGCTCTCACGAATTGACGACGTGATCGACTGCCTCTTTGCGGCATCTTACTTTTCCTGTGTTGATTTACGGTCAGGTTACTTGCAAATTTCTATGCACAAGGACGACAGAGAAAAGACAGCATTTGCAACGCCCGACGAACAATTTTAGTTTAACATGATGCCTTTCGGGTTGTGTAACGCGCCTGCATGCAACGTTCGAAAGGTTCATGGACACGATATTACAAGGCTTCAAATGGGAAGTTTGCATCTGCTACTTAGATGAAGTTGTGATCTTCGGGTGAACGTTTAGTGAGCCCAACAAATGTTTGGACTTGGTATTGAACTGCTTGAGTAAAGATGGTCTTTTGCTAAATTAAAAGGAAAATGCCGTTTTTGGTACCGACAAGCTCTTCTGCTAGGACGCCGTGGTCGCTAAAGAAGGCATCAGACCAGATTCCCGAAAGACTGCGGCCATAGAGGCATTTAAGGTACCTGACTCCATGAAGCAGTTAAGAAGTTTATTGTGCTTGCGCTCCTACTTTCGCCCATTCATTGCAAGGTTTGCTGACATGGCTCATCCTCTTACACGCCTTCTCCAAAAAGGCCTTCCCTTTGGGTGGACTGCAGATTGCGACTCATTATTTCGCCAGCTGAAGTTCCTGTTGATGTCCCAGCCAATTCTTCGTCACTTCGATCCTTCATCACCAACTGAGATTCACACCAATGCCACTGGCGTAGGCATCGGTGCTTTGCTAGTTCAATGTATTGGCGACAGTGAGCACGTGATCTCGTACGCTAGCCGCACCTTGAGCTGAACAAAAGTGGCTGGCAGTCATCTTCGCAGTGCAACGGTTTCGTTCGTAACTCTACGGGCACCCCTTCATGGTGGTAACCGATCATCATTCGCTGTGGTGGCTCGTGAACGTGCGGGATCCTTTAGGCCGACTAGCACGCTGGGCCCTCCGTCTACAGCAATACAATTGCGTTATTTGCTACAATAGTGGTTGGCGACATGCTGACGCTGATTGTCTCTCTCGTATGCTACTTCTGACAACTGAATGCGATGTGGACAACGTCGACCAATACATCGCTTTTGTGTCCCAGGGATTTCCGGATATGGGTACCGTTATATACGAGCAGTGCAAGGACATATATATATATATATATATATATATATATACATATAGTGCCTCGAGCTGCAATTTCGCGTATATGCGCGGGCTTCATTCACGCCCCGGAAATAAACATTTATGCAGCACGTATTGCGCAACAGAAGGCTGTGTCGAACGTTTTTCATGTTGCTGTACAATTTTCTCGTTGACACTGTTCATCTAATTCAAATATTTAGGAGAATAGTTAATTATTTACACTAATTACTTAAGCAGGCGGAATGTTAAAAGTAATATGAGTATCTCCAAGAGACGGCCGACAACACTACCTTGGTTCTGCGCAGTTACGTGGTATGTGAGTGAGTGAACTTTTTCGGTCCACGATAGACACGAGTTCACTCGACGTCACTTGCGTCTATCTGCATATTTTCAAGTGAAGCTTGTATACGCTAGCCAGCGCCGCTGATGTAATGCTAAAGGAAGCAGCTGCTCTGAGAGCTGCGATGGCTCATTCTCGGCACGCGCTCATGCCACTCCTCCCGCGTTCGAAGTCGTCGTGTGCTTCCACAGCTCTGTGCGTTGCCGCTAATGATTCCAGCGTAGAATTTCACTTCTGTTCTGTCATCGTAATGGGGAGCCCGCGATTAGGGGGGTATGAGCCATTCATTGTCGTATATAACGGACAGATTTAATTTTGAAATAATATCATGGAAATCCATCCAGAATGAACAGGCTCCGGAAAGGGATCGTCGTCGACGTGCCGAATCTAGCATGAGGGTACCCGAAGCCCAGGCGAAATATCAATGAAGAGCCGCGGACCCCGAGTTGAGGGAGCGCAATGTTGAGGTCAAACGTCAGCGTCGTCTTGCCCTTCAGGAACACGACAACGGTGGTGCATGCCTCGGCTACGCTAACGCCAACTTCCCCTGAGCGGCGACCAGCTTTCAACTGCAGTGCGTGTGACCGGTTGTGGTTCGAGCACAACGGGGTACTCGTCAATGCAATTCGTTCGGAGGAACACGGAAGAAACACACGACAAGCTTCGCTTACCCCCACCTCCTCCGTAAAGGAGGGGTTACTGATTTGTAAAATGTTAGGGGATGATAGTTAGGGCACCCTGTATATATATATATATATATATATATATATATATATATATATATATATATATATATATATATATGTGTGTGTGTGTGTGTGTGTGTGTGTGTGTGTGTGAACGAGACGAAAGGGAACCGAGGGGCCTGATTTTATTAATCAAGTCATAAGAAGCCCACAAACAATGACACCAAGGACAACATAGGGGAAGTTACTTGTACGTACTAATTGAATTAAAGACATGATAAATTAATGGAAGTGAAAATGGATTAAAAAACAACTGTCCGCAGGTGGGGAACGAACCCACGTCTTCGCATTACGCGTGCGTTGGTCTCACCATTGAGCTACCGCGGCTCCGCGGTAGACACAATTCCCCTACTTTGCGGAGAGATGCATTCGCGTTCCAGTTACTTTTGTGCTTCAATGCATAAAACAACGTTTTCTTTAAAAAAGTCAGAAGACAGCAAACCTCCTCGTCTTCCATGACCTGAACTGCCGTCCTTTTCGTGGATGTATATTCCAGTGCCCTAAACAAAGTTGCACTTCCAATTCATTATTGTGTCTTTCTATCCGTCTTGCTTCACTGTTTTCCTCTTCCAATCTTCTCACTATAATAAAATCAATGACTTATTTCTCCCCTGGGTTATGTGCTTCTCAGCACTGATCTTATCCTGTAGCAAAAAGACAAATAGGTTTTTCCAGACTATTCAATATGTTAATAAAATAACATGACTATTTCAAGATGTGTAAAACTGGTGGTTGTTTTTAAGGCAAGTGTGCGAAGAGCGCTCATGCAGAGGATGTTCAGTAAAACTTGTTGCAGTTCTGTCAACAAGCCTACACACAATCATTCTATTCACAATTATGCCGTTAGGACCAATGTGAGCTTGTCGAAAAATTCAGTTTTTTTTCGAACTGTGTCTTCACACGTTTACATCTCTCGAAGTGTCTGTATATCAAGTGAAGTGCTTCCGCCGTTTAGTATTGTGTTCCCAGGCCTTGACGCTGGCATAATCCGATCGAGAGACGAGACGAGGCGCATAGACAGGCGGGAAATGTTGCCTTTATGCAATAGTTCATCGTGTGGTTATATAACCCACATTGGGTGACAGGTATCACCCGATCATCATGTAAACAATACAAGCATTTGTTCGCGCTAACCTGTTAAAGCTGCCTGGGCGTAAGCGCAATAGCCAGGTGTACGTATTGTGGTGTATAGAAGGAAAAAAAAGTTACGTGCCAAAGACGCATATGCTACAGCTTTGCACTTCCATTTATTTCTACTCTGTTCGCATATTAAACACCATATTGCAAAAGTGCGGATATGTGTGCGTGTTATGCGCTTTGACAATTTTGTACTCTATTCATTTAGTAAATCACCAAAGTAGTTGCGTGGATGCCTCGAGAAGTTATTGCCAAGGTTCTGAAGTACCTATCTGCAATGACCTTGTAACTGAGTGCCTATGCAGCTGTGGTAAGCCGAACTGCATTATTAGCAAACTCAAAATCAAATCTAGAACGTTTGTCCATATATATGTAGAAAAAACAGCATCTTTTTCGCAGTTGACAGCCTATTTTTTGTCTTCTCAATTTGCACATAAAGAACGTAAAGTGTGAAATATAGAATTTTCAGCATTCTCACGGCCAAAATAGTATGTCACCTTGCAAAGTGAATGCACAGAATGTATCCGCGAATAACAGAGTTCATTATTACGATTGGTTGAAACAAATTAAGCAAGAAATTATTTCTGCAGAAACTGCTGTCATCTCCTAAGCATCTTGTAAAGTGTATAAAGAACAGCCTTAATACCTAATGGTTTGTTTTTATTGCGATAGCAATTATATGGACACTCAAATAGGATTTCTGCCGACGGCATCGTCGTCGCCGAGAGGTTCCGTATGATGTCAACGGCGTTGAAATCGTCGCCGCGCGCCGGACGCTGTATGTGCGAGCGAAAGGGGGCGAGGGACGCGCGCTTTCGCGGCGAGCGAACCACGGCGGAGAACAAACGCGCGTTCTGCGCCGTGCTCCCTTAAGGGCTGCAGAATTAAGCGTCTCTTTCCTCCTTTACAATCACCATATATATATATATATATATGGAGAGAGAGAGCAAACGCGACTTCTTCTGTCGCGCGAGATCCCGTGGGGGGATGGGAGGGAGGGGAGGTGACGTTTAGCTGCGGCACCAAATGCGTATTTATATAAAAAAATCACAGCATATCCACGGGGTGAATGATGAGTGGGCGAAGCTCCGGAGGGAATCATCGGATTACCCGCTTATGGGGACGCTAGCACAAACGCGTTAGAAACGTGCAGTACTCTCTAGTAAAGGGGAGCGGCCACAGCGTCTTACGCAGCCATTTACACATGCCGGAACGTGCACCGCCTTTGCCGACGCCATCACATGACTGCTGAGAGAGTATACCCCCCGTATTCATAAACGCTCCTCGACTTGAACTTCACTTGTCACCGCTTTGGGCAGCGCGTTCGAAACGCGTTGAAGGTAAGGCGGAGAGGCCACAGCGTCTTACACCAGCTTCTTACACGGGCCGTAACGCGCTAGCACAAACGCGTTAGAAACGCGCTAGAAACGCGGCCTTTCGTTAATGTTGGGTATTTATTGCCATCGTGGTGCGTGTGTCCATGTCCGCTTCGTGGCGTAGTGGGCTAACGCCGCGCGCTCGGAAGCGACGGGTCCCTGGTTCGATTCCGCGCTACGGACACAACTTCGGAATTTTTTTTCTCATTTTTCTCAGACTGGTTACACACTACTACTACGACGACGACGACGGGGACGAACGGGTGCCGCTATAAGGAGCTTCGCCCCTAAAACGCTGCGAGGCGAGAAAGTGGTAGAGACTTTGGACGCTGCTCGACGAGTTTCCCGTTCTGATCTCGTCGAAAACCTCCGAGCCGCCCCCAGATGTCCTGGCAACAGTCACCAACGCCGCGCGCGTTCGGTGCGAACGCGGGCAAAACGGCGACGGTGTCCACAACAGTTCTGCGCGTTGCTGGTGCTGCTGCATGTCCAAGTTTATGCAGCTGATAAAACTACTATCCCTAGTCCGAATCGCTCTCTACTAATTTGCTATCGCAATGGATGCTTCGCCTTTCGGGCGAAACTGCAAGATTTTGGACCTTGGACGGGGGAGGGGGGGGGGAGTACAACAAAGCCAGCACTTTGTTGCCAACTTACTTGACCTCTTCCCTCATTTTGTGTCCATACTTTCGAGGTGCAGCCGTTTGTACACTTTAAGGGCTCTCTTATTTTCACCTATGTTCCTGGGTATTGCTTTACAACAAAATTTGCCCTGCGCTTCTCCAACTCTGAAACAGACCCAACCCATCTCACTCTAATGCTTCATTTGTGGTATTGCCATGGGCCATCAATGCCAATAGGCTCAGCAAGCTTTGGGTAACTTCTAAAGCCTGGAAGATTTGTGATTTGGAGCCCAAAATACACTTGCGAACATAGTATGAGAATAATAACTGCTTTCGAAATTTGTCGTCCGACCCCTTATTTGTTGTAGCTCCCAAGAGCAATGTTTCATTACCACTCTATTCCGTTCTTCATCCTCAGATTTCAACTTCGATATTTGGGTTCCTTCATTCACAAAAATTGAGTTCCTTTATTCCTTCATTTACAAAAAAAAAAACAGCCAGGCACTATGATGTGGTATCAATTGAACTTGCTGCTTAGTTTATACGTCTTCTTTAAAGATTAAAACTGCAATTTCTATGAGCTGAAAGTAAGACCTCGACGTGTCACTTCACACGCATTCGCAACTCTTTGTAAACCCGTTGCTTTGTTTCCTAGTTATACTATGTCATCCCACTACATCAGCCCAAAGACCCTCATTTGAACTGTTTGACCATTAAAGATGTATATAATTCAAAATTTATTTCCCTGTTTTGCGGTGGGAATTTCTTTTGCGCTTGAGGCTTTTATCAATTACAAGTATTTCATTGGATTTACAACTATTCTATAAAATGTATACTCAGAAGTCACTATAAATCTCCTTCAGTAGATACACGAAATCCGCCTCTCTTCTCCGCTTCTGTGGTGATTTTCGAGGCTTGAACAAGATTACGCTGAAGGTCGTATACCCACTACTACGCATCGATGACGCTCTGAACTGTTTTAGGGAACCCACTTCTTTTCTTCGCTGGATTTGCCTTTAGGCTACTGGCTGGTTGCGATGGCAGAGGCCGATCGCCTGAAAACTGCCTTTGTTACAGCAAACGGCTTGTACGAATTCACCGTCATGCCTTTCGGACTTTGCAACGCACCTGCTACATTCGAAAGAATGATGGATAATGTTCTGCGTGGCCTCAAATGGAAAATCTGTCTTTGCTATCTTGGCGACATTGTCATGTTCGCCCCTGATTCCGCAACGCACCTCCTCCGCCTCTAGCACGTACTCCCTTGCTTGACCAACGCCGGGTTGCAACTTAACCTAATGAAATGTAGATTTGCTGCTCGTCAGCTCACAATTTTAGGCCATGTAGTGTCAAAGGAGGGCATTCGCCCGGATCCCGAGAAGCTACGTGCTGTTACTGCGTTCCAAAAACCTACCACTATCAAAGAGCTACGCAGTTTCATCGGTCTGTGTTCTTACTTCCGCCGATTCGTTCGAAACTTTGCGTCAATTATATCGCCTCTCACGGAGATCCTTGGTGGCACTAGAGATATCTCATCATGGTCTCCAGAGTGTGACGACGCCTTCACAACCTCGGGCCGTCTTCTCATGACGCCAGCCATTCCTCGCCATTTCGATCCTTAGGCGCCCACCGAAATTAATGCCGACGCAAGCGGTGTAGGCCTTGGCGCTGTGATGGCACAGCGTCCCCCTCGCTTTACAGAATACGTCGTCGCATACTCGAGTTGCACGTTAACCAAGGCGGAGAGCAATTACAGCGTAACAGAAACAGAGTGTTTGGCCAATGTGTGGGCGCTTGTCAAATTTCGCCCATATTTATACGGCAAATCTTTTGACGTAGTGACCGACCACCACGCACTATGTTGGCTGTCAACGCTAAAAACCCATCGGGCCGCCGTGCCCGTTCGACATTGCGAATTCATGAATAAGACATCCGCGTGGTTTACCGTTCCGGGCGAAAGCACTCCGACGCAGACGCGCTATCCCGGTCACCGCGTCCCCCGAAGGCCAGTCATGACTCCTCTTGCGAGTGAACATTGTCATCTCTGGACATTGACACTATCGCAGCTGCCCAGCGTAATGATCCCCGTACTGCATCTCTCTTCGCCCTTTTCTCGAATACGTCGAAAGTTCTAGCGTCACGCACGCTTCGCCGCCAAGTTCTTCATTTTGCTATTCGAGACCAGCTACTGTATCGATGCAACTATGCCCCAGAGGGACGCACATGGTTACTCGTCATTCCGGGAACCTTGGACTCATAGATCTGCTTCTCGTTCCACGTCGACCCTCAGTGTGATCGCATGGGGGTCTCCAAGACCTACGAAAGACTTCGACAGTGCTATTACTGGCGGGGATTGTACAATTTTGTTCGAAACTTCGTCCGATCTTGTCATGAGTGCCAACGCCACAAAGCGCGACCGCACAACTCTGCCGGTGAACTCCAGCCTTGACAATGACCATCCCGACCCTTTGATCGCGGGAGCATAGATATCTACGGCCCACTTGTGTTGATTCCTACCTGCAGCAGGTGGATAATCGTTGCAGTAGACCACTTAACCCATCATGCGGAGACTGCTGTTATACCAAATGCTACAGCGCAGGAGGTCGCCAATTTTATACTACGCTGTTTTCTCCTTCGTCATGGAGGTCCACGTGAACTTTTAGGCGACAGAGGCCGCGCCTTCTTATTTGAACTCATCGAACAACTGCTTGCTGAATGCGCTATAGCGCATTCAGCAAGCAGTTGTGCTTGTGCTTGGTGTGCTGGTGTGTTGTGTGTTGTGTTGTTGTTGTGCTGGGGTGTTGGTGTGTTGTGTCGGTGTGTTGGTGTGCTTGCTGAATGCGCTATAGCGCATTCAGCAGCACACCAACACGGAAAGAGGAGAATTCGGCTTGAACGGAAAGAGGAGAATTCGGCTTGCCACGCAGGCGACGGATGACATACGCGCATGAACAACGGCATGAACATTGTTCTATTTTGTGGCTCCGTTGCAGACGCAGCTTTTTGTCCAGAAATAATGGTCGCTTTTGTCACAATCAGACGTGAGCTCATTAATACTTCACAGGGCCGAAAGGTTATAGGGGCATGTTGGTTGGCTTGTCGTGCCTGGAAAAAAAGGTTATCTAAACCACGAATAAAGGTTGCTCAATGTAACCATTAACAATTATCTTTGTTGCAATGCCATGTGTGTTTGAAAACGTTTAAAGTTGTGGTTCTGAGCATTGTAAAATGACTTATCTACAAGTTGTGCAGGCTGTAACGACGTCAAGTAAGAAGATGGTGGTGATAGTAAAATTTATTTAGGTCCGAAAGAATCTCCACCCCGTTTTTATAGGGGCAAGACTGCGGGCCGCTCCCACGTTGGAAGAAACAAATATTTATTCGTTCATTAAAAACGTAACATTGAGACCAAGTTATAAGAATGTAGTACGATTCACAAAACAACTCGTACTTCAAACCTACGCCTATTCGTCATTGCAGCAGCGCGTCGTCTTGCACACTCGCTGTTTAAACCCCTATGCGCATCAACATCGCCCCCTCACTGCTAAACTGTCCCTTTTTGATTTCGAAGTATTATGGAAAGACATCTCTCTAAAATTGCATGAATATGTAGCCTCCGAGATGTCAATTGATGGCATCGTAATGGCCTTGCAAGTCGTTATTGTTCTTAAGGGATGGAAACAATTCCATGTAGTGGTTATTGCTTTTTTGTGCTTCATATTATTATGGTTCGTTAGCGTGTCAGAATGTAGCCGAAGAAAAAAGAAACTTCCCATGAAAGTTAGGAAAGTATTTTCACTACTGACATGTTTACAAATATATTTGAAATAGAGTTTTACTAATTATCTGCCACCGACATATCAACTACAGTGTAGCCCAAAGGGAACACAGAAGGCTACACAAAGACGGAGACACAGAGCTTTTATTTTAAATATATATGGCTTGCATAAACCGTACCAATAATCCCCACTTTTTGATTTTAAAAGATGTACTTCAAATATGCCACCACGTTGATGAATTAACAGTCAAGAATAGCACCTATTGATGGCTCAGACATTTACTGGGACTGACTTCTATTCCATCACTGTTCTTTTTGACTAAATTATTTTCATGTCCAGGAGAAAGGAATGGATTGCTCCGAAGCAAGCGAACTTCAGGATAACGTGGGACGCCAATGGGGCTCCTGGAAATTACCGCAGTACTTGTTGGTCAACAATAATGAAAATAAAAGTCTATTCAAAGCAGACTTGTGATCATTGCTTACAACCTTGCTTTACAGATGGCTAAATTACGAGGGTTATTCAAAAAGTAAGGGCCGTTTGGTTCTAAAGAAACATATATTCGCCAGCGAAAGTTTGTATTGACGGGCTCACTTTAGTACAAACCTACTTAACTTTTCTACATAATAACCGTTAACGTCCAAGCACTTTTCATAACGCTGCACCGGTCTCTTTAGTCTCTCTGCATAAAAGTCCACCGCCTGTAAATTGAACCAGTTGACAACGGCGGTATTGAGTTTTTCGTTGTCTTCCAACCCCCCAAGTTTCTCATTTTCTTAACCCCAAAGCAACTGTTCCAAGTGTACGAAGAGGGATTAGTCACTTGGTGCAAGGTCGGGAGTGTAGGTTGGGTGATCAAAAATCTCCCAACCAAAATCTTCTACCTTCTCCGTAGTTCGGGCAGCGGTGTGAGCACGCACATTGTCATGGATGAGGACAATTCTAGACGACAGGTTCCAGCGCCGTCAAATTGATCGCACATCTCAATTTGGTGAGCATTACGCAGTATACGTCAGCTGTAACTGTGGTACCACGTTTTATGAAAATCTACCAAAATACCGCCCTTTTCTCCCAGAAAACGGTAGCCATCATTTTCCAACTCGAGTAGGAAGGTTGCTTGAATTTCTGTCGGTTTTGTTGGAGAGGAGTCGCGCCACTGCATTAATTTTTGTTTTCTTTCTGCAGTGGCGTAGGATATCCCAGTCTCATCGCCTATAATAATGTGCGAAAATAACTCATCCACGTCTTCTCGGCAGTGGTCCAAAAACGCTCGCCCACTTGACATTCGTTGCTGTTTGAGTTATTCGGTAACAGTGTTGCGGAGTTACCACTCTGGAATTGCAATGACACCGGAAGCATTCAACATTTTCGCGACCCCGGAATGGAATGGCAATGAAATTAAGCGCATTTTGCCCGGAATGGAATCGGAAGGGAATTACGTCTTTTTCCGAAAATAGAGCGCTTTTTCCTCTACGCGCTATTTTTTGTCAAAATATGCCGAAGAACCAACCAGCCCTAATTCAAACATCAGTAAGTCAGAGCCTCCAATTAACCTCAAAGCAGTATTTTTAAAATGGCTTGGTTGATTACAAGCACGGTACATTTACACACAACGCGACTACTACGTCTGTACATATAGACGGAGTTTTTCCCAAGTTTGTCTCGATTCCTCGCGAAACCGCGGCTCTATGCCGTTGGTATGGATTTTGCGAAACTACGGCGGCGGCATAATCCTCCCCCCCCCTTACGCCTTGTGATTTTGTTTTTACCTCGCCGCCTGCTGTTCCCCCCCCCCCCCCTTCACTTCTTTGTTTTTGCTTCTGTCGCCCTCGGCGACTCGGACGAATGTTCGAAATTATAAAAGAACAGAAACAGCGTGACACAGTACAAGTAGCACAGGACAGGACGCTGTCCTGTGCTCCCTGTCCTGTGCTCTTTAATTGGCCTGTGTCACGCTGTTTCGGGACTTTACTAATGATGAACCAGCCAGCCCTTTTGAACACGCTGAATGTTCGAAAAAGCACTTCTCTAAGTTGTGACGCGTATTAACGCTAGCGCGATGCTTGTGTGCACTGCAAGCTTTCGCATTCCAGCTTGCGCGTCGTCTCACCTCGTACTCTCCCCCCCCCCCTCAACCCTTTGCAATGCTGTCCCCTCTCTCTAGACACAAGGACGCCTTTGGCCGAAACTCTGTCGACGAGGGTCTGCAGGTCAGCGCAGCACACAGTCGTACACAATGAACTGTGCGCTCTCTCCCCCCATACAGAGAGAGAGAATAAACTTTTGAATGCATTGCTTGAGGAAGCCAAAATAAAGCTTTTTTTTTGCACCTTGCACGGCTTGTGACTTTTATTGCAGCATTTAAAAATCACGAGGACACCTCAGTGCTTTTTATGACGTAGTGATTGCCAAAGCACTAGTGGCCAATTGCCGGACGTGTTGTTGTTGTAAAAACATTCATTTTGAGCCGACAAAAATAAAATAAAATAAAGGTGGGTGGCCTCTTCTCAGTTCATAAAGCTGCGAATGACCGCTGCTGCTCTAGCCTGGTAGATCATCCTGAGTCTCAAGCTGAGAGCTGCTGAGCCCCCACTCTCACTGCTCCGGTGTGGGGTCATTTCCTTATTCTCCTTATCCTTTTCCTTTGCACCTTTTCTTCGCTCGGTTGCTACGACTCGGCACATAACCCGTGTTTGCATCGCCAAGCAGCGAGGGCATTTCGGGAGAACGTACTTTGCTACTCCCTTAATTGCTACTTCTGTAATATCATTCTCCAATTAGTCATGAAGGCCTGAGAACATGTTATTTCGAAGTCGAAGGCCCTAACGCATTCTCTAGGTCCAGCTTTAGTTACCTAGAGCCTAGGGTAGGCGTGGTGTAAAAGTGTGAACGATCTGCCAATTTGTAAAATAAAAACCGAGACATAAGTTAGCGTACAAACAAATGCATTATCCCACCAGATACTGAAAGGAGTAACAAATTATCCCTGCGCATTGCTTATCATTGAGAACCCCACACGGAAGTCGCGAATACTCTACGAGCCTGAACTTTATCTCGCACGCAGTTAAGTGCCTGGCGCACGTCAATAAGCTTTGCGACGAGGACGACATTGCATACCTGCGCACAGGGGAATGCAGAAAGTTCTCCTCACCCCATCCATGCTTGCGAGGCGCACATGACATGCGTGAGTGCTGACGAGCAGTGGGGCCCAGTGTTCTGTATTTGATGGAAATGCACGGCAAGGTGCTGGAGCGGTGCATTGTTACAACTAATACCAGCTGATCTGGGGGGTTCTGTTCCCCATTAACCAAATCTTAGTTCTCTCCATATTCACGACCGCTCCAGACGCGTGATAAAACAGCATTGTGAACATAAGGTCTTTTTGAACACTATTTTTGTCAGCATAGAAATACGCTATGCCGTCATTTTAGCATTACCACATTTAAGCTTAAACAATATTAAAACATCACAAGCCGTTAAAACATGCTGACCATGCAAATACTATAGGCAGCCGGAGAGCTGCCATAATGGAAATTAGTAGGGCGGTTATACTGCGCGAGATATGTCACCAAGCTACTATCCCTCGAACTTGGTAACATATTTTGCGTATTTTTGCAGTTCTTAACGCGTCTGATGACATCAGCTTTATCGTGCGTTCATCGGTAGCTTGATAAACTATCAAGGTGCCTTTCCTACGTTGAGGAATTACAGGAATGGAATTGAACTGCCCGGCCATTCCCGGAATGGGAATGAGCTAAGTTTTTAATTCCGGGGAATTGAAAGGAATGGAATTGCGGCAAGTTCTAATTCCCCGGAATGAAATTGGAACGGAATGGTTGCGCTCATTCCGCAACACTGCTCGGTAAGCATTTTTGGTACCCAACTGGCACCCACTGTGTGATATCCGGGCTTTTCAGTTACAAACGGGTAAATGTTTAATGCTTTCAACTAGAGCAAGTTTATCAGCCAGACCACTAACTCTCATCCGTCAATCTAATCGCAATTCCCGGTTCACTTGTTGAGCAGTTTCATTGGTTCGGATGCTGGGCCTCCCACTCCGCTCTTCATCGTGCACGTTTGTGCGGCCATTTTTGAAGTCTCGACACAATTTTCTGACCTTTCCTTCACTGATCACTGTAGATCCATGGACTGAGCACAACTCATCATGAATTGGCAAAGCTGATGATCCTTATGCATGCAAAAATCGAATTACAGCTCGTACTTCACAACAGTTGGGAGCAACAATTTTCGCGGACATTGTCGTCTGTATTCCCCGGCAAGGAGACGACCACTGGGCCAAAACAATAACTTCATTACCTTCGCGAAGAATTATCAGATGCCGCTGCACAAATAAAACTTTATTCTGACGTATAAAAATTCACATACAAGCCAACGCCCCTTTCTTTTTGAATATCTCACGTACTTTGTAAAAAGAAAATGGTAATCCGGTTTATTGAGTGTGAAAGCGAAAAGTCAAATTTAAAAAGCAAAAACTAAATGGCGCTATATGCGCACATAACGGCCAAATTATTCCTTAGGTAGGGGCTGCTAACGGAATAATTTTACAGCGAATCTGTCTATGGCTCGGATCCCGGACTGTTTTTTGCGCCCGTCGATAGGAAATTACCATCACCAATGGCTCATAGCCTCATAAACACCCAAAACTCTTAAGCAACAAAAAAATACAATAGCCCATAGCCCCCTCAGGCAGAGGCTACAAGCAATCAGCAAAGTGAAGCAAACAGTGCATACATTCTCTGCAATCACACATACAGCATAGAGAACAGATGTCGAAACTACTATCATCAATGCCTAATACCTCTGTAAGCAAGAAAAAAAATCGAATGGCTCATACCCCGTAAGGCAGGGGCTACAAACACTCAGCAAAGTAAAGTGTACAGTGCATATTGACGCGCGTGCTCTATGCAGACGACAACGACGATGCGGGCATTAACGGACTCCGTCTAGTGGGTCAGTGGGATTCTTAGAGGATCAAGAAGGTGTGTCTGTGTTCTGTTTTGTTCGAACAGGTTGCCTCAAAATTGAATTCGAGGACATATTTACAAATCATGCTAAACTATGGCCTAGCAGACATTTAAATAATATATTAGAATACCTGCTAAACCAGCTAGCGACTGACAACATAATAGCTACCGACGCTTCCGTGTGCAATGAGAAGGCAGGAGTGGGGATCTTCTCTGAATCTCTTCAATGGTCGTACTCTCTTCGCCTTCCCGACTTCACACCCATTTTTCAGGCAGAACTAATAGCGATTATATTAGCCCAACGAAAAATTCCCCAAAACGATTCATTAGCAGTTATTGTGACTGACTCACTGTCTGTCTGCACAGCACTTACAGCCTCGTCAAATTCAAAAATTTTGCAAACATTTTGTTCAATGGTTCCTTCGTACTTGCGGCAAGTATACTTGTTTTGGGTACCGGGACATCGTGGTTTGCGCTTGAATGAAATGGCTGATTCACTTGCACGAGCATCACTTAATGGCCCTGTCATATCTGTTTTACCGACATCAGCTGATGTCACCGCGGCTATAGGTACAGAAATTTCTCTATATCGCGAAATTCCGCAAAATCGCTTTTAACATCGTCTTCTGATTTCCACCATCTTTGCTTCTCATGGAATAATAATTGGTGTACATCAAGGCAATTCCAAGTTTCCATTACAAAATTGAGATGCCGTATACCGCCTCTAAATTTTTACTCACACGGGTCTGGTCTCGCTGTGTCCCCTTTATGCTCTTTTTGCAATGCATCCGAATCCATAGAGCATTTTTTTTCCTTTCGTGCCGCCGATATTTAAGAAAAAGAAAAATCTTATAAATTGCATTTCGAAAACTTGGCCTATTATTAACCTCACCAACCATTCTCTCCTTTTGGGCGACTTCACTGGGACGAAGTTACAGGGATGCTTTTCTTGCAGTTTACAATTTCGTTAGAGATACAAAAAGATTACCTTGCTGAATTTCTACAATTATAAATTATTCCTATTATTTCCCTTCTCTATGACAAAATTGCTTTATCTCAAAATGAAGAATTAACATTAGGTTTTCGTTAAATGTTCAATAAACATAGTTGAAACGCCTGCTTCTTGGCCAATCCCCTGTAGTGGGTATGCGCCAAAGTTTAGGTAACAAGACACGACAAGGTTGTCTTGATGTTGCCACTAACATCAAGGTTGTCCTGCTGTTCTTGAAGAACGTCTCCCTGTCTTCTGTTCGCGTTGTACCGCGACACTGGTGGACTCCTTCTGGGAGTCGTTCATCTAGCCCGGACGCATTGTCACCAGTTACGACACCCGTGCATCGCTTCAGTCGTCGACTGCTAGGCCTCGAATCGGAGTTCTCCCCTCTTCAACCACCTCTTACCAGGAGCTCCGCACATCGGGCATTGGCAGAAACCATCCCGCCGCAAGCACCCCAAAGCAGCCGGTCTCCCAGTCCGCAACAGGTAACCGTTCTTCATCCGCAGGTTCTCGATGGCTATCGCGGTGCAGCCTTCGAAGACATTGAAGACTGGCTTGACAAGTATGAACGCGTCACACAGATTAACCAGTGCACTGAGCAGCAAAAGCTCTCTCACGTCAATTTCGCCCTTGACGAGAGTGGCCGTACTTGGTACGAGAACCGCGAAGCTGGCCTAACGAGATGGAATGATTTTCGGCAGAAAATCACAGATACTTTTGCAAGTGCCGACCGACGCGACCGCGCCCAGCATTTGATGGAGCTACGGGTGCACCAACCCATTGAGTCGGTCACAATGTTTGCCGAAGACATAGCCCGTCTCTTTCGTAGAGCCGACGCGACGATGGCCGAGGATAGGAAGATGCGCTGCCTCATGCAAGGTGTAAAAGAGCAGTTGTTCGCGGGGCTTGTACGAAATCATCCAGTCTCTGTCGCTGATTTTATCAAAGAGTATACGGCTATTGAGCCGGCGCTTTATCAACGATGCAGGCAGTAGGATCGACTGTCCACCAGCACCGCAATCAATGCCGCCGCATTGACTCCACAGTATCAGAGCTCCTTGCGTGAAATGATCAGAGAGGTCGTCAGAGAAGAAATTCACAGAATTCAGACACCAACAGTGGAAAGACCCGTCGCGTCAATCGCCGAAGTGGTACGCGACAAAATCAGACAAACGTTCCCGGCTGCCGATCTTCAAGACCAACAGCGTCCCATGAGTTACGCCGCCATTGTCAGATGTCCCCAACCCGTCACAACCACACCGCCGTACCACCAGCATCCGACAGCTGCTCCTTGGTCGCCGCCACAAGACGAGACTTTGAGGCACGCACCCGTCATGTTATTGCAGTCATATCGCACGGCGTCATTCGCTGCTCTTTGGTCCACGTCGCAAAACGACCCTACGAGACGCCGGCACTTTCGGAGATCGGACGCGTGGTGCACCGTCGATAACTGCCCTCTCTGTTTTAACTGCGGAGGTACCGGCCATACTTCGTGCCATTGCTGGCATCGCGATTCATCATTTCGACCTCTTCGTGCGTGGTCTGATCATGCTACGCCGCGACGACGCTGCTTTTTCACAGTTTTTGTAGCTAACTACCGCACACGTCTGTCTTTTATCGTTGCACATTGTGCAGCATGAATTGGGCACAGTGAATTAGCGAACACCCAGTTGCATTTCCGACTGCTGATCGCACAATAGCAGGGTGGCAGAACCAGTAATAGTTTCATATTCGTGCGCATTCGCTGAGGCAACGTATGGCGCGCCATCGAAAGCGCCATCTCGTTCTTCTTGAGCAAGCTGCTCCGCGAAAAGGGTCAATAGGGCTACCCAGGGAAATTTCCTGCGTCCGTGCGTGTAGACCGTTGTGTCGACAAAGAAAATTTTTGGTCTCCAGAGCAAGTGCAATTTTGAGTTACCGCGCAACAGAAATATGTTTTCTCGTATATTCAAATTACAATCCGATGTCTTCATGACTGCAGGCTGTGTGTAAGTCGTGCATACTAATTTTGTTACACACTTTACTTTGAGAAATTGAATTAGTGCAATAACGCACTTGCTCAAGGCGGTGGGTCTACTAGAATAAGCATATGTGCTGAACTCCGGCACAGCTGCGTGCGCGTGTGACGAACGTGTGCCCACGATGCATCTCTCCTCGATGAGCGGGCGCTCTGTCCGTTGCAACGGTCACGCAGAGTGTGCTACGCATAGGAGCTAGTAGATTTCAGCACAATTCCCAGCTATTGTACACAAACATGCAGAAATTTTATACTGCCAACTATTTATGCAGAAGTCCGCAATGTGGCGTAAGATTCATTAAAAGAAAAATACGTTGTACTGCTAAAATTTTGAAAATTGGTGCACGTTTAAACAGCGTAATTTATGAGCACACGAGAATAATTGGGCTAGAAATATGAGCAAGATTAAGGAGAACTCAAAATACGTGCGTGACTCATTTAAACTGATAGAACTAATTAATTGAAAGGTAAATGAGAGCGCGCTGCCTACGAAATGTTTTGTTGGCGGCATGCATTCAGTTACCTATTTTCGCCAATCTGTCTCTTTGCCTTTCATGATGACATTATTCGGAGTATTGATAAAAGCGCTTCAAACTGGGCTCAGTCGCGGCAGCTGCCTGCGTCTGCCCCCTCGTCAGATCGAATTCCCAAACTGTTTGTGGTGGTTCATCATGCCGGAAATAATATTGCGAGCGTACGATCCACCGTCTGTGCCACGTTCGTTGGTTGTGAGCCGTGCGCGAACTCGCGAGATTGCAGGCTTTGCAAAAAAAAAAAAAAAAACGAAAGTAAAATTTGAAAAAAAGAACTACCACATTCTTGCAAATCGGTTTGTGTAAACACAGAAGAAATATTAGTATAAATCTTATGCTATTTGAAGCCCATAGACAACCATCGGTGTACTTATTTTAAAAGATGAATATCCATTTTTGTACCTTTCCTGCCTCCATCATCTTCTCGCCCTAGGTTTGTAATGGTTTCGATAAGTGCATTATCTTTTTAAGTACTTGCTAAATAGCAACTGATTCGTTTTAAGCTCGGGAAATGAGTAGTAAATGTTCGGTGTACATGCAAGCAGCGCAAAATCATGTAGCGCCGCTCTTTTTACTTTTGTCCGTTGCAACGAAGCTAAAAAGCAGATGACGCGCAGCGTTATAGAAGGCATGTGGTTATTTTTTCTCTCGCGATCCCGCATGTGCTGTAGCATTCCCATCACAATAGCTCTACCACATCAGTCATCAATAAAGAAATGTCTTATTTATACCCAGAATTAGGCGTTTTAGCCGCACAATTTTTGACTGGGTCTATTTCTTTAGTCGCGGAAGCAATGAGCTGTCGCACTTCGGTCATCTGGGCGGGGCCTCTCCTGTCTTCTAAAGTTGTACCCGACTATAGTTACAATATGGACGAGAGAAGAAGTAACACAATCCTAAAAATACAGAGAAACGTTAGTCACCGCTGAGGTTGCAACCTTCGAGAAAGTTTTACCGACGATTAGGTACCTATTTACTAACATGTCCGATTCATGCATGCACATAAAGGCGAAGTTAGTAAAACTTACTCTCTTACGTCTTGTTAAGCCACGTTGTGACTGTTTTATGGAAATATAGGTACACTATAGTTCATTTCACTACACCTAATTAGGTGCCACATTCTCACGCGCATATGAGCAAACAGTACGCTATAGAAATTGAGGACCATAACTTAATTTTCCTAATGCATAACTGCTCACTGGTGGTAATTGTGCTCCTCTCATTTACGGCTATACGTACTCCTGAAATTTTTTATGGAGTTCATGTCGCGTAGAAATGTGGTGGTTGTTTTTTGTTCACTGCACATATTTACCCAAAGTCGTTGTAATATATTGTAGTTCCTGGTAAGCATGTATATTCGGTACAAAGAATTGATGATTAAATAGATATGGAATTCTCAATTTTAATTTTTTTTTACATTTAAAGGCGAAATATTCTTTACCCGTTCCTTCGGCTTTCCACTGCTGCCGCTCCGCAGCAGCAGCAGCCACAGCAGCAGAGCCCCTGCCTTGGCTACGACTGCAGTAGAGCACCCGCATCGGCCGCGGGAGGTTGTGGGTTTCACTCCTACCGCGGCCGGGAATCAACTTGTTCAAATGGGCGCAATCCTACCCCGCCTTGGCCTTCGGCTTCCTTCAGGGGTGATAAGCACGGGAAAAGAGCGTGCGCCCTAAATTCCCGTCGAAACCCTCGCGAACGCAAAAAAGGGAATGTTTGGATTGCTCCCATCGCGCATCTTCTCATGTGGCGCCCCAAATGCACCTACTGAATTGGGAAAGTCTTTAGGTTGAAGACAAACATACCTTTCCGAGCGTTCAGGTTCCATAATGGCCGAGCGCAAGGTCGGAAGCGCGCTTGTACCTATTTTACCCTAGCTACCCGGTACCTACGGGTACTAACGTTATATATGCCGAAGACAAACATAACTTTCAATAGCCTGGCAAGGGATTAAGAATTCACGATCGCCAGTCAGCCTCTAGAGTCTAAAAAAGAGTACGTTTATCTAGATCAATTACTCACAGGGGACCCTGATCGCGAGAACGATATATATAGAAGAATAAAATTGGGTTGGAGTGCATACGGCAGGCATTGCGACATCCTGACTGGGAGCTTACCACTGTCGTTGAAAAGAAAAGTGCACAATCATTGCATTTTACCAGTGCTAACATATGGGGCAGAAATTTGGAGGTTAACAAAGAAGCTCGAGAACAGGTTAAGGAGCGCACAAAGAGCGATGGACCGGAAAATGTTAGGCCTAACGTTAAGAGACAGGTAGAGTGTTGATGAAGTTAGGAAATTTTGAGAAGGAAGTTGGAAGCGGCTAGCGTAAGACAGGGGTAATTGGAGATCACAGGGAGATGCCTTCGTCCTGCAGTGAACATAAATATAGGCTGATGATAATGATAACCCGGCGACAGGATTTGCTTCCCACAGTGGCAGCTGATCCTCTTCAAGAAGGCCGTCTGTGGTTGTACAAACATGCGCCCACAGAGAACTCGTAAATATTGCGGATGGAGACATGCCGTAAGGTCGCCGGTGAATTGGAGGCGCATCACCAGTATATATGCGATATTTGACAAGAGAGGTTTGACCTACGGGACAGCCGTCAAAGTCGCAGATGTCAGAGTATGTGACGAGCAAATGACGGAGGTTGTCCACTTGCGAGGGCAGAAGGCACAGGGAAATCATCTTTATAATATTGCTCGGTATCGACGGAAACGTGGGCACGTGGGCAGAAAGAATTGCTGGAGGAGGATCAGGTGACAGTGATGAAATCTGGCACTCATCTGATGGCAACACAGCGGCCAAAGCTATGGCTTTGGGAAGAACTTGAGGACAGAGTCCAAAGTTGAATTGGGGCAGGCAAGTCTGGTTCGTCGCAACATCACAACAGTGTGGGGAAAGCAAATGTTGCGCAACAAAAGCACACTGGTACGCGGAGTAACCACATAGCCACCATCCGGTACAGTGAGGCAGGGTACATCGACAATACAGGTAAACGAACAAACTCAGCACAAGAGAGCTGACTCGGAACTGTGTCGGGAACGTCTTCCGAAGCGGGCAAGTCCAGTTCAACGACACCGGCCGAGCAGTCAGTTACAGCGGAGTGGTCATACAAGAAATCAAGTCCAAGGATGACGTCATGAGGGCAATTGAGAAGAACATGAAACAGTACGGAAGTGTGGCGGCCAGCGACGCTTGAAGGTGCGGTGCACATTCCAAATACGACCGGAGTTCCGCCGTCAGCGACATGCACAACTCGGGACTCATGAGGCTTTAGCACTTTGTTTAACCGTTCACGGAGATGAAATCTCAGAATACAAATATGTGCACCGGTGTCGATAAGGGCAGTAAGGGTAGGCCATCCACTTCTACGGCAAGCAAATTCTCGTGCGTCGGCAAGGTGAAAAAGCGGATTTGCAGGTCGTGGGTCCAATGCAGCTTCACCTCCAGGTGCTGCGTTACTCTATTTTTCTGGGAAAGCGGCTAGTGGGCGCGATGATGAATAGCGGACAAGCAGAGGGGAACGACGATCGTGCGGGGATGGAGCTGCAGGTTGGTCCAGGAGCGTTTCGGAGTGGTGTGCTGTTACGAGCGGGAAACTGCAGAGCCGATTGTCGTTGCGGGGAATGAGGGGGCAGTCGGTTCTAAACCAGTGGAGGCATGCTCCCACACTTAAAGCTGTTCCGATCGCTTCTCCCCTCTTCTCTCCTCCAACCACCCCTGAGGCTATTGCATGTTGAAGCTGTACTCCATAGGCGACGAGGCGCCACTAATTAATCCGACGTGAAAGACAAACCGTGTGCGGAAAGTGCCAACACACGGTTATACCGCGTTGGAGCCTCCGCTGCGCTGTGCCTACCAAAGCGCTCACTCTCGGCGCTCGTTAGTCTCACGATGATGTAGTTCGCTTAACCGCTCCTAGATGGCGGCTTCATGCCTGTCAAGCAACCATTTTATTCTCGTGGGCGCCTAACGTCACAGCCATACGGGAATTGGAGCCAGGCTTAAAACACTTTCGTTTTAAAAACGCGCTCAGGTCGCCGGCTTCCCTTCGTCCGAGCAAGGCTCCGTGGAGAATTGCAAGGTGGGATCACCCTTCAATGACGCGGTAATCTACCACACTACTTGATTTTCTGTTAATATTTTTATGCTCATTTTCAAAGCTCCACTTGTAGCAACAATTTTTCATCACCAAAATAAAACTCTAGCCAGATCTTTCCACCAATCTGATGTCCTTGTGACTACGATTGGGAGATCTAGCCTTCACGTCTGGGAGACGAATGTAAATAATCAGTAAAGGGCATTCACCTTAAAGTGTGTAGCTGAACATGCAGACAGGCTTTTCAAGTCAGCACTATGTAGGTTAGGATACAACTTCCACATTCCCCTGAAGTAAATGGTCAGTGCACATTCAGACATATGTTAGGAAAAGAATGTAACATCTGTATATTATAAATGCAGCAAATACAAAGCATATTTGACAACATTTAGCTCCTCAGGTCCTTGCACTTGGTAATGCCACAGCTGCAATGATAGGATTGATACGGTACACCAGTCACCATTTGTTAGAGCTTGACAATTGATCGAATAAACTTTCAAATAATTTATGATTTCTTTAAAGACGAGGAAATCTTTATCGCAAATATTCGGCCGAGCTCACATGATGAAATTCAGGCAAGCGCCGGCATTGACCTCCTGACTTGTCTTGCACAACAGCAAAGAAGGAAATTAAATCTGACTGCACCCACACGCGCTAGCTGCATTTGTGGCGAAAATCTTTCGAAAGGAAAGGTTTCATTCTCCTTTTGTTTGTTTGCCCTAGCGCGCCGACCTGTACAGTATTTTTTCGTTGTCAGAAGAGAAAAGACTCTGATGTACGTCCTGGCCCTATCAACGCTATGCAAGCGCATGCACTCTGAAGCTGGCAAAACTGTTAATTAGCAAAGAAACTCTCTGCTGCTAGAAAATGTTAACAAGCTTCCTTACTTCGCTGGCGGACCTTTAATGGCGTTTGCGCTTGACCTGCTTTAATGTCAATTTGTGCATAGTGTCGTTCAGGTAACAACAAAGACCACTGTCGATTTAAATAGCTCGTATTTTTCTTTCTTCAACGTTTTACGTGCCGTGACAAATCGGCGGCTCGGACTTTTCTCTCTTGTGTAGGTTAATCCACAAATCCGAATTATCAACTATATGGCCAATTGAAAGGTACCTTTTAAATAGAATAAAAATTTAGTGTACACCTAACCCTAATATATTTGTTTAACTCTGTTTACTTATTACATTTTATATGACAGCCCCTAATTAGAAATTAAAGATTGCGTAGATGACAGGTTAGACATTCATGCCGTTAGCCATTCATGACTGGCATCGGCTGCTTGGCAGAACGGCATAAAATTATTACATGAAAAGAAATAGTTACCAAATACAGCTTCTGATGTGTGCTGAAACATATGTTGGAAGTTCCCGGATAAAAAGTACATGTCGCTTGTGTGCTCTGAGACATTTCAGTACACGTGAAAATGAAATTATTTTCGGTGTGCAACAAAACTGCGATATTCTCTTTGTTACATATGCACATACCGCCTCCGTGAAGATCACCTGGATTTGTTTTCGAGTTGTTTGCGCCATCGAGGAGGCCGGAACAACAATTCATCTGCCATGCAGTTTGTGTACGCTTATCGCAGCCTCCTCGTTCATGCTCATGTTTGCCGTTTTCATTTGCCAATGAAAACGGCAAATGTTGCTCCAGACCTCGAGGGCCGCATGACAGTGCCGCTTCAGAGGATGCATTCGAGCTAGGATGCCGAAAGTGGAGAGCCCCATTCACCAGAGGCAGCTGTTATGCTTGAGGAAGCTGATTTTGACTATGGAAACCTCAGCTATGGCCTCATATATTATAGTAGTGAGGTTGTGCTCTACATTGAAGAATTCATTGTCAAAGCAGTGGCGAAACATGTAACATTCTCTACATGCGCTGTTATACTTGTCACGAAAAAAATTCCTAGTGCACTATTTTTCAGCAGAAGTAATGGGAGATTCATCATGCTCTCTGCTCTAGTGCATGATGTCCGTCGAACTGCTGAGCATGTCTATGAATAATCTGGCCAATGTCAGAAGGATGGCAATACAGCGGCTCATCCTGCTATCACTTCACCAGTTTTTGGAGAGGCATGAAAGGACGTTATCAAGTCTTGAACACCACAGAGACAACCATGAGCATATAATCGGATTGATCACGCTCATGCTAACGACGTACTGTATACTTCGCCTCAGACAGCCGGCAAAAATTGTTATGGTACACTGAAGTGGTACTTATAGGCCAGTGGTCCTCACCGAGCAAATCCTGTTACAGCACCAGTAGAGGCTATGCTAAGATAATACTAATGACATCTTCGACAAAACTATGCTCGGTTTTCTACACAGCAGCTAACGTTGCGGAAGCTGCGTAAGAAGTGCAGTTATTGATGTCTCCCTCCACACGTTTTGAAGTGCAGGAGCTCTGGATCTGTGATATTTTGTAAGAATAATATACTTCATATATTACAACTGCAATTTGTAGACGCAAGTTCATGCCAGATTATGAATTATTTGTAAAACTTTGAACTTCCACTTGATGGTCTACAATGTTTCACCGCGGGTGCATCCTGTGTGACCGCTACTCGCAGCAACGTATTATTCCACTCGATTGGTGGTAATTCGGTGAGGAATTATGACACATTTCACGTACTGAATAAATCTTATTTCACGACGTGATGCTTTCATATCTAATTTTAGAACGAATTGCATGGGGCGCTTTTTATATATTTTTTAATGTGTTGTACTTTAGGCCTTACATTCAAACCGTGAGAGAAGACTCCCTATAGCACTTCTTGCGGTGCTTGCTATGTAGGAAACGCAGTATACGCCAAGTCAGCAGACAATTCAAATAGCACAAAGTGTATTCATATATGCAAATATGACAGTTGTATGAACACTCCATTTCAGCTTATGACCATTGCAAGCGCAGAGAGCCCGTGTCTTTCTGAAGTTAAGTATACTAGCAGTTTTAGTGAGGAAAGAAATTACAGTGATAGTGTAGGCCAAAAATGAACCACGCGTTAAAATATGAGCTGTTTGTTCTATAATAATGAATGTAGACTCATTAGAGCCCTTCTTGGCTCCTTATGATGATTGCTTATTGCAGGAGATAACCCAGAAAAAGGACAATCAAAATTGAAGATGACACTAATGTTTTGCGTAATTAAAATAGTGGCTTTTTATAACCAATGCACCTTTTTAAGGCATTACAGTCCTCATGAAACACTCCTTATATTGTAATTATTCTTATGATTGCTGCTCGTTTTACCTAATACGTGAGACTAACAAACATGGAAAGGAAACATGGAGCAGTAACGGGAAGCAAGTTCTTTATATGTGTATGTGAATAAATTGTATTAACAATGAAAGTGCGAAAAAGCATAAATCTAAAGTTTGAAGATACCATGCATTCAATTGATGAATTCAAAATACACAAGTTTCAGTTAGAAAAGGCGCAAAGAAGAGCCTGCAGTTACATTTACTGAGTGAAAAGTACTCCATGCACTTGTAGAATAGAAAAGTGCAAAATGAGCGTACTGTATTTTTCAACTATGTTATGGTATGTTATATCATTTCATGGTTGCTGATTTTACACACTATGTCTGCTTTATGCAAGTAACCAACACCACCTGTGAGAAAATCTTTAGGGCAAGGTCATTGCTCTTTGCATTTGCTACCACTATGCCTTTGTCAAGCCTTTTTGAGCGGTAACTTGTTTCAGAAAAATTTTAACTGGCTGCTTTCATTCAAGCCACAGATGGCGCTATGTCAGCGCAAAAGACTGAGAAGGGAAATAACTAGCATTAATAGGTTTCCTTACGACCTTCCGGGGCCTGTAATAGTACGTTTGCATTCAACTGCGTTCCCGCCTACCGGGTCACTGGGTTGTTAGAGGTCTAATGGGTAGCGCGTCAGGCTGCTGTGTTGAGGGAACAAGCACCGAAAGCAACCATCCAACCAACTTGGGTCACTGTGTATGTGACGACGTGTACATGCGTGCCGCTCTATAGCGAGCCTTTCATGCTGACATGGATCACGGTACAGGCCGGAATGAGTAGGTACCGGTAATCGAAGAAACTATTTAACATCGATTCTACGCCCTGGTTTTGTGCCACTGGGTCTGAGGTGGTCTCCAATAAGTCTATGTGACACCAACTGGGTTCAGTAGTTATGTGCCTGTAGGTGTGTGCCGCTCTTCAATAAACGTCTCTGACGCCAACGGGCGTAACTAAGTATGTAAAACTGGGAATGTGCTGTTCTACAATTATTAAAGATCCATTCGATGTTTCCGATGCTGAGCGAAATCGAACCCGTATTACAAGTGTCCCTCAAGGAGGGCAATTCGACGCATTGAAAGGCTGCTTCACCAGTGTACTGCGTATGTGCCGCTTGACTTTTCATTTACTTCTTCATTATTTGGACATTTTTTAAAAGATACCCAAAGAGAGTCAAAAGGAGAAAATCTGTCTCCTGACAGGGCCTACGCTTCGTGCTGCACATCGGACAGGTACAGCGAAGCAGAACACGAAATAAACAATATACTGAGTACAGAGAGGATTGGGTACATCGCCATCAACAGTAAAATGAATAATGAAGCACATGAAACATTTCATTCTCAAATCACGCACAATGCACGTGTTATTTATACAGCAATGTGTGTCAAACACTTGACAGATTTACATCAAAGCAAGCAATTAGCAGAATAGAATGACATATTCACAAGTGTGCCAATATGAATTTTCACTTAGTTTGATACACATGGTTTGAGACACTGCATTGAATTTTGAACGCATTTCACAACAACGCTCTAGCGAGCTGCGCCATGAATGAAGTTGGTATGTCCCGCTCTTCAATGGACCTATCGCCAGCTTGGGTCACGGATTATGTGCCAGTGAGGGTACGGCTTGCGAGGGAACAATTCTCAGAGTTCTCAGTCACCGGCGCGCCACGCTTCTCGTCTTGGAGGCCAAGCGTGGACTTTTCGGTAGGGCCACTACACAGTACTAAGAGACAGGAAGGGAGATTAAAGGCTCATTCACACCAGCGACTTGAGGAGGTCGCGCGACCATTTGCGACTCGCGACCAAAAAGCGACGGATGTTCCCACCGGCAAGCCCGGCTGAGCGCGACCGGCAAGTCGCAATCCCAGAGATTATCGTTCTCAGCGAGAACTCTTGGAATCTACGCAGTTCGCGCGCACTTCGCTGGCACTCGTTCCGGCAACAGCCATGGATTTTGATTCGAGCGATGGCTGGATTTTGATTTGAGCGAACGGGAAGACGTTGTCCCTGTGCTGATGTGCTCTGCCGTGGTGTCAGCTGGGGCAGCGCGGAAGCCTCCGAAGAAAACACGACGCTGGTGGGTGCGCCCGTGCCTCCGCTCGCGTAAAGTGGCCGGCCACGCAACCCGCCTCCTGCACGAACTTTGTACGGATGACAACGAATGTTATCGAGAGTAACTTGTAATTTCTAGTTGGCATTGCGTGAGATTCGGTGCACAATACTAAAGCGAAGCTGTTCACCCGCTGTTCACCTTTGGGTGGCGTGCTCATCCAACGAACGGCCGCTGGAAAAAAGGGTTTGTGTAGTGCTTTCTTTTCCTGCTGTTTAGCTTCCAACGAATGCGACCGCGTACATTCGACACGTGGCTGCAACTATTACATCCCAGCATCACCAATTTCCGGCCTGTAGTCTGTATATGGTGGCGTGGACATTGCATTTGGCGTGGAGGACGCCGGATAAAAACACATATCATCACTTTCGGCGTGGCGCTTATTGGTTGAGCAGCTTGCGACCACGGTCGCGCGACTGAAAAATCGAGCAGCAAGGGACTGGCCCAAAATGGTCGCTTTTCGAGAAAAGCGACCATTTGCGACCATTTGCGACTGGTCTCTTTGCGACCAACTTGGTCGCGCGACCACTGCCACTCACCGGTGTGAATGAGCCTTAAGAGACAGGAAGAGAGCGGTGTGGATCAGAGAGCAAACTGGGATAGCCGATATTCTAGTTGAAGTTAGGAGGCAAACATGAAGCTGGGTAGGCCATGTCATGCATAGGATAGATAACCGGTGGACCATTAGAGTTACAGAATGGATACCAAGAGAAGGAAAACGCAGTCGAGGACGGCTAAAAACTAGGTCGGCTGATGAAGTTAGCAAATTTTCAGGTGCAAATTGGAAGCACCTAGCGCAAGAGCTGGGTAATCGTGGATCACAGGAAGAGGCCTTCGTCCTGCAGTGGGCATAAATATAGGCTGATGATAACGATGTTGATGACTACATGGCGCAGCATGTCCACAAATAAGCGCGGTGGAAAAGCCCTGTTGCATAACGCCTTTCTCAGCACGAACCAGCACGCCATATATTTCGGAGGTTACGCCCAGTATTCAGGGTGGTAGTGCTAGGTGGCTCCGACTGCTCTTAGAATAGTGCAAAAGAGGATTCCCGCTGCAGTACACCCCTTACACATAAATAATTTCGACGGTGGCAACATGTTGTGGCACTAAAATAATTCAATGCTAACGCATTACTGTCCACAGTCATGGTGGGATGTGCTCGGCCGCAATTTTTTCTAATATGAATTGTAACCAGTAGTAGGCCCCCCGCACTCGGAAAGTTGGTGGATGAAGCCTTCGATAATTTGTGCAAGACTGAAATGGGGCATTTAGTGAGCACGATAACTTGTACTTCGAGCCCCGAAGAAGTCCTTGCTCTTTTTATGCCGTGTATTGCGATTAAACACCGTGTTTTCCATGAGATTGGCTGCTCGTGATAAGAAGTCAAATGGGCGAAGGTTGCCGAACTTTTTTGGTGCAAGAAATGACACTACAGCTGAATTTGTACGAATTCGGGAACTGGACTGGTGGGCCCTGATTGGTTAACTAGGCCAGATGTTTTTTTCTTATGCTCCGAAAGGTTAATCAGCCTGGTATAGTTGATCTTGTCTGGCGAAGGGGGGGTCTCTGTCAGTCTATTTTATGGTGGAGAGCACACCAACAAGTTCAGCCATAGTGAAATGCGATTTGATTTCACCCTATGCCTCGAAGTTTTAGCTTTCTGCTGCTCAATACGTGGTACATAAAAGTGTTTTTCTCAGCGTGAAAAATACACGCAAAATTGCCGCGCGAATGGCCAGTCGAGACATTATGCATGGATCCGCGGGCTTCTTTCCAGCTCGGAAAAACACTTTTGTGTAGTACGTATTAGCACAGAAAGCTATGCTGGGAATTTTCATTTTGCTCTACAATTTTATCAGTGACACTTTTCATGGAATTATAACGTTTCAGAAGTGGAATAATTATTTGAGACTAATTATGGCATTAGGTGAAATCTGTCCTACCACGTGGCATTTGCATATTTTGTATTTGCGTGCATAATAGCCGGGACACCCTGTAATATATATATATATATATATATATATATATATATATATATATATATATATATATATATATATATGACAGGGTGGTATTATGTATAGGTGGGACACCCAGTAATATCTTACATCTACACATCATGTAACATTGTTAAAGCATTACTATATTACTATTTTCACGGCGCGCTTTTTTTATTCAAGTATCCTAAACGCTCGAAGGGCAATACATAGGGGGGGGGGGGGACACAACCATGAATAAACATGGTAGCCTCTCTTCTTAACATACACAACTAAGCATAAACATCAAATGAACAATGCAGGAAGGATTGACTTGCAACACAACTAGCGTGACATATGATGAATAAATGTGGAAATAATATTCACAACAGCAATTCCAAACACTTCAGATATAATTTATAAATGCGTCGTAACCAGAAATACATGCATTGCCACAACTCCCCTCCAAAAAATTGTCATAAAAAAGCCGGCTGATCCCACACTCTGTGGGAATCGATGTTACGCGAAGCAGTGCGCCGGAAGGCTACTAAGTTAACGAAACGACCATGAGAGCACCAAGACGTAGGTGGCTCTTTCATGACCTACATGACACGCATGTCGTAACATTCATGTCAAGAGTCCTCACGAGTCCCTTTAGCTACACCTAAGAGACCTTAAGGTGAAAGCCATAGTGATGCTCATGAATATGACTTCAACCATTAACCTTTAGCCTTTCCCTTCAATTAATACCACATCCGAACCCATTTCATTGGTTTTTGAGTGTTAATATTTTTTCGCTGAGTCATTCTCATTTTTGTTGTGTCATGGTCATGACTATGACTTCTAATACCATATTTTAGTGTTTCCTTCACTTAATACCCACGTCCAAACCCATTTCAGTGGAGTGTTAATCTTTTTTTTGTTGAGTCATTGTCATTTTTGCTCAGTCTTGGTCATGATTTCTACTATCATGCTTTGGTGTTTTCTTCACTTAGTGCCCACGTCCGAACCCATTTCAGTGGTTTTTGAGTGCCAATCTTTTTTCGCTGAGTCATTATCATTTTTGCCGAGTCATGCTCATGACTATCACTTCTACCATCATCATTTAGTGTTTCCTTTACTTAGTACGCCCGTCCGACCCCATTCTAGCGGTTTTTTAGTGTTAATCTTTTCTCACTGAGTAATTGTCATTTTTGCTGAGTCGTGCTTATGACTATAACTTCTACCAGCATAATTTAGTGTTTACTTGGTACCCACGTCCGAACTTGTTTCAGGGGTTTTTGAGTATTAATCTTTTCTCTGGGTCATTGTCATGACCCACATGACACGCATGTAATGTCATTTATGTCATGACCTATAACTTATGTCCGTCATACACTCCTGTCATACCATGCCAATTTTGGTACCTACCATGTTAACGAAATGACCATGAGAGCACCAAAACGTAGGCGGCTGTTTCATGACCTACATGACACGCATGTCATGACATATCATTTATGTCCATCTAATACTCTTCTCATGGTATGCCAATTTTGGTACATATCAAGTTAACGAAACGACCATGAGAGCACAAAGACGTAGGCAGCTAGATGGATAGATAGATAGATAGATAGATAGATAGATAGATAGATAGATAGATAGAGAGATAGATAGATAGATAGATACTGTCAAAGTAGCAAATGTTCGCCAAGGAATGCTTCGCATTCGAAACACCTCCAACTTCAACAGTACAGCGAGAATGACGTATTGCAATAGATCTTCAACGCGTCAGGAAGATGATAAACCTTTGCAAGTAATAATGACCGACACCGTTTATAGGTTGAAAAAGCATTTCATACTGTTCACAAATCCGTTATGATAAGTACTAGCTGCGATGTCATCCGGAAGTTGAATCCACTGAGGGATGGAAAGAAGTAGCGGTAAGTGAAAAAACACATTAATTCTGGCTAAGATTGGTTTTACTTTAAGCTGATGATCAAGTCGTGAGGACAGTTGGTCTGATGTGAAGCTTATCGCGTGATGATTGGTTGTGGTAAAGTTTGTGAAAAAATGACATACGCATGACCAGTCTACGTTTTTCCAGAAGAGATATATTAATTGAACATTTTATTTCTCTTATGCGTGATTTTCGCAGGTAGTTTTTGGTAATGAATCAAGCAGCTTTATTTTGCAGAGATTCTAATTTCTCTGTGAGGTAGGCCTGATGCGGATTCGAAATTAGGGATACGCATTCAATTTTGGAGCGTACCGAAGTAGTGTAAGCGAGATGTTTAGAGGTGGGGTTAGCTAAACGGATGTTGCGGCGAACGAAGCCAAGTGTGTTAGATGCTTTGCTAACTATGGCGTCTATATGAGTGTTCTATGACAAATATGTTGACAAATGGACGCCCACATACTTTATAGAGAATGTGTAGGATATAGGCGCATTGTTTAATGCGTATTTGCATAACACATGGCTTGGTATTGCCATAAATATAATGCCTTTCGTTTTATTGACGTTAATTTCCATTTACCAATCCTTACACGATTTACTCAGTTTGTCTAAATCAGATTAAGTAAGTTAAGGGTTAGTATTTTCTCTATAAACTAAAAACAAAATTGGCCTGAGCACGGAACCCTGTGGGACACCAGATTTAACGTGAATGGAGAGGAAGAAGGAGCCCTAAAGCCCGAAAAAGCTCCACATTAATTAGATTGAAGATGAGTGCTGTACTCAGCGTGCTTAATGGAAAGACCAAACGGGTATACATCTCCCTCCACTGATGTCGCCACGGGTGTTCACGCTCTGTAACTTGTAATGATTGTTGTTCTCAAACTTCTGGCAGCCAATTTTGTAGCCTCAGAAATTGCCGGAAGATGTGCTCTCCCTGCCCGAATGCCCCGCCTTTTAAGGAGTTGAGGAATGGCACAGAGACTATATAAATGTTTGCAATCGACGTGTTCCGGGATATTTTGGCTGATTACATTAAGATTAGAGCGTAATTTTCGGCGAACAGTCTCTGGCTCGTCGTACGTGGCCACTCTTATTGGCAAGGCGTTGTGTGCGGTAATAAAAGTATTGCAGCAACACAGGCAGAACTTAGTGTCAAAACATAAAAGCCAATTCACTACAACCGGTTTAAGTATTTCAAAAAAAAAGCTAGCAGCTTCAAGAGCTCGTGGCATAGCCTCCTTCGCAGCGGGCAAAGTGTTTGGGAGGACTTGGAGATGACACGTTACACATCCATAGCTGACACCCACAGATGGTCCGCCATGTATTGCCATTAGTACCGGTAGGAAAGGCCCTGCTATTTTATACCCCAAACGATCTCGACGCGGCTCAAATTTTCGCTCATTCTGTCCCTTCTGCAGAGTGGAGAGACCGCGCGCTGGACATGTAGGACACCGACCCTATATATGTGCACGGTGCTAGACCGCCTAGCACAATTATTAGCAGTTCTTAAATATATTTCACTTACGTTTCATCGCGATAGCAATTATATGGACACTCCAGGCGGATTTCTGCCGTCGGCCTCGCCGTCGCGGTGAGGGTCTATATAAAGTCCAAGGGCGATAATACCGTCGCCACTCGCTGTTTGCTGTACGTATTCGTGAAAGAGTGCGAGGGTGAGCCTGCGATCGCGGCTCAATCTCGCGCACGCAAGGCAGGGGAGTAGGGAGGTAGCGCGCTGTGTTCCAGTCGCGCGCAACGCTCCGGAGGGAGGCTAGGAAGAGCGGGGAGGCACGTTATACTCCGTGCCGCTGTATCTTGAAAGACATCTGCGACGTTTCACTTCGGGCGACCACAGCGGCCGCGCGCGCCCGCTCGCAAGGCTCCGGGAGTAGGGGAGGGAGGGGGGGGGGGATTGCGCCGCGCCCGCCAGCTCGGGACTCTGTATCTTGAAAGCTATCTGTGGCGGGGACAGAGTCCGCTCTACGCTATTTTTTCGCGACTGAGTTCGCGTTGATGCAAGCAGCGGCACGAAGGTCAATTCGGTCACTGCTGCAGCCGCACTTACTCACTCCAGCGTTTTGACAGCGAGTTTCCGCGGTCGTTGAGTAAGTTGCGCTCATGTTTGCTTGTGTGCACGTGACAACATGCTTATTAATTTACTTAGCATGCTATGTTTGCAAATTTCTACGAACAATAAAACTACTATCCTTATTTGTATAGCTGTCCATTATTTTGCTATCGCAATCAATGAATTGCTTTTCGGACGAAACTGCGACTTTGTTATTTTGTTTAAAGACACAGAGCTAAATTCTAGCTTTGTCGTGGTTTATGTTCTTGCTGAATAACAGAGTGAGTTGAAGTTTTGTTTCATTAGAGAATATTTTATAAATGTTTTCCTTTCTCAGGTATAAACCAGCTTGCTCACCCAATGTAAGTTTGTCTGCGTCATCGCAAATTTTCTTGTGTGGTTAGTATGCAGTTCGACCTTGCAGGCAGTAAAAATTAAATCTTGCGTGAGCCGACAATGATAGCGACTTCGCCTGAAGAACGTAACCTCAAGTGCAGCATATGTAGCCAGCTTCTTTGCCTTTCTCCGAGTTTGGCGTGGACGCAGCGGGGATATAAAATACAGCTGTCGCGATCACGGCGCAGTGGTGCGCGGAGCGGTACTCGATCAGCGAAGAATCATTTGTGTTGCCGAGCGTGGGCGGCGGTGGAGAGAGAACAACCTGTGTCGTTTTATGTTCTGGCGAAGAACAACTCTGACATTACCAGGTAGGAGTTTCTCGACTTCGTTGTCTTTACAAGCCAGAAACGGTGATCGTATTCAATCGTATCGGTAATTTGAACATGTCATAGCATGTTGTGCAGGTGTCAAGCGGTAAAGTTCGTTATTCTGATTACATACACTGCTTACTTGAAATTCTCGCGAAACTACAGAGCTCCCTAGTGTACATATTAAGGTTATCTTAGAGATTACGCAATAAAAGGCCATGCAGAGCCCTCAGAAATAGGCGCCCGTAGCCGCTACATTTCTTGGAAACCTTCAATATTTAGGACCTGTATTTTGAGCAGATCACCCTTGCGAGGTATTGTGTGACTCGGCACCCGCCACGTCAGGCATCTGCAGGCGACAGCGATCCTCGCACAAAGTCAAGCAAACACTCCTACACGTAGGCACCGACGTGTCCAACGCCTAGCCATGTGAAATATGGTGAAAGTGCTCGTATCCCCCAAAAAAGTAATCAAGTGGGAATACCGTCCCAGGGCTGTGATTTTGTTACCTTGTGTTCCGCTCGATTAAACGCCACTCTTTCATCCGCCTTTCGTGGCTAGCTTATCCCATTGATAACGTAGGTGGTGTGTCGTAATGTGCTACTGAAGAAGCGCGATAATAAATGGCATCGGAAAAGCCATCGCTACGAAATCGTGGCCATGAAGTTCTTACTTAAGAAAATGCCAAAAGCATACCTAAGATTCGGTGCAGTGGGTGTAGTGCGTTGCATGGTGTAGCGCGCAGATCCACAACACAGAAACACTGAGCACGGTGAGTAAGCAAACTGACGACGCACGCATGGGCATACGCGTTTCGGAGATCACTTATAACTTATTCCTGCTTATCGCTCTTCGTGCGGGGTAGACCGACCCTTCGCCCACATTATCATTGAGGTATCAGCCAGCCGTGAACGGTGGATGGTAAGAGTGGTGTAGAATGAAACGGAATTCACTGCTAACTTGCAGTCCTGTCAGTTTACAGCGAAGCTGTGCATGGCTAGTTTCCACCCGATCGATGTCCGTAGACCAAAAACCGTGGGCCAATCCCGAAGATTGTGTGGCGGAGGTGAAGCGCGATTCATTGGCACTCCGCAAACTTGTTAAAATGAGAATATTATCTCGGGTCCAAATGCAACCCGTATCAGATATAAGCTGATAAGAACAGATGCTACACCTTGACCCGCGTCGGCCATGTCTACGTTCACATCATACACGTGTACGCCATCCCACGTATTCAAACAAGTGCCTACCAGTCTGAGTGTCTTCTGTCTTCTGACATCATGCTCTACGTAGGCTCTTTTCCTCTGTTCTGCTCTGACTGTGAAATGGGTAGGCCGCGTGTTGTGTGGTTTGAAAAAGAACAGCGTGCCTACCAAGAACGACAGTGTACAAAGAAAAGGGAATGGGCGCGGCAGCGGCAGAAAGCGACAACTGATATTGAATGGTCCGCGGACGCCAAGCGTAACCGTGCAGCCCGCGAGGATCGCGAGGCGGTACGAAATGCGAACCGTCCTTGTGGACCAGATCCCGCAAAATTGGAACGTTTCACGTGAACAACGGTGAATCATCACATACACAGCTTCGCTGGTCATCCACCTCCACAGAGTGGAATGGCACTGAAACGTTTTGGCTATATCGCAGCTTTGCACAAATTATGGAAACCATTGTGCAATGACTTTTTCGAGGCGTTTCGAGGTAAGAGGTTAAAAATAAATCGAATTTACACTAAGCCAAGAAGGAAGTTTGCCTTAACAGATATCATGAGATATCTGTACTCGAGTCACGCAGGGTTTAATGTATTTGTTTTAAATGAAATGCATAATCGGTAAGGTACCAGAAAACAAAAGTGATAAAAGCAACTTGCCACCAGTGGGAGCCAAACCCGCAACCCTCGCATTACGTGACGCCACGCGAACCCACGCATACTTCCCCTATGCATTCCATGTGTTCATTACCTGTTCGCTTTGCAAGGTTGCGATTAACGAAAGTTGGGAACCTCAACCACCCACCATGTTTTTGTTCAATGTATAGCAAGTGTCCTGACTCCGACATCTTTGATACCTTCAGGTAGCATGCGAGCGTGTATCAGCTACCTGCTTGCTCCTCAATAGTCAAGGACTAGGTGACGCCAGCGTGTTCAAAAAGTTGTTACATTTACCACTATGGTCATACGTAGCGCCCCAGGGTGGGTTCTTGCGCATATACATGAAACGCCAAGAATGTAGACGTGGTAACAGCCTTCCCTGTAGCTTGATGGTTGACCATCGCATACGTAATTCGAGGTTGTGTGTTCGCCGCCTATGGGTTTATGTTGTATTTCGTCTACATTAATTTCTCTTGATCCTACAATTTCTATACTTGCATTAAAGAACAGATATATTGGCTCAAATGATTGTTGGCTTCAAATAGTTGCCACTATCGATACCTGGGTCACTTAGTTCACTCGTTCTTGTTCTCTGCATGCGAGGGTCTCGACTCAAACCAATTTGATGGCTTCAGATAGCACTCGAGAACTTGTTGTCCAGCTGCCTAATATTAAAAAAGTTTGTAGACTACATGACGCCACCAGTCCAAAGGATGGGTGATATTCGCTCACATGGACATGAGGTGCACTGGCTAACTTGTACACAGGTAATTATCATTGAACGTGGACGTCGGAACCGCAGTCTCCGTATCTCAATCGGAGAACATCGCACGCGTTATGCGCTTGATGTGGCGTCGACGCTAATTAGCTGCAAGTTGTTTTTCGTCAACTTTCATTTGCATTTTAC
>NC_051160.1:51923724-51950341 GCF_013339745.2 Dermacentor silvarum
CGAAAAGCAGCAATCTTCCAGTGGAATGGCCGGGGACTCCGATCGCGCATCGCCGATTTCCGACGGTTCGTGTACGCCAACAGGTTTCCCATCATCATCATCTGCGAGCCGAACTTATCGAACTCAATCAGGCCATCCGGCTATGAATCATTTATGTCATCAACTAGTGGTGAAAAAAGCAAGGTTACTTACATTCTTCATCCTGTGCCACCTCATAACGATAACCAATACGTATGAAAATCATACGTACGAGAAATCAACGCGAAAGGCAGAGCCTTGGTATCGTTCGCCTCCGACAGCGAGCTCTGGGTTTTATATGACGGCAGTCCTACTTTTCTATGCAGCTGCCTTGACTTGACCTTCGTATCACGAAGTCTCGTCAGGCGTACCGGATGGTTTACGGACATTGAAACGCACGGGAGTGACAATATTCCCACATATGTCAAGATCAGAGGACTGTCGTCGTCGACGTCAAGTGATACCATCCGAAGAGTGGACTGGCCCAAATTCCAGGCTGTTGTTGAAGACCAATGTCAAGGTAGTTTATTACATAATTTGGAAGACATAATGAAAACCACAGTGCAAGACAGTACGCGTACTCTAATGTGCTCTTCGAAATTCACAGAATTTGACGTATAATAAGAGCGACTTCGACCTATACGGCGACGTTCCGAACGTAGATACCGACGCACGAAGTCAATGGACGATCTACGGACCGCTAGACGCCTACAAAAGAAGAGCCAGCGCTGGTTAGATAAGCTAAAGTCACAACGCTGGACTGCTTTCTGTGAATCCTTAGACCCTTCCAAGCCCCTATCGCACTTATGAAGGACGGTGCGAGGGCTCAGGATGTCACCCGTACAACGGTCTCCATTCAATTCTCTGGCCCTCTTCCAACAACGACCAGATTTTGATGTCGCAGAAGACTTCTGTGCCAGATTATCCGGGCAACGCACAGCTTCCAACACCTTATCACATTTCATCAGCTTCCCGCCACGACGTGACCCCCGCATGAATCTTCCATTTTCGATCCATGAACTCAAGGCGGCGCTAGCTTTGTGCAGACACACGTCGTCACCCGGACCTAACGGAATTTCTTACAGAGCTCTGTGTAATCTAGGTGCACGGGCAAGGAGTGTTCTTCTTGAAATCTATAATGAATCCTGGCGGGCTGGCACACTTCTCACAAGCTGGAAGACTAGTCGCATAATTCCGCTCCTGAAGGCTGGAAAGTCTCCGTTGGAGCTTTCATCGTATCACCCGATTGCATTTGCGAGCTGCGTGGGAAAAGTGATGGAGCGGATGATCCTCGGACGCTTGGAGTGGTACTTGGAATACCACAACGGCTACCCAGATGCCATGGCAGGATTCCAACGTGGCCGCTCGTAGATTGATACTGTTGTCGACCTGGTTACCTACGTTCAGCACCAAAAAGGGTGTAAACGTCTGTGCGCTTCTTTGTTCCTCGACGTCAAAGGGGCGTACGACAACGTTACACATGAATCCATCCTCGCCGCTCTCGAAGAGATAGGCCTCGGTGGTCGGATCTTCCGATGGATTCATAGCTATCTCTCTATGCGATCTTTCTTTGCGAGCACCGAGGACGGCCACACATCTTTGCATTACACCTACTATGGCCTCCTCCAAGGTGGCGTACTGAGCCCTACGTTGTGTAACCTTACGCTGATTGGTCTCCTTCATCACTTACCAAACACAGATAAATTATCAATGTGCGCGGACGACATATGCGTTTGGGCGTCCGGAGTGACACGCCTACAGCTGCGCGCCAGGCTCCAAAAAGCTGCCACTCAGACTGCACACTATCTCTGAAATCAAGGCCTGGAGATTTCATCTGACAAATGTGCACTTGTGGCATTTACACGTAAGCCTATGACGCACTACCGCGTGTTAATCAATGGGCAGATGATACCATTTGTACGGTCATATAAATTCCTCTGGTGTCATAATTGACAGAGACGTCTCATGGAGCCCCCATGTATTGTACATGAAAAAAACGGTTGACAGGCATCTGTCACCTTCTGAAATTCTTCGCTGGAAAGACCTAGGGAATGTCGACAAGCGCTATGCTTCGACTATATAAAGTACTTTTTCTCGGCTTCTTGCGGTACAGCTTGCCAGCATTGACTAACACAAGTACAAGAAGCCTACGTACTATACAAAGTGTGCAGGCCCAGGCGCTCCGGATTTCTCTAGGTCTTCCTCGAAGTGCGTCAACGGCGGCAACTATTGCAATCGCCAGAGACCACCTCATAAAGACCCACATCGCAGTTGAAGCAATAAGAATGCACGTAAGGCACCTTGCACGGGCTCCTTACCACCATCTAGCCTCTCTACCTGTGGAGAGACCACACGCCTCGTTCTGCCGAATGGCATCCGCACATCGTGAGGCTATACCATCTTGCTTCACACCTGCCGCGAGACCTTCCACTCCTCCTTGGTGCCTCATTCAGCCAACGGTCAACCTGACAGTACCTGGCGTCCAGAAAAAAACATACATGTCATCACCGGCACTTAAACAGCTTACCTTACTCCTATTATATGAAAGGTACCGGAATTACACCCACATATACACCGACGGTTCCGTCTTGCAGAACAGCTCTACCGCCGCGTCGTTATTCCAGAAAAAGCCACCACTATCAAGATGAAAACATCTCACTTGACAACGTCGACGGCAGCAGAACTGGCAGCGCTTCTAGTCACACTACATTTTATTAATGATGAACCAACACACAAATGGTCCCTTTTCTGCGACTCAAAGACGGCACAGCAGAGTTTACTGTCAGCCTTACGGCGCGGTCCACAGGAACAACTGGTTTTCTGAATCACAGAGGCCGTACACCACCTGACCGAGAAAGGACACGAAATAATCTTTCAGTGGCTGCCAAGTCACTGTGGAATTATTGGCAATGTACGTGCCGATCAAGCTGCTCATTCAGCTCATGAACAAGACAACCGCCTATTGATCCCGCTATCTAGGACAGATGCTGCAAGGATGCTCCACCTACTTGCACGCCAATGCACTTCATCAGACTGGAATAAACCACATTTTATGCACGTCCGATTATACACCTTAGATCCAACCTTAAGCCTTCGACTTCCAAAAAGACTTCCCCGAAGAGATGCGACCCTTCTGTGTAGGCTATGGTTGGGCGTCGCATTCGCCAATGCCTACGCGTTCCGCATAGGGATGGCCGACAGTGCAGCATGTGACAATTGTGGAGACGCGGAAACGATTCGTCATGTTCTTTGTCAGTGCCCACAATACAGTGTGCAGAGACAATCGCTCTCCGTCGTGCTGAACCAGTTGGACGACCAGCCGTTATCGGAAGAAAAAATTCTGCAACATCGACGAGACTCAACATCGCATCAGAAGGCCGTGCAAGCGCTCCTGCGGTTCCTGAAGTCCACTGGCCTTTGTGAACGTCTGTGATTGGAACGCCTCCTTTGTTACCTATGCCTCAGTCTTTTTTGTGTTTTTTTCGCTCTCTCTCTCTCTCTCTATGCACTCTCTCCAACCCCTTTATCCCCCACCCAAGTGTAGGGTAGCAAACCGGAAACTGACTTCTGGTTAACCTCCCTGCCTTTCCTCTCTCGCCTGATCTCTCTCTCTCTCTTGTCACTTGGCTATTGTTAAAACTGTGGCGAGTCTGTATACGAGCTCGAGTGTTGACCTTCCGTCAACTATACGGCATATTTTTCGCGAGGAGTTACTCCACCGGAAGAGATGTGCCGTCGCACAGCCGGCATCACTATCAGACCTATCAAGATCCTGACTACAACCAACGCCCTCACCACACGAACTCCTACCGGCGGCCGTTGCCTAGCCATAATGAGGGTCACCCACTCGCTGGTGTGCGGGAAACACCAACGTGCCTGATTACAGTGCGGATCATGAAAATGTTCGGCCACTGCCGGTGTGTTTCCTATGCGGTGTCGCGGGCCATGTAGTGAGGTTTTTCAATCGTCTCCCAACAACGTGGAATAGTTGATCCACGTTTTTAACGAGCACCACATTTCCTATGAGGACCACTAAAGTGCCGTACCCCACCCCTTGGTCAGCTGGCGCTGCTTTTGGCAACGATTGCTGGCAGAGAAGCTTTCTGAGCTGTTTGCCGGCATCTGCCAGGAGTGTGACAGCACCACCGTCTTCTCGTGCACCCCGCTTACATCGATCTCCATACCCCCTGCACCGCTCCTTCTCACCTTTGCAACCGGAAAACTAGCTAGCGCGACCAATGGGGGTGAGGTCGCTCGACACACCCTATCGACAGAAATGCCGCCTGCCGTTTAATGATTAGGAACAAAGTGCATGTACTTGCTGATCATATTTCTGTGATGGATTTGCTGGATACAGGAGCAACTCCATCAGTAAGGACTCGCGCTTTTAATGGTTTCTGAGGGCACAAAATTGTATTTCGGTGGGACGAGGCTGCAACGTTTGGTGGAGTGAGTGGCGAGTTTTGGCGCCCTGTTTGTGTGTGCACTTCTGAGGTATCCTTGGCTGTGGGAGTTTCGACGATGGCCATGCTTCGTCCTGGCTCTTTGAAGAAATTCGAAGCAAAGGTGAACTTTGGGACTTTGGTTCCTTCAGATACTCTTTTTCGTCAGTCTACCGCTGTGTGTGTTCCTTTTCTATATTACGGTGACGTTCTAGACAGTTTCGAAGTATCCGTAGAACCAATGCATTAATTTTTGTGAAGAAGAACGTTTTTGTCCCTCATTGTGTGGTCTCATTCGGCAATGTACGGGCTGGCTTGTGAACTGCTCGACAGAACCCGTCTTGCTTCTGCACGGCTTGACACCCGCCTACTTTACAGAATACACGTCTTCGTCCGCAGCCATACTTACACATTTGTCGGGTGAAGTTGCTTGCCTTTGCCACGCAGACACCAAGCTTCTGTCTTGTCGATTACAAGTTGATCAGTCACAAGTCGATCACAAGTCGATCAGGACAAGGCAGCGCGTAACCTTAGTGGATGCAATTTCTAAACATGTGTCAGTGTTGGACTTTCCACGGCCGGACAAAACATTCTCGATTATATAGTATCGAGCACGCCATACTACCGATACGGCATCTGCGTGCCCGATAACACAACATTTTTATCACGTGTCGGCTAACGATTGCAACATAATAGGTGAACAAGTGAATGTCACGATAACAAATGGAGTAACACAAGAGTCCTCATGTCCCTGGCTGCTTCGGCCATACTCATCAGAAAGAAAGATGGTAGCTGGAGATTGTGCGTCGATTATCGCCAATGAAATGCCATGACTAAGAAGGGTGTCTATCCGCTGCCCCGGATAATAGATGCAATTCATTGCCTTCGTTCGGCCTCTTATTTTCTTCAGCCCGAGAACAGCTTACCCGAAAGCCCGAGCCCGTGCAGTGCTCTAACCCACGCTCAGGATATGGGCAAATCCCGATGCATCCTGCAGAGAAGGATAAAACAGCCTTCACAACCCCCGTGTGAATTATTCGAATTAAATGTGATTCCAGTTGGGTCGTGCAACGCTGCAGAAATTTTTGAAAAGTTCATGGATACCATTCTGCGTCGAATAAAATGAGACATCTCTATGGGTTTTTTTGACGACGTTATTATATTCGGACGAAAATTCTGCGAGCACAATACGCGCATGGATATTGTCCTGGAATGCGTCACAAACGCTCGGCTGGTTCGTAACTCCAAGAAATGTCACTTTGGGGACCGTCAAAGCCTTGTGCTGGGTCATCTTGTTGACAAGGACAGTATCTAGTATCCCCTCATGACAGCAGCTGTTAAGGCATTAAGTGCACAGCTATCATTGAAGCAACTTCGTAGTTTTCTTGGTCTTTGCTCTTGGTTCCTGCTTTTGTTTACATTGCATATCCTATGACAAAATTTCGGCAAATAGACGCACGGTTTCAGTGGACGCCTGAGTGCAATTCTGCATTTCTTCAGTTGACGTTCCTGCTGACCTCACGACCGATTCTTGACCACTGCAACCCTACAGCTCTGAGAGAAATCCACACAGGTGATAGTGGCGTTGGTCTCGCTGCCGTCCTGGTCCAACGCTATGGCGAACATCAGCTTATGCACGCCGCTCATTATTAAGCAAAACCTGAATGTTATATTGCACGGTGACAGAGCAAGAATGCATCGCTGTAATCGTTTAGGTTCACCGATTTCCTTTTTAGTTCTACGGACACCCACTCGAACAAACCACCATTCCCTGTGCAAGCTTGGGAGCCTCCGAGACACTTGGGGTCGCCTTGCGCGCTGGGATGTGAGGTTACAGGAATTTAACTTCGGTGTTTCCTACAAGAATGACCGAAAATATGCTGGTGCAGTCTTTCCCGCATGCCGCTTACCCTAATGGACTGCGTCATAGAAAATTGAGATCATCTTTTTGACATCCGAGTTTCTTGAAATCGATGAGTTCAAAGCCGAACACGGACAGACGCCAAATTGGAGCCATTCTTCACTTCGGCCCAGTCTATTGCAACAAGCAGCTATTGTGTACGTGACGGGCTACTGCACAAAAGGAACTATTCAAGCATGGGCACACGCTTCCTTGTGGTGTTGCGGGAGCGTTTCCAGCCAACAGTCCTTCGGGCTAAGCACGATAAACCTTCCTCCAGTCAGACGAGGCGCACAATTATTGCGATCCCGAGCTGCCCGAGGCTCCGCCAGTATGGTGGCTGCCATCTACTTAAGGTGCCTGCAAACGCACTGGGCCCGACACGTAAGTTGCAGTTGTCAGGCTTGATCGGGCTCAGAAGACTGCTGTGCAGTGAGCATTACAAACCGCAGCTCGACGTCGACGCCAAGCGGGCAGTTCAGATCGTTCTCATCAAAACGAGGCGAAGATACTTTGCCGCGAAGACCGTGTTGTGCGTGGTGCCGAAATAGGAGCTACTCTTGAGCCACTGCACCAGCTTATGCTGTGACTGTGCTGCGTGTGCTACGCAGTCATGCGACTTTTTATTTCGATCGTCAATGTTCGCTACTACTCAATCCAACAGTAAGGATTGAGATGGTCGAGCTCTACCACGCAAGGTGTCAACGAGCAGGTCCTAACGAACTCGCCTATTCTGCAGCTAAAATTGTAGTGCACACACCAGGAATTGTGACCGATCGGGACGCACGCACGCAATTGGCTAGATTCGGAGCGAGCTCAAGACCGAAGGTGTTCGTGTGGCAACAATCTATTTTGATCAAGCTCAATTCATATCGAGTGTGATTGCAAATTGAAAGTTTTTGTGTGTTAGCCGTACTATGCAATTCGAGCGGGATGCGTACTAAAACTGCTGCGTAGGGTATCGGCGAAGAGACAGCACACAAAACGAGCGGTAGAACATACAGGAATGTACTAAACTTGTGACGTTGAAGTCTAGAACACGTCCGCCATAGAGCTGTTTTCACTAAATCTGCTGCTGAAACACTAAGAGTTCCACACAACACCAGGATCTCATCGTTAGACGCGCGAACATTTGTTGATCTTCGAAAACTTCACAACATGGCTGCCACATGTACTTCCGGGTTCCATAGTGACTTCCGGTGTTTGCAGTATGCCAAAGCAACGCCTTCGAGATCCGGCATTATCACTGGGAGAAAGTTGTTTGTGCGATGTGGGCACCGCCTATTGGGGAGCGGTGCCAAATCTCGGAGGTCATGTCTTTCTTGTGAGGCGGCGTTTTCATTCGACAGCACCGCACGTATATAATATGTGCGACGGTGCATAAAATAAATTAAAGAAGACACGAAAAATAGGTTATGCTATTGTTCAATGAATATGAGAGTAAAAAATTGCACTGGATAGAAATAATGAAGGCATAATTTTAAATTGAATGCAGCGACAAATTGCGATTAATGTCATTAGACGAGCAATCAGGCGGATTTAGGTGTTGAGGCAATAACAACAGCAACCAGAAGAGTCAAGTAGCTGATTGAGCGTCTTAGTAGCGCCGACGGATACGCAAAAATGATCGCTAAATACCGCCTTAAGAAGCAAAGTAGGTTCTCCTGCCCTTTGACAGAGTAGACACAGCTGGTTGGCACTCTTCAAGAGGAACGCCACATCGCTTTGCAAGGGGGAGAACTTGAGCTACCAGAGATCTGCTGAGCTTTCTTCCTTGTGTTCTTTGTGATTTTTATGTAAGCGCACTTCGAGACTGTCCCGTTGGTGGTGCATGTTTTGTGAGTTGTAAAAAGCGTCGTTCAACGCGCATGTAAACATGCGTATCTTGGTCGTTGCATGACCTACCACAAGCCACCTTGCCGTCATTGCCGAAAGAACAAAACCATGTTTTCGCTACGTCTGCCCACGCATGCAGAGTTTTGAAACAGCTTCTCTGTGCCTCGCCTAGGAATCATCAGAATGTGCTTTGTGCAAGACTGACGGCGTGCGCTGTCAAGAAGCGCCCATCGAGGCTTTCTTCGTGGGCTGTATTGGACTGCAGTGCCATAGAGTGTAAGCTTATTTTCTCTGAAAATAGAAAGCTAGGCGTGTTCTAAAATTGCTGAATCGCGACAGAAGCGAGGACATAAGGCTGATGATATGACTGCTCAGTGCAACGCCGATGAATGTTTCGTGCAGCCTCAAAAAGCTGTGCTGCAAGTGCGTGTCACGGAATTAAGGAATGTTTGCTTAATGATGACAAATTATGTCGCTGAGATTGGTGCCGTACAGACAAACTCGTTCCTCTCATTGCTGAGTGTCAGCTAGTGCTGAAAGTGATGAGAAGCAGAACTGTTTTGATAGGCTCGTTCTGCAGTGAGCCCTTAGAAATACAATGAAATGTAGTGAGAAAGACGGATTGTTCGTCTGCAGAGGCAGTCAGATGTATATTACTAAATATTATTCATCCGCAGTACCTTGAATACTCCTATAGCCTATCATCTTCTGCCAGCTAACTTGGGAGTCTTACATCTTATAGACCATAGCAAAAGATGGTTCGATTGATTAAAGCAGTGTGCAGATTTAGTGTCAATGTTGATCGTGGGACCGTTTTTCAGAGTTTGATTAAGGTATTGGTCTGTACTTTGTTCTCTCTCCGAATAGAGAGAAAAAAAACATTTATTAGAATAAAGGAAAACCGCAGGGTCTCTTGATGGGCCCCTGGGCATGCGTGGAATCCCTAGTTCAGGACCCCATGAGCCGCAGCTGCCCAGCACGCTCTCACTATCAGATCGAGCCAGTCCCAAAGAGCGCGAGTATCTTTCGTAACTGCACTCAAAAAGATGTTTGCACATGCACAGGAAAGAAAAATGATACAAACAAGATGGAACTTGGCAGCATTGTTGACTCTATACACATTTGTTGCTTCGCGCCATTTTGCTACCGCGAGTGTAGCCAGGAGTGGAATGCACCACTTCATGCATGACCAAAAAGCAGAGCCACGGACTCGGCGTAGTGGCAAAGTGATTTTATGAACACTCAGCTTTTTATCTTCGTCTTCTTCACATTTATTTTATCTGATCATCAAAAGACTGCTGCCACAAACAGTCATACATAGTTGGCAAGTGATGTGACATCCGTCTGTCCTGACCATGCGCGATTACCACGTACCTGGATTGCATTGCTGTTTGCTCATCATTCGCTTCGATGCAGACATTCTGCACGCTTAGCTTCTGAGGAGGTGTATGATGGCAACAGTTAGAAGCCCCGAATCCCGTTCTTTTGTACAAGGACGGGATTGCAGGACTGACGTGCGTTTGCTCTAAAGAAAATGTTGGCATGTCTTGCCGTATAAGCTAGTACAAAGTATACATCGTTGCGTATGCCACTTCAGAACCTGAGGTGCTGCTAGGCATAATGCAAGAAATGAAAGTCTCCCATCGCGTCAGGTTCCCAATTATTTTGTCTGGGGTAGACAGCAGCAAAGTGCCTGTCGTCAGGTCTCATCGCCTCAGCGAGACGAGTACATTAAAGCACGCTAATGCCTTTACATGCGGCAGTGAAAGTTGTTCTGCCTCATTATTTTTTATTCATTATTATTTTTTTTGTTATTTTTTCTTGATTCTTATTCTAGCTTCTCTGTTTACATACAGGCGGCTTCTGCGCAGACCTTCACTAATACATACAACTTTTCTTCCTTTGTTTTTCTTACAAGCGTACGTGCTTGCGGCTAAAAAACCTTAAAAGGGCGCTGAACCACCCCTCAAGCTTGGTGAAAAAAACATTCCATGAATAGCATACGCTGCTGTCAATATCTTCGCTAAATTTTGCATTCTTGTGTGGCGCATGGTGCTCACAAGTGGAGTGCGAAGTCACCTTCTTTACAAACTATTTTTTCAACAAAACCTTTCTGCTTACGCGTTTCAGGGCTGCCAGCACATGCCATATTTTGCCATCTAGCAGATTCGCATACTCCAGCTGGTATTGGCCATTGCCTGCTTCAGCCAAGAAGTGGGAGCTGATTATAGTCTGCTCACGCTAGGCTGCGACCGCCCACATAGTAATAAAGCCATGGTCACGCTGCTCATCGGCTGTCGTAGCCGTCAAGCAAATGGTTACAACATTGTTGTATGTTCCTGTATGACAATGTATGCGAACACACAGTGCTCTTATTGGTGACTTATATAGTCCTTGTTTGCTGTAGTTTGGTTTGTATGATCTAAACCATACATGAACTGAACAAACGTGCACTGTTTTTCACTTTGACATGTCGACATGATCTGCGTGTATTCACTGTGCAGTGTGGGTGTGTTCGTCAATTTTAAGCAGCTGGTATCATAGGGCTTATGCCTATTCATGATGGCAACTGCTTAATGTTCCTATTTGTGGGGGCCTGTGGCGTGGAAACAGTCACGAGGTTTTGTGCATTTGGTGTGGAAAAGTAAATACATTTATGCGTAACGTTGTCTACTATAGGCAAAACGTTGCAACAATTAGCATTTTGCCATGCGAATTCTTCCCGCAATTAATTAATTTAATTTATAGGAGTTCTTATATTTGGATAAGCACAATAAACACTATTGAACATGCTGTTCCTTCGGTAATAATAATCGCAGCAGAACCACTATTCAGCTACATACATCACTGCATGATAAAGATGAATGTTGAGTTGAAAATGAAAATAGCTTAGGTGCATGAACGTACACATGCGAAATGCTGCAGCAGCCTGGCATCACACTAATGTCAACATTGGTGATATCCGGCAACGTTCTGGGGACGTACCTGCAACGTTGCCATATACGTGTTAACTTGATGTTTATATTCACCATTGACACTATCTAGGTGTCAGGATGTTGTGACATCACCTGAATGTACAGCTAGCAACGCAGATCTAATGTTGAAGTTGTCTGTTCAACGTTTCAAAACATTTGTTACAACCAGGCTACGCTTACATAACGCTCTCCATTACTGGGGCAGTTATTTCTTTTTTAGAAAAATATTGCGAATACCAAATCAAAATCATTCTACAGTAAGTAAATATGTAAGCAAGTAAAGTAACTAAACATGAGTGTAATGGCATTTTCATAGTGCAATAAAAATAAACTGCGTCCATGTTTTTAGCAACAATGTCGCAGATATTCCTTCTCCTGGCCTTGGCGGTTCCTGCACTTTGGTTTGCCGTCGAAACCACAAGTTCAGGCAAGTAGAAGTGTTTGCATGTTCAGTAGTATTATGCTACTATAAGAATTTATGCATTTTCTCTAAACATCATGTTCTCCTCTTTCCCTTGAATTTACCCGCCGTGGTTGCTCAGTGGCTATGGTGTTGGGCTGCTGAGCACGAGGTCGCGGGATCGAATCCCGGCCACGGCGGCCGCATTTCGATGGGGGCGAAATGCGAAAACACCCGTGTACTTAGATTTAGGTGCACGTTAAAGAACCCCAGGTGGTCCAAATTTCCGGAGTCCCCCACTACGGCGTGCCTCATAATCAGAACTGGTTTTGGCACGTAAAACCCCATAATTTAATTTTTTTCCCTTGAATTTTTAACATGAAATTATTTAGTTCGCCTGCACGACATCCTAAGTTCTTATGCCTTCGTGTTCTCTAGTTACTTTTGTTAGACATACAAATATAAATCTTCCTCAAATTCCTAACATGCATTCGTCAGAAGAAAAGGTGACAATCAGGATGACACGAATGCTTAATCTCAAAATTCTTGTTTAAATGAGTTGAACTACCGAGGTTTCTTTCTGCGCTTCAACTTCATTCTGTCGGTCTGCCCGTACCTTCTGCCGTTGGCATAAAGCAGGTGCCTAGTTTTCTTCTATTCAACATTTCCTCCTCATAACATGCCACACACACTTATATGAGATCACTTATCATCATATAAAGGCAACTAACAATGAAGCCAAGGAAATCATCAGCGAAATTAGCTGTGGTTGAAATTGTCATGTAGCTAAGTGCCACACCAATTGCGCAGGTGCTTTCCTTCGCTTCATTTCAGTTGCCTTTATATGATGATTAACAAATACCAAGCCCCCGATTTCCCAATTTTTCTCTCTTATATATATTGGTACAAGGTTGAAAGTCTTGTATGATTTGGGTATGTGCTGCAAGGAGTAGTGGGTCACGGGGTACGAGAGGGCAGAAGAAGAAGACGTTCGCCTAGCGATAGCAGAACCTCGGCTGGCGCCCAAGACCGTCGGATGCGTCCCAATAAGCCCTCTCTTCACGGAGAGTTACCCGTAACAGAGTGGTGGAGCTCCTGGGTACACCACGTCGCCGTACTGCGGAATTGCGACCTCTTGAACTTCACCGGAGCCGCCATCTAGCCGGTCTGTCGCCGACAACATTCATCATGCCGCAGAACGGAGGATCACATCCGGAGCCTATTGCATCCGCGCAAAGGTCAACGCCAGTTTCTCCTGCACACCATTACATGAAACCACGCTGGTTCGCGGGGAGAGCGGGAGAAGACGTGGACGAGTGGCTTACGCACTACAATCGGGTGAGTCGATATAACCACTGGAACTCGGTCACGAAGCTTGACAATGTTGTCTTATTTTTGAGATAAACAGTGCTGATGTGGTTCCAGAACCACGAAGGGTCCTTGACAATATGGGAACTCTTTGTTGAAGAAATGGGGAAATGTTTTGGCGACATTTTGGCGACAAATTTGGACGACTGGCAAATGCGAGAACTGTCGCCAGCGTTCATACGAGTCCGTCCACCAACCTTGCCTCTACTATCCGGGAAACTACGCGAAGAACTGCGACGGCACAATGAACTAGTGTGCAACACAGCTCAACCGCCGGCTACGTACCCAGTGTATCACTCAGCGCCCACAGCACCATGCGCTACTTTGCCACCGTCTGTGTGTGTCACGGACGCCAGATGTGGCCACATCTGGAGACGTTTCCGTCAGAGCAACGATATGGGCAACGCTTTCACTCCAACCATGATGCACAGAGGCGAACGGCTCCTGTTCATTGTACTGGGGTGCTGTACCCTGTTTGACGACCTCTGCCGGCTGAGCGCTTTGAGCGGCATTTCGTCGAACGTCCTCTGCCCTTGTGCTACAACTGTGGTATCGAGGGCCACGTCGCCAGATACTGCAACGTGACCCCACAACGCCGCCAGCCGCCTAGGTACGACTGATCAACAACATCTGGCCAGCAACGCGTTGGTGGTGCGGGCACATATCCACGCGGTATGTCCAACGAGAACCTGGGAACACTGCGAAACCGTTCACCGGCCTCCGATCGGAGCTTGACACCACCTTTTGCCCCTCGCGTAAGCCGGTCACTGTCTCCCCGGCGCCGCTACCCGTCGCCTTCGCCGGAAAACTAGTCAGCGCGGCCGTTGGAGGTGAGGCCGCTGGACAGTTTTCGATTATGACAGAAATACCTCCACCAATTCGCATGTTTAAAAATAAGGCGTGTGTACGTGTAGACGGTGTCTCAACAATGGCCTTAGTGGACACTGGAGCGACCGTTTCCGTAATGAGTCACGAATTCAAGCGCCTGCTAGGACGAAAAGTGCTGTTTTCGTGGACCGTGCCGATGGAGTGAGTGGAGTGAGTGGAGAACTATTGTACCCTGTAGTTGTGTGCAGTGCAGCAGTTAGCTTGGGTTGTGAAACGTTCAACGCGGAGTTTGTAGTTTTACCTCATGCTACGCATGACGTAATTCTGGGCGTCGATTTTCTTAAGCTGCGTGGTGCCAGTGTCGATTGCCCAACGGGAGAAATTACTGTAGATTCGAGCCTTCCAGCCGTCTTTGTGGCACACCCGCCGTGTTACTAATGTGCGCTTTGTGTGTCCGCAGATACTTTCGTACCTCCACTGTCAGCCAAATGTGTCCCAGTCACCTGTTCTCCTGCAACCGACAGAACATTTGACGCTACAGTAGAGCCCGTTAACCTTAGCTGCCCTAAGAAGAATGTTCTGGTGCCCTATTGTACACTGTCGGCTATCGGCGGGCGTACTGTATCATGGACGATGCTCCAATGAACCCACAATACTACCGGAGCGCCGAAACTTGCGGCTATTCGTGAACATCAAGTATTGGCGCGCGCCATCCTTGCACAAGCCCCCGATGCTACGGATGAGTCCTAGTCGGATGCATGCGCCACGGACACTTCGATGATGGCTATGATAAACAAATCGCTCAGCACTAACCAACGTCAGGAACTGGCAAATATTCTACGAAACCACTTCACGGTGTTAGACTTTTCCCAGCAAGAGGCTCCACCATCCATTCCCCCTTCTCGTGTACAGCATCGCATAGACACGGGGTCTCACCAGCCTCTGCGACAAAAGCCATACCGGGTGTCACCTTCGGAGCGCAAGGTTATCAATGACCATGTCCGTGACATGCTAAAGAAAAACGTTATCCAAGAATCGAGTAGCTCGTGGGCCACCCCAGTAATTCTAGTTAAAAAGAAAGATGGCACATGGCGATTTTGCGTTGATTGCCGCCGCCTCAATGCCGTTACTAAGAAAGATGTATACCCTTTGCCACTGATTGATGATCCTATAGATTGCCTTTCTTCGGCCTCATACTTTTCGAGTGTAGACTTGCGGTGCGGATACTGGCAGATTCCGATGCACAAGGCAGACAAAGAAAAAACGGCATTCGTTACATCTGACGGACTTTTCGAATTTAATGTGATGCCGTTTGGGCTGTGTAATGCGCCTGCAACTTTTGAGCGCTTCATGGATAACATTCTGCGTGGTTTGAAGTGGGAAGTTTGCATGTGTTATTTGGATTATGTGATTTTCAAACGCACGTTTAGTGAACACAACGCTCGCCTCATTGTTGTACTAGAGTGCCTAGGCGAAGCAGGCTTGGTACTAAACTCTAAGAAATGTCCCTTTGGAGAAGGCCAAACACTATTTCTAGGCCACCTAGTGGACAAAGAGGGCATAAGACCTGATCCAGCAAAAGCTGCTGCGGTCGAAGCCTTTCAGCAATCTCGCTCAGTAAAAGAGCTAGGAAGCTTCCTGGGCTTTTGCTCATACTTCCGTCAGTTTATTCCGGGATTTTCTCACATCGCGCATCCATTGACGTGTCTGCTTCAGAAAGGCGTTCAATTTGACTGGACCCCAGAATGTGCGTGTGCTTTTCGTGAACTGAGGTTCCGTTTGACGTCCCATCCAGTTCTCAAACACTTCGATATCCCTTGGCTCCCACAGAACTGACACGGATGCTAGCGGTATTGGTGTCGGCGCAGTTCTTATTAAACGCTTCGACACCAAAGAACACGTCGTAGCGCACGAGAGTCGCTCTCTAAGCAAGCCCGAGCGCAATTACACCGTCACAGAACAAGAATGCATCGCGGTGATTTTCGCAGTACAGCGCTTTCGGCCATACCTGTACGGGCTCCCTTTCACCATCGTCACAGGCCATCACTCTTTGTGCTGGCTCGTCAATCTGCGTGATACATCTGGTAGGCTTGCACGTTGGACCCTCCGTCTACAGGAGTACGACTTCACCGTCTCCTATAGAAGCGGTCGACAGCACGCCGACGCAGACTGTCTTTCGCGGCTACCGCTTCCCACAACGGAATGTGACGCAGACAACTTCGACCACTACATCGACTGAGTGGTCATGACTTAGGACTGAGCAGCAAAACGACGACGCTTTGAAACTGCTTGCTTCCAAACAGAAATCAGCAGCCAAACGTTATTGCCCACGTGATGGCCTTCTGTACAAGAAGAACTATTCTACCACAGGCTCACGATATCTCCTGGTGGTCCCGAAAAGTCTGCGCACTTACATCTTGCGGGCTATGCATGACGAACCAACCTCCGGTCATTTGGGAGCAGCTAGAACGCTTTGCCGTCTTCAAGGACGATTTTACTGGCCTAATATGCGTCAGACGACGCGACAGTACTGTCAAGCTGCAACGAATGTCAGCCTCGCAAACGTCCCACAAGTACTCCTTCTGGTAGACTACACCCTGTGCCACCCCCAAGGACTCCATTCGAGCAAGTCGGGATCGACCTTCTCGGCCTGTTTCCACGGTCCTCTAACGGAAATCGTTGGATCGTAGTGTTCATTGACCACCTGACACGCTACTGTGAGACGGCTGCAATACCATCGGCTACTGCAGCTGACATGTGCGTTTTCTTGCTACGTTTTATCATCCTCCGACACGGGCCTCCTAAAGTCGTTATTAGAGATCGTGGGTGACAGTTTACTGCAGATATGGTTGAAGAGATGGTTCGTCTGTGTTCAAGTTTTCGACACAATACGCCGTACCATCCACTAACAAACGGCCTTACGGAACGCACCAACGGAACTCTCACGAACATGTTGTCCATGTACGTATCGACGGACCACAAGAACTGCGACAGCATTGTACCTTTCGTAAGTTATGCATTTAACACCGCCCAGCACGAAACTACCGGCTACAGCCCCTTTGTTCTTTACACTCGGCCGCCACGTTATACCCTTGATACGATCTTCCCATTTATGAACCACGATGGTGCCTGCATATCTGAGACCGTCTGTCGTGCAGAAGAAGCCCGCCGCCTTGCTTATTTGCGCACTCTTACTTTACAAGATCGCTCGAAGGAACGTTATTACAGCCGACACCGACACGTCACATATGGTCCCGGTGACTTAGTGTGGATGTGGACGCCTACCAGAAAACGTGGGCTGTGCGAAGAACTTCTGGGGCACTATGTTGGACATTACGTTGTGTTAGACCGTATAAGCGAAATGATATACCGCATGGCACGCCTGATTTCAAATGGTCGACGCTCTTCAAAGACTGAAGTGACTCATGTTGCCCGCTTGAAGCCCTGCACCACTCGAGAGGCTGTTTGACTTGCCCGGTGGGCTTCGTCTATGTGGGGGGATGTGTTACAAGCGTGAAAGTCTTGTATGATTCGGGTATGTGCCGCAATCAGTAGTGGGACACGGGGTACGAGAGGGCAGAAGACGACGTTCGCCTAGCGATAACAAAACCTGGGCTGGCGCCCAAGATTGTCGGTTGCGTCCCAAGAAACCATCTCTTCACGGAGATTTACCCGTAACAATATATATATATATATATATATATATATATATATATATATATATATATATATATATATATATAAAATACCGAAGATACAAGACATGCAGCAAGCATTGTCATCACTGAAATTAATTGTGAAGGGTTTTACGTGCCATAAACACCACCTGATTATGAGGCACGCCATATTGGGGGTATCCGGAATAAATTGGAATACCTGGATTATTTTAACCTGAATCCAAATCCAAGTAAACGGGTGTTTTCCCATTTCGCCCCCATCGAAATGCGGTCGCCATGGCCGGGATCCAATCCCGCGGGGCGAAATGCGAACACACCCGTGTACTTAGATTTAGGTGCACGTTAAAGAACCCCAGGTGGTCCAAATTTCCGGAGTCCCCCACTACGGCGTGCCTCATAATCAAAACTGGTTTTGGCACGTAAAACCCCATAATTTAATTTTTAATCCCATCCCGCGACCTAGTGTTTAGCACCCCAACATCATAGCCACTAAGAATTCACAGCGGTTTATCATCGCTACGGCGCGAGTGTCGATCGTGAGCTGCTAGTGACAAGACTGTATTTGCAGTGCTTGCTTCTGAAACACGATTCACATATTAAACCCTCTTTCTATATTTGTTGGAGGTCCTGGATGCCATAAATCCGGCAGCTCTGAAATAAGACGTTACCCATTGTCCCGATCTTGCCTGATCACGCCACCCAACAAGGTCCCACCCAGTCTCCATCGGTCATCAGTTCTAACATGCAGCCTACAGACGGATCAAGCCGTCGTTAGGGCTCGCCGATGACCAGAACATCGAAGACAGGTCGTCATTTGAATGGACGAGCTTGTACAACAAGTTGGATGAATGTGGAAAACTATGCAACGTGATATCATACGTTAACTGCGTCGCAAACCTTTGGTTTCATAACCGTGAGACAGGTGGTCATTTCAACGGACGAGCTCGTACAACAAGTTGGATGAATGTAGAAAACTATACAACGTGGTATTATACGTTAACTGCATCGCTGTTCTGAACCTTCACTGTGAACAACATTTGCGCTCGCACGCGCAGCAGCCAGGCCAGGCGCAAGACACACCAATATAGCCAAACGTAGCGAGCTCGTTGATCACCGGGGCGCTGCCTGGTTTTGGAGGTAAACGTGTTGTTTGATATATACCTGGTCTAAAAACCTTGTTCACCTAATTTGCAATAACCTTGTTCACGTAATTTTCGTTAAGAACATCATTGCTAAAATTGCTAAATCTATCCCTGGTGATACTGAATCAAAATAGCCCGCATAATGTCAACACACGCTTCTGAGCTGCATAATGGTGAAGCCACTCAAGTACAGTATGGTGATGAGCGAATGGCACGTGGTGGTTCTGTACGGCCGCGCTCGCTTCACTGTGCAACGACTGGTCATTGTTTGTATAAATGATTTCGTGCGATCCAAGAACGCTCCCAGTGCAAGCATTTTCTTGGCTAACTCTCGCAGCCTAAAAAAATATAAAATATAAAATATAAAGCAGCCTCTCGCCCATTCAGGCGAAGAGGCTGCTTTTATATTCGCCGGGCAAGGGGCATGGCCGTCATTGATATATTTATAAGTGTTGAGCGCAGTCAGAAGGAGGTACATGGGTGTGCACACATAAACAGATCATGCAGCTATTGGTGTGTCAGGTGGATTTCAAAAAGAATGCGTGTCGAAAACTTTTTTACCTGGAGTCTCTGAGCAGTCGCAAGAAGCGCTGTCTTTCCTTTTGCCCGATGTTACTACACCATCTTGCACAGCAATACGACTTGTACCTCTTGGATTAAAATTATGATATGCACCTAACCTAGTTAACAGTTCCGCCCATAAAAAGCCGTTTGAACGCTTCGCTCCAGCGAGCTCGCCCGCCTCTCCCACATGCCTGCGATGGCCACTTTTAACTTCCTGTTCAAGTACGACCGGTAGCATAAACATTACAATATCTATTCGAAGGCTCTTTCTTGTCTTTCTCATCAACTTTTGGTCGTTTCGTAGCACTCGGTGCCCCACTTTTGTGCCGCGACAAGTGGGTGGTCAGCTGATTACGTTAAAGGAAGTGTGTCGCCGCGAGCATCCACGTAAAGCTCCTACTTGAATTTCACATTCTATTGACGTTTCTGGCCACGTGGAACTTGAGCACAATATTGAGATAGTGCGTTAACCGCCCGCACCAGGACTGCTCAACCGTTCCTCAATAGAACCAGTGCCGGCAGCATTTATAGACAACTAGAGCCTTCTCCGAGGCATGCCCAGGCGAGGGCCTTTACCAGGTACGTCGAACACATCTATGATTTGTGCAAACGCGTTCACCCTTCTATGACAAAGCAAAATAAGATAAACCACGACATGGAAGGCAGCAAAGACAATGCTTTTCAAAAGTTGCTTCCAAACCGTATCACCACGTGAAGCACGTGTCGTGGCACAGTGTCATAGCCTCACCCCGGCTGCGGAAACAACGCATCTTAGCATGGCGGCTGACGCCAAGATTCTATCGCTGCATTATTCATCCGCGGCGAACAGACTAGATAAGAGTTCGTGCAAGAAGAGGCTGCCCATCAGCCTTTGTCTTTGCACACCACTCCATTGCCTGCAGGCCTATGTCCAGTAATCTGACACGTGGCTCATGAGCAAGTCATCGAGGCTCTGCCGTTAGCCTGTCATCCGACTCCTGTCACCGCACTACTAATATATGCGGATGTGTGTGTTTTTCTACAGCGTAAGCTGTTATGGGCTCCTTCCAATAGCCGTTTCGGTTCGCGAGGATGCCGTCGTAACCGCTATCGATAGAATTGAGAAAAAAGTACCCGATTCCCGCTGGGATCGAACCCGCGCCCGCTACGTGGGAGCCAGCTACTCTACCCCTGAGCCACGCAGCCGCTTGCTATTGGGCAGCGGAAAATGCCTTATAAGGCAAGTGCGCAGTGGCAGACGACCCGAGCCTCCACCAGTATGGTGGTGCCATCTAGGTAAGGCGCCTGCAAACGCAGCGTGCGCAGGCGCAGACGACGAGATGCGATTCAGATGAGGCGCGCAATCAACGCGATCCCGAGCTGCCCGAGCTGCGGAGCCTCCGCCAGTATGGTGGCGCCATCTTGTTAAGGTGCCTGCAAACGCAGCGCGCCCGACATGTAAGTTATAGTTGTAAGGCTTGATCGGACTCAGCAGGCTGCTGTGCAGAGAGCATTACAAGCCACCGCTTACCGTCGACGCCGGGCGGACAGGTCAGATCGTTCTCGTCAAAACGAGGCGAAAAAACTGCCGCGAAGACTCTGTTGTGCGTGGTGCCCAAATTGGAGCTACTCTTGAGCCGCTCCACCAGCTTACGCTCTGACTGTGGTGTGTGTGCCGCACAGGCCTGTGACTTTCTTTAAATTAGAGTCCTAAACCATTCTCCAACGTCAACCAACAATTCGATCACCGAACAGCTTTATTTTCTGCCAGCAGCAATGCTGAAATCACTAGAACACTGTAAACAACCGGCCGATCTGCTTTGTTAGAGGAGCCCCTCGCGTTATTACCAGGCAGAAGTTGCGCGTTGATCCAGAAGTTCGCTGTCACGAATTGTGGAGCACATGAGAGAGATAACGAGACATTGTTCCAGCACCGGAACTCAAATTCAAGTGATTTTTTTATTTATACAGCTGCCAGCCAACTAAGGTCCCGCGCCACTCGCGGCGACCCCTGAACTCGTCTTCTTTACTAGGGCGATCGCGTCGATGTCGCTAGTGCCACAGTTTTGTTCGCATGACTTCGACTTCCATTTATGTATGATTTCGTTAGTTAAATTAAGGACTGCAGATAATTTCCCCCATGCTGTCATTTGTGTATTTGTTTATTGGCTTCCTATGGCATGACTAATCAAAAGCGGACCCGTCCGTGTCCTTCCTTCGCGTTCACACACACACACACACACACACACACACACACACACACACATATATATATATATATATATATATATATATATATATATATATATATATATATATATATATATATATATCCCCGCAAAGTCAAATGTATAATTTTTGATACGTTGATTTTGATACCTAAAGCTCTGATTTAAGCACTGGAAACCCTATGCAGGGTCCATACACGTGTTTTTAATATACCGGAGGGAGTTCTCAGTAGTGGATAGTTCTGCAGATCAATTACTAATTAATTACCGTACTAATTAATGGGTACACAATTATTTTTTCATTGTTTTCTTTATACCAATATACCCCCTGTAGCCGTATATAAATGTGAATAAGCTGTTTTAATTTTCTTTGATGTGGAATGGCATTTTGGCTTTGTGGGGCATATATATATATATATATATATATATATATATACATATATATATATATATATATATATATATATTTCCCTGGAAACGAATGACAGGCGCTTCGATGTCTGAAAAAAGAAGACGATGAGCGGTGCTTGTTGTTAACGTTCTAGCTCGCGCTCGCCAGTAACTAGACCTGCCTTTCAAATAGCATTCTGAAACGCAACGTCCCGGCCTGCTTGAAGACCAACACCCCCAGTTTAGGTGGTGGAGGTAACCGGGTTTGGTTCATCCCGGAACTTCGCAGCCGCACGCTACCATCAGCTTTCACCATGACTGATCCCGGCCCATCGCAAGCTGCTCCCGTGCTAACGACAATCCACTTTGCTGCCGTGCCCCGGCAACGCTACCCACCTATATTTAGCGGTACCGAGGACGAGGGCGTCGAGGGTTTGATCTTCGAGTACGAACGAGTGAGCTCTTCTAACAAATGGGGCGACTGCGCCAAGCTGACGAGCGTTCACTTTTACATCACTGATGTAGCTGGCCTCTGGTTCAAAAACCATGAAACCGAAATCACGAACTGTTCGACCTTCACGGAAGCTGTGAAGGTCGTCCCGCCGTGCGCCGGCTTCACGTGGAACAGCTGTTGCGCAATCGAGTCCCACGCAGGGAGAAGACGTTTACAAGCTACATCAAATATGTTCTCTCCCTGTGCACGCGCGTCGACCCTTCTCTCGCCGAAGGGGAAGAAACAAAGCTGATCATGAAAGGAGTCGACGACGATGCATTTCAGATGCTTGTCGCTAGGAACCCCCACACGGTAACCGACGTGATACAACTCTGCCAGACTTACGACGAGCTGCGAAAGCTGTATGCGTCGACGCGCCGTGCTGCTCAAGATACAGCAGACATTTCCACCCTTGCCAATGACGCCGCTGCTGATCACACCATTTTGCTACGGCACATACAGCCGTTCATGCGCGCAGAAGTTGCACATTAATGTTCCCTTGTCGCCAACAAACCTGAGCCAGCGCCGTCATCTTTAGACCCACCTCTTCGTCACGTCATGGGACGCAATTCGCCCAGGCACTACCAGCTGCCGCCGCTCCGCCGTTGCCGGTCATTCACCTTCAGTATACTATATATATATATATATATATATATATATATATATACATGGGGGTAATTGGAGATCACAGAGAGAGGCCTTCGCCCTGCAGCGGACATACAATATAGGCTGAGGATGATATATATATATATATATATATATATAATGAAGGAGAAGAAAGGGAACCGAGGGGCCCGATTTTAATTAATCATAAGAAGCCAACAAACATTAGCACCAAGGATAACATAGGGGAAATTACTTGTGCTTACTAATTGAATTAAAGAAATGGTAAATTTTTGGAAATGAAAATGGATGAAAAAACAACTGTCCGCAGGTGGGGAACGAACCCACGTCTTCGCATTACGCGTGCGATGCTCTCACCATTGAGCTACCGCAGAACCGTTTTCCCATCCACTTTCTGGGGTATTTATGTTTTGCAACTAGAACTAACCCTGGAAGTGTTAGCCAGCGCCACCACTCACAAACCTTGGGGCGGATGCGGAACATCCTTTCTGCCGCAGGCGTCACGCACACACGCACACACACACACGCACACACACACATATATATATATATATATATATATATGTGTGTGTGTGTGTGTGTGTGTGTGTGTGTGTGTGTGTGTGAACCGGACAAGGGGGCCCCAGGGGCTTGATTTTTGTTAGTCACAGCCATTTGTAGCCGACAAGTAATGGGGGAAAGGAAAGCAACCCGCCGCTGGTGGCGGTCGAATGAAGGATGTGCGTATTCACGTCCCTGTTGGGTGTGAGTACGCGCTCAATAGGGTGCGTAACGTGTTATTGAGTAACACGTTAATGGTTGGGACCAATGAAAGACTTGCGTCATTGCCGACTGCTTTCTGACATAACCCCGCTGACCCATTATACGATATCTCATGGCGACAGATGTATATGTAATACATTTGAATGAAGTGGATAGACCAACCTTATAGGGGATCTCCGCTCAAATCTTGTCACTTACAGAGAAGAGAGTTCTTACGGTTTGTCTTAGCACGATTGGTCACAAGAGGATGCGTGCGGCGATGATTGGTTCCATTCAGAAGGGGTATTTTATTTCACAGTATGACGCTAGGTGTAGCAGTCCAGGTGATTTTCGCAGCAATGGGGGTCGTGATGATATTCGCCATTTCTTTTGATGGCATGACAGTGATATTTCATTTCTTTTCACAGAGAAGTTTGGCTTGCGTCGTATGCCTCAGTTACCTCACAGAGATGAGCAAAACCGTAGGCACAGATGCTGTCACACTGCCACTTAACGCCGAATGGAAGCAATCAGCACTTTAACAGAAAAATGAATCGAATATCATGCGAAACGGCAGCAAATTGTCCTACAAAACGAGTTTTAGTAATTGTTGATGTTTTGAAGTTTTGTCGATCTATCAAATCGAATGTAAAGCATAGCCTCCAAACAGTCTGGAAAAATAATCATCCGCAGCACTATCATCACGAGCAATCAAAGACTTTTAAAAAACACTGGAAGTGCTCACAACACATGAATAACAAGTATACGGTTGTCATACATGGAGACCAAACTTCTATCTGCTACTGCCCTATATTCTGCCATTGACGAGGTTGAACCGTCAAACTATCGCCTGCTCACAGAAATAGCCTGTCATACAATAAGCATTAGTTGGCAGTACAGCGTAAAGTTATTGCATTTTACAGCAGCAGGCACTGAACACAATCATTCGCTAAAATGACCAATCAGGACCCACCACTAAGATGAAGGCATGCGCCATTGTTAGCTATCAGTTGTGGCTTCTGGTCAATCGGCCACAACAGCGTGTTTACCAGTGGTAGATTAGACTACGCAGAGAGGCATAAATAAGTTAGTAAAAGCTGTTTCACATACTGCGACTGGAGTGACAAAAATCTGTACAGTCGCACGCATGACAATGCGATTTTAAAATAGAATGCGGTTGGTGTGACGCCGAGGGTTGCTTGCGACCAAATTTTGTGGCATACGCCGCATACTTCTTTAAACGCAATGAAAAAAACATGTCCGTTACAAAATTATTAAGCAGACTTTTATAGAAGCTATGAAAGTCTATGGCTATGAAAATACGTGTGTTTTGTGATTCAAGGACGCTTCAAAGTTTAATTGGTTTTGGAGTGCGCAACAGCGGTTTCTCAAGTTCAGTGCGAGGAGACATGACGGATGTAAACAGCTGTTTGCAGCTGATCTCTCAGCGCTGTGCGCTGTCTCGTGTGTCTTCCATGTCCGTTTCGTTCTGCATGCGCTACAAAAAACTATAAGAGGACCTATCAACAAGCCCATATAGCTGTCCTGGTCGCATATGCAGTATTCCGAATTCGGCTGCAGCGGACGCAGAGAGACCCTCGCGTTACCAGTGCTTAACGTCAGCTTCTGAAGAAAGGATGTGTATATTGCTCGTAATTGCGCATAAGCGGTTCCTACTTCTAGCGATATCCTTGCCCCAACCCGAATGCTCACGTATGCCCCTGAAGGAAGCCGCAAATAATCTGTTTGTAATTACTGAACATGCAATGTAACTTGTGTTGCGATCTTTAATCTTAGCACCAGCCTGGTTTATTCATCGCGGCGCCTGCGCAGTAATTATGTACGCAAGTCCTCCACGTACATAATTATGGTGTCGGAAACCGACATCTTAATTTTTAGGAGCTGCAGTCACTTGTGTACGTAGCATCATAGCATTCTGACATGGGCGTCATGTACTTTCTCGTCTTGTGTCTCGCGTGGTTATTATACTGCGAATCTGTATCAAGAAGCTTTAGTCAATATGCTGCAGCACTGAGCGCAGCAGCGTAGCCCCACGGCAAGCATTAAATACCTTGTTAGGAGTAGGTTTGTTTGTTTAATAAAAAAATAGAAGAGATAAAATTTTGTATTCGTAGTGGCAATTGTAAAGTAAGAAGCTATCGAAACTACCCACCAATGGCATGCGTGTGCGCAGCCGTGGCATAGTGGTAGAACGCCCGCCTCGGCTGCGGGAGGCTGTGGGTTCGATTCCCACCGCCGCCGGGCACCCACTGGTTCAAAAGGGTACAAGCGTACCCCGGCCTGCTTCAGCACATTACCCTAAAAGTTTGTCTGAAGACCTTAGATAACCAAAACATATGCAACTGGAGCAGGTGCCATAGTTCATTTCCTGGAAATGTAAGAAATCATCCCATTTTGTTACGCTGGTCATGTATTTAACCTTTATAAGACCAGTGTTGGAGCATGCTAATAGGAGCCATTTAAAACTAGATTATTTGACCCAAATAAGAAAGTGGAAGGAAAGCATCAACGTACAATAAAATGTGGCATCCCCGAACGGATTGAATCAGCGAAACTTTATGCCTCCCTGAATGGCCTGCATTAACCCAATGCTGAAAACAGGGAAATCAGATTCCCTTTCTTGCTCTTGAAAAGCTGCTTGAATGTCAATAATATACTACATACTTTCTGAAGGAAACTGAGCGGCACTTACAATATCTCTAAGCTTTTGTATGAGCTTTCTTCGCGAACAAGAATGAAATAAAACTATTTACATTTAAAGTTCTCAGAATCCAAACATTGCCAAATCTTTAGGAGACCTAATTAAATTTTCATTATATAGACAATAAAAAGTGTGCCTAAGTACAAGTTCAGACTGAACACGCTTGAATGGTTGAGTGGCCAGCTGCGGAATGCAACAGCGTCCATGGCTGCTACCTCAAGGTACTGCTAGGTTTCACGTGTGTTTCTCCTATAGCCCATGTACCTGGCAAGGGGAATCATTTATTTGGG
>NC_051160.1:51950441-51974878 GCF_013339745.2 Dermacentor silvarum
TCGTACCGTCTTTCGAAGGCAGCGAAGGCCCGTTGTCAGTGCAGACTTGCGCAGGAATGCCATAGCGAGAGAATATGGCAGATATCTTCCAAATAGTTAACCTCTGAAAATTTCGAATGGTCGTCATACACTACGACGCGTCATACACTACTGTACGAGTGCCCTGCTAATTGGAACAGGTTAATTCCGACATGGTACCATGGTCGTTCCTGTGTAGGCCGTAGTAGCAGGGGTTCACTCGGTTAGCTGTAGGCGTATTTAAACACACATGGCACGTTCGTACCAGGTTATCAATATCAATGCCAAGTCGTGGCCAAAAAAGTAGCCTAGTTGCCCTGGCCTTGCATTTGTTCTGCCGCATGTGACCCTCGTGTATACGCCGCAGAATGGCTGCCTTCACAGTTTTCGGTACGACAATTTTGTTCCCCTTTAGCAGTACGCCGTCCGCTGACGCCAACTACGATGTGAACGGTTTTAGTACCCCTTGAATGGTCGCACCTGTGTTTAGTTGTTCTACAAGGCTGCTTAAATACAGATCCGTGCGGGTTTCTTCTTCCGGTCGGTGCTTTGTTCGTGTGCTTAGAATGAATTGCGTGGACATCCAGGTCTTCGGTTTCTTCAGCGCACCTAGGCAGCGTGGCAGCACGGGACAGCATATATGCGAGCACCAAGTTATTCCCGGGGATGAACTGCAACGCATAACCGCATTTAAAGAGACGGATGAAAAATCACTGCAGCCTTGGTGGCATATCCACAACACTTTTTTAAGCGATAAAAATCCGAGCCATGTGATCACTTTCGACCAGTATCCTGTGGCCATACAGAAACTGATGAAACTTTCCGCCCACAAAAACTATAGCGAGCGCCTCCTTTTCAATTTGAGCATAGCGCGGTTCACTATCGCTCACCAGCCACGATGCATACGTGACCGGGCGCCAGTCGTTTCTGTGCTTTTTTTAATAAGGTGGCACAAATGCCGGCACCCGAGGCGTCTGCTGCTACCGTCGTTTCTTTGAATCGAAGAGGGCTTGTAGTTATGGGCTTATCAGTGCTTCGCAGATCGGAGCCCACTCATGGGCGTGCGCTCACATTCATTCGAACACCACTTTTTCTTTCATAAGGCCACGAAGTAATGACGTCTTGTCACTGAGTGAGGGCACATTCGCGAAAGTAATTGACGGCGCCCAACATTCTGCGAACCGCCAGCTTATCATTTGGAGGAGGTATAGTGTGTATTCTATCAATTAAGTCTGGGCTGGAGCGGACACCGCTCCCGCTGATCACATAACCAATAAATGGTATCTGTGTCACACAAAATACACGTTTTTTTTTCGCATTAAACGTCAGCCCAGCTTCCTCCGCTCGCTTTAGTACGGCTTGAAGCCGATCATTATGCTTTTCCCTCGAGTCACCCCACAGCAGAATGTCGTCAATGTATACGCGTAACCCTACTCCTCTCAGGCCTTCGCAAATTGCTGTTAATATCTTCTGGAAGACCTCTCTTGCTGAAGCGATTCCAAACGGCAACCGTGAGAACCCGTAGCGCCCAACGGAGGTGGCGAAATTGCACACGTGCGGCGTAGCTTCGTCCAATGGTATCTGATGGAAGCCAGCGTTTGCGTCAAAACGAGAAAAGTACTTTGCGCCCGAGATTTCGCTTTCAATGTCCTCCCGCGATGGCATCGGATAATATTCACGCATTATACTTTTGTTTAAGGCCCTTGGAATTATACATATACGAAGCCGGCCATCTTTTTTCTTATAACTAAAGGGCTTACCCAGACGGTAGGCTCGTCCACTTTCACGATGATAGAGGCCTCTTCCATGTGGTTCAGATATTCGCGAAGCTGTTCCTTGATCGACAACGGTACCCTTCGGGCGGACTGCACCACTGGAACGGCATATGGTCGCAGTACTATCTTGTACAGTCGCTTTACGCAGCCGGTTCCGCGAAGTAGGTGGCGAAAAGCCAGCTGGGGAGCGTCTTGTTCGCTTTAGTATATACTGCATTCGCCGTTTGAATCTGTCCGAATTCCCGACATGCCTTATGACTAGTAATTGCATGGCGACCTTACTTCACAATAAAAAATGTAACGTGACGTTCTTGGCGGTTTATGTTCAGGACTTTTGTTGAAACTCCGACATGCTTGATAATGCTTTCGTTACATGCGGTTAAAACTGATGTGCTCTTTCTTGGCACCATTACTCAATTAGCACGCCTGAACACAGACAGGTAGTAGGTTGGCTTGCGAGCCATTGTCTACTTTAAATCACAGTTCTTGGCCGGCTATCTTGCCGCGAACTGTCCAATCTGCTCCCGCACCATCAGTTATGCCGTACACGCTGATATTCCGGATATCGAATATCGGCCTCTTGCGCTTCGCCGACTTGGCTTACCTGGCCGCTGCTGCAACATGCCGCGAAGTGATTCTTTTTCGTGCATGCCTAGCAAAACTTTCCGCGAGCCCGACATTCTTCTGGAGCAGTGTGTCGTCACTTTCGTCCACTGTCTTCTGCTCCTCAAAGATCCTCAAAGTGTTCCCTCACCGTACAATTGTAACGTCAAGTTGCTCGCTGAAGGGCTGTCCCACGATGAGAGGTATCACTTGTGACTCGTTCGGCGCTACCAGCACGGGAACGTCAGCTGTTGCTTGATCGACTGTGAGGTTAACGTTTGCCTCACCGCACGGCGTCACACGCCCTGATCCGTAGCCTCCGATGGTGAGCGGCTTGTCTATCGCAGTGCATTTGACTCCGATTCGGTCTGCATCCTCTCGCCGAATAGTAACACACTGGCTGCCGAGGTCAACATATGATCTCACGTCGTGACCGTTAGCTTTAGCAAGCATGAAATATTTTTCGTTGGCCGCGTCCGCTGCATGGAAGTCAAGATCTACGACGCCCTGAAAGAGGCGCGGCCCGCTCTCCTTTTCTTTGCAGTTTCGACCTTCGTGTCCGATTCGGTTGAAAACGCCGCACCTCGCCCTCCGCTACGGACTCGGGTAGTTGAGAGACAGATGGCCGTACTTGTTGCAGTTGAAACATCTCTGCCCTCCTTTTTCGTTGGAGTGTGTGTGTGAGTGATTCTTAAAAATAGGTGGAAGAAAAAAGTACAGCGCCGTAACTGCCTCTCGGGGGAGGGCACCTCAACAGCGCTGTGCAGGGAAGGGGGTGAGGGAGATACAGTGACAGGGTAGAGAGAAAGGGGGTGGGTAAAAAAAACGCGGTGACCGAGGAGCAGCTCGCCGGCCGCGTGCTGGTGTACACTGACGGCTCTGTGCTCCGAGACGGCGCGGCTTCGGTGGCCTGCGTTGCCCCCGAGCTCTCGGCGCAGAGCCGGTGCCGTGTCCTGTGCGCGGTGTCGTCAACGCATGCTGAGCTGGCCGCCATTGACCAGGCTGCCGAGCTGCTGCTACAACTTCCTGTCCAGCGAGTGGCCGTCCTGACGGACTCACGGGCGGCGCTGTGCATGCTGGCCAGGGAAGATCACGGCCCCACCCTCATCCGCCGGCTCCGGTGCAAGCTTGACGGCGTTTGCGAGCGGGGATGCGACCTCGTCTTCCAGTGGGTACCTTCTGACGTTGGCCTGCAGGGAAACGAGGAAGCAGACCGGCTCGCAAAGGAGGCCTATTCCTCGCCGGTCCCGCTGTCGCGGTTCGTGATGCGGTTTGACATTATGGAAGGCACAAACACCGACCCCTCTATAGTCCAACGTGTGCGCCACCCCGCTTAGACGCATAAGCATGTTATACGAAACTCGGAATTTCAGGATGATATGAAACTGCCAACTCGATACACGTGCCGCCACCAGTATCCATCAGCCAATCTTGCTCGACGAGACATGAATGCGGTCCATTCTGGGTGTCGAGGCCGACGTGAAGTGCAGCATGTCGCATATCGACGACGGCTGCAGCCGGGGCACGCCGAGAAACGCCGGATACGTCGGTCACACCTCGCGCCGGACTATAAGAGTGCTACGCTTTCGCTGCATGGTGTGGTGTCCCCTTGGCGAGCGCGCTCGAGCGTTAATGCTGCGTCGGACTATAAAGTGGACTTTAGAAGACTGCGCGCCGACCCCGGGACGGCTAAGTTTGGCTCAGAACCAGACATGCCAAACCAAGTTAAGTAAAGTTAAAGCTAAGAACAAGCCAATCCAAACCAAGATAAACAAAGGAAAACAAGGTTAAAGGAAGGGAAGGACCACAAACTTCGATGTTTGCCTTCTCTTCGCACCACTTCGTGTGAAGCTGCCCCAATTTTTTTCATGTCAGCTGTTCAGTGGGGCAGAAGTTGGTGCACCTCACGTGTCAACTGAGGCAGCAGAGGACGCTTGATGAAATGATTACACGTGGCGCATGGACCAAGGAGTAGCGAGGCGTAGGAGCAACTGTTGTTGCATATAAAGTTTCCAGGAATCTGAAGTTAGATGTTAATGCACACAAATAAGAGACTTTAAAAAGCTCACTCATCTTGTTTGGCGCAGACACTAAACGTTTCGCGTACCCACTAAGCACATGAGGAATGTTCAAATCATTCATGTTCATATTCCGAGAAAGGTTGTTTCAAAGGAAGTTTGACGTTTTATATTGCTGCCGACGGGGGGTAAAATCCTCAAATACATGGCATCTGATGAAAATCCGACCACCAAGTTGTTTTTAAGGCAAAAGTTATAGGCGAGCGCTTTGCTATGCAAACTCTGAAAAAGTGCATTGTAACCACGTGATGACCTCGGCCACTACCAGTGCCTTGGTATCAATGCCAACTGCAAACAAAATATAAACGAAACAATCATGTTTACAGCGACGGTTTGGCGTAGAGCGTGTTGATGCAAGCTGTTATTTCAATCACAGAAATCGTATATAATGTGCACATGGCAACACTAATGAAATGCCCGTTGGTTAGGCCATCTGGTTCAGTGATCACAAGCCACGCTATAACAGTGCAGCATATATTTCGTTCAGGCACGAGCGCACCTAAACGTACATTGCAGGTACATGTAACAGAGGCTAACTATATTTTCTGTGGCCAACAACATACATGTGAACTTAAACTTTCCATTACACCACTCTATCACGCAGATCCTCCCGCAAGTTTAACCGCACTTGCAGCAGAATCTGGCTCCACATATCCGCATGATGAGAAGCATTGCTTTTACACAGTACTTCAGCTTATGAAGCAGACAAAATTAGACGACTGAAAGAGGCGAGTGTACATTGCATCAGCAGTACGCTCGAACAGAGGAAAGGCCTCGAAACAGCATTCTTTCATGGAAGGCATGGGTTATGCGACATCACAATTGAATGAATAGGAAGCGCATACTTTAGAGGCGTCAGTTTCTGTGTATGCGTTTATAGTCGTGGGCATTATTTACAAATGTGGTTGCTTGTGCTAGTTGATAATTTAGGGTGAAAATTAGGTACAGCGCGAAGGACAGGGACTGAAAGAGGCTACACACACTGCGCTGACTGCGAACAATATTTTATTGCTGTTTTCCACATTATGTGTATATATACAAGAGGAGGCATCCCCATAAAGCACCTCTTTAGCACACCATTTGTGCGCCTATCATTTTCGGCGCATGTCGCCTCTTGTATATATACACATGATGTGGCAACAGCAATAAAATATTGTTGGAAGTCAGCGCAGTGTATGTCGTCTCTCTCAGTTCCTGTCGTTCGCGCTGTCCGTAGTTTTTACCAGACATTATTTAGCTCTCAGTTGCAGGTGAAGAGCACTTTGCATTAATCTGGAATTCCGCTGGCATGCTCTTCACTTCTCCGCCATCTACAACCCTCAGCTCATTGACACATGTATGTAACTTGTACCTTGCCTCTTTCTTGTGACTCTCTCTCTGTGCGGCTTTTAAGTGTTTTCCGAACCTGCTTTACTTACGCGCTATATACTAAAAAGCTCGTCGATTGAAAATTGCTACAATTGCCAGACATCACCCCGGCACTGCATGAATTGCAATGGCAAACATGCGGCCAATTCACCAGCATTTTAGTAGTGACAGGAACAAAGAATGGTTGCTACCCTTATGGCGGTGTAAGCCCCGAGAAGTCTTCATAGTTTACTCAATAGACATTAATCGCCCCATAAGCGCTATCCAGTAGAAGGTCTACTTTCTGCGTCGGCGGCAAGCAGGAGTCTCACTGTGTTACTTGCAAAGCCGCAATACTATGCTTCCTCTACAGGAACTTGACATGACTGCTAGGGCCTTCCACCTACTCGTGTTTCGGTACGCGAGATTTGTCACTGCCACTTCCTGCATAGTGGATTTGCGCAGTGCGACACCATATTTGTGCCCGGCTGTCTTCAGGAGGCGCCACAGTACGGCTTCTTCTTGTGAGACTCTATCCCGCACGCAGTTGTCTCTGTCGCCAACCTCACCTTATTGAGTGTTTTCCAGTCACCGTCCGGCTTGGTTCCTACAACACCACTGTCGCCAGCATCTACATAAACTTTCTGGGGGAGTCTGGGACCCCTCCAGACTCCCACTACTGGCTAACTGCCTGAACACTTCCTGCTCTGTTGCGATCTCGAGGACCAGCCTGACCAAGCTGTAAAGACGACAATGCAACCACTACCACGGCATCACGACCATGACCACATACCTTGTGGCTCAATCTATTGTACAATTTAGGTCACTGTGCCGCCCCAGACGGTGCGACGGCGATGGCGTGACAAGAATCAAATAACGAAGCTTTAATGCCGACGACGGAATGACGACGACGATATCCCGATCCTTCGCAAGATGACAGTGGTACGACGACTAGTGTCTGATGTTGATGACGTGATGACTATCGCCTGACGAGAGTCGGATGACGAAGTTCAAATGACGACGATGGAAAAACCACACGTATTCACGACGACGGTATGGAAACTAGCCCATAATGACGAAGTAATAACAGCTATGGCATGACGAGAGTGGGATGACGAAGGTGAGTGATGGTGATAGAAAAACCGCAAACACATCGTGATGACGGTCTGACAACGAATGCATGACGACTGTTTGACGACGTTAGAGTGACGACGATGACATGACGACTGTCGGGTGCCAGAGCTGGAATGACGATGATAAATGACTACGACAGAATGACGTACGTACTAGTGCCCCAAGCTATTAGAGAACTTAGTTCACTTGATCGGAGTAGTAGGCATGATGACGACGACACTAATATTACGGGATAGCGTCAGAGCAATTCCTACACGAGCACGTATTACCACACCTACCCTCAAAACGCAGCATGCTAGCGTCTTGAGGCCTTACGAAACTCTTTTCCGGTGATTTTACGCACATACATGTAAATTGCATGCATGTTCGCTATTTCATTTCTTCCTATATTCTGTGTAAGCGGCGGAGAGCATATGAACGTGCGCCTGGATCGCTACAATATTTCCTTGCACGGCGCGTTCATTCGAATTGTAATCGACACCTAAGGGCTTCTTCCTTGCGCTCTTGCAGAAAATCGATGGAATATTGTGAGTGCTGACCCTATGTATGCCGAAACCTACGCATTGCCCACAGATGCCGCTCCGGATGTTGCTGTCTTCATCTTACGGCAGTAAAGCCTTCGTGATGGGAACATCAAAACGAATAAAGCAGTGTTGCCAATCCGTCTTTCTTAAAATCTCTTGGCAGAGGCTGGAAACCCACTTCATGACATCATGCTGCCTTCGCTTTACTCTATATGCATCAATTTATCACTAAAATTGGAACATGAAATGAACAACATGAAATTTGATAAAAACATGCAACCTGTTGAAGAAATCACACGAAATGGTATATAAATAAAAAGTAATGTTTGTTTACAAATGGAGCTTTCTTCAACCTATGTTACACGCACATCTTTCTGCATTGTAATAACGATCACACTTGTGCATTTTCGGACAAGCGTAGGGTTTGGACTTCCACCAGCTAAAAATCCTAGAATATCTTCTGATGTAACGTTTTAATAATTGCAGCTGCACACATTACCACTATCACTATTTGAGTCTGGTAACAGGTGAGCAGGCCTAATGAATGATTTATTGGTGTTTATAGTGACAATTGCACTCTCTTGCGTGATGGTTGGCTACCCAAGAAGCGACCAAACAAGAAGCTTGAGCTACCCAAGAAGAATTGTCATTGAACTTATTCTTAGAGCTCTACAAAATGTTTTTGTTGATTAGAGTTTTCGCTAAAGTGTATATATTGTTTTTTATTCAGTCAACGCTCACATTGATAGTTCAAGCCGGTCGCAGCAAATGGTGATATAAAAAGACGGTCTCCATACTTTCAGTTCTAGTTGATCTTTTTTTCTTGTGGGACATAATTTATGCAGGAGAGGGTTGTTTTAGTGAGACGGTAAGTGGTGAGCTGAATGTAATAGGCCAGCGTGGGGAACACCTGTTGACAGGACAACATAGTTCTGTCGTCGCTGCATTGTTCGCATCCCTTGGTACTGTCGCAGCGGGTGGTAATCCTAGTTCAGACGGCAGTTCATGCCATTTACCGCCACTACCACTGCTGAAATTGCATGCCCCCGATGGTTCGACCGCATGACGCCCACGCTCGTCATCGCGTCGCAGTCACATTCCCGTTCGCCGCAAAGGCGTTGCCGTCCAGGTCGCCCCAGTTTCGTCGCTTGTCACCATCTTTCTGACTTGGGCGTGTCCTTCAAGAAAAAAACTAAACAAAACGATGCAGCTCCCGGAGGTGACGCTCCACTGTCAACGTCTGCGCAGCAGAATCGCGACGTCACGACCAGGCTGAATACAGTAAACGTAGACCTTGACGGTGTATATGCCCCACCACTCCTTGACACTGGAGCCGCTTTCTCGGTATGAGCAAAAAGCTAAGTTGTCAACTTAAGTAAGTCGTAAAACCTGCGGGCATCTCGTGTTATCCGGGTTGATGATTGAGCCACGTTCAGCATTGTTGGCATCTATGAAGCCCAAAAAACTGTCACTGAATCAAACGAATAACTTTATCGCAACACTTACAATTTACTAGCTGTCCTTGCACAGAAACTTTAGGAACTCTTCCTGGGCCTGAAGTATTTTATTGGACCATTTAGCACTGATTCACTGTGCTGCGGGCGTCGTCCAACTCGGCCTGGCAAATCATTGTAATCTTCACACAAGAGCTAAGCCATGAGTTTGTTTTGTAGACTTCATGCATATGCTGCATCAAGCTGTCATATAGATACCTTTGACGTGCCTCTCACATCGTCTTTACGGCGACATTGTGCTGACACCTATTGTCGATGTTCTTCTGCTACGCACAGCGGCCGTTCCGCGTTTTTTCTGGCAAATCGACAGAGGAGGTCCCCTTAATGCAATATAAGTTGTGAAAAGAAGCAGCGTATATTCGTGGTTCGTGAAAGCAACGGAAAATATTAGAAATTCGTTTGTCAGCCTGAAGCCGAAGAATCGAAGTTTGAAAAAGGCGGTCACAGCAAGAAGTTTGCAGTTTGCAATAGAGAGGGAGCTCGTAGTCTGCAGCTCGCGTGGAAATCATTATTCAAAGCAAACCGCGACGCCTCGCCCCTACCCTTACCGTCTAAATTTTTTTCCAGTGCGTTCTCTTTAAATGCGCACTAGGGGCTCCGGTTGCTGTTCAGAGTGTTGTCAGAAGCGCTTCGGTTTATTCGTGGGTCGATAAATCATGTTCATTAAATTTAGGGGTAATATTTGCCCTTAGTTTCTTGGTAAAAAAACGAGAAAACCCTCTCGCACCTCGTTACTGAACAAAAATAGGACCATTGTTTCTTCTGCTGGCGCAATACCAGTAATATGGCCCAAAAGTTGGACTGCAAATGCCACCGTACGAGTATTCCAAATTACGCAGGTCTATTTGCTGCTACCTAGAGCAAGTGAACATTTCATGCACTCCGATCTGGAGAAGCGTCGAGCTGCTGGCAATGCACGTAAGTTTACTTGCCGACTACACAGGCCTGGATATTTTTGCCAGCCTGCCAAAAGCAAACATAATTGTAGCATCACCATTTGTTTTTTTCATTTATTGAACTGCTTTACTAGACACGTTTCATGTTGGTACTTGTGAACAACCACCATAAAAAGAAATACTCGAGACATTTTCTTGTTAAATTGTTATTTACAGACTTTTTGATTTCATACTAAATGCATACACAAGATGAATTTAGTATGCCAGAAATATGTGAATATTTGTTAAGCCAGGGTAAATTGCAATATTATTGCATTACGTACCAACATTGCTGGTTTTTAAAGTACAATACTGTGTATTGACAAAATCAGCTTCATTTGCACATTTGTAGTTTAGTCATTTGTGCCATTCGTCAACATTGCAAAACAAAAAAGTGAGCATGTCATAACATATTGCATTCACTACAGAATATGTTTGAAGGTCTGCTTATTCTTTCTAATGTGCATCCTTCGCACCAGCATGTTGTAAAAACACCTGAAGCCCCTGTGGTCAGCAATACAGCAACATTCTTTCATTGCCATTTCATTTCATTTTTATTTCCCCAAAGACCGCTGAGGAGGTTTACATAAGGGATGGCTTTTTGTACAAACAATATTGTTGTAACAACGATCAATGTGATATTCCATATGATATATTATGCATGAAGCTTGATGGGCAGGTGATAGTGGCGATGTTGCCAGGAAGGCCGCTCCATTCTTTTGCTGCTCTGGGAATAAACGAAACGGGAAATGTTTATTACGGGCACGTGTGCGAGAAACTTGTCGCGCATATCCAGTGAAATGAGGTATGTGAGTTGCAGGGAAATGTAAGGAGCGCGATTTGGTGACCAGTGAAATAACTTGTGAAATAGAGAGAGGGTTGAAGTCGAGGTTTTTGACGGAATCCCGTCTGCTCCGGAGGCATCTTGAACAAGGTTAAAAATAAGGACACCGACCTTGAAAGAATACAAGAAAAAATGTTTCGGCTCCCCAGAGCCTTGTTCACAATGAAATCAGGAACGTGCGATACTACGTTTATATGGCTTTAAAATATGACCTAACCAGCGCTTGTAGATGGGGGGAGGGATCCGTCATTCCGGTTGAGAGTACTATATGTAATTTTAGGGGCGAAGCTCCTTATAGCGGCACCCGTTCGTCCGCGTCGTAGTAGGTAGCCACGTCTAGTTTTATGAATTGCTCAATAGATGGCGTTGTGTGTCCGTATATGTATGTATACCCATATATACATATATATGTATCCGTATAGTATAACCGGAAGCCGACTGCCGTTTCCGGTTCCACTTCCGGTTCCGCTTCCGTTTCCACTTCCGGTTCCGGAAGCCAGCTTCCGGCTTCCGGAGAACGCTTCCGGCGTTTTATGAAAAAAAAATTCCGAAAGTTGTGTCCGTAGCGCGGAATCGAACCAGGGACCCCTCGCTTCCGAACGCGCGGCGCTAACCACTACGCCACGAAGCGCACATAGACACACGCACCACGATGGCAATAAATACCCAACATTAACGAAAGGCCTCGTGTCTAGCGCGTTTCTAACGCGTTTGTGCTAGCGCGTTACGGCCCGTGTAAGAAGCTGGTGTAAGACGCTGTGGTCTCTCCGCCTTACCTTCAATGCGTTTCGAACGCGCTGCCCAAGGCGGTGGCAAGTCAAGTTCAAGTCGAGGAGCGTTTATGAATACGGGGGGTATACTCTCTCAGCAGTCATGTGATGGCGTCGGCAAACGCGGTGCACGTTCCGGCATGTGTAAATGGCTGCGTAAGACGCTGTGGCCGCTCCCCCTTACTAGAGAGTACTGCACGTTTCTAACGCGTTTGTGATAGCGTCCCCTTAAGCGGGAGATCCGATGATTCCCTCTGGAGCTTCGCCCACTCATCATCATTCACCCCGTGGATATGCGGTGATTTTTTTCATTGTCGCATTTGAATAGTATTGAAGCGTCTATCCAATTCACAGCCGAGGAAGAAAAAGACGGCGAGCTACCTTTTCTGGACCTCCTCGTGAAACGTGACCGGCACAGCCTGGAATTTTCCATGTACAGAACGAGCACGCACACAGGCAGGCATCTGCATTTTATTTAAGTCCACCCTACGAACCAGAAGAGATCGGTGGTAGCCTTCTTGTCGGCAGAACCAACCGTATCTGCACAACGCCAGAAAGCCGGGCTGCTGACCTATGCTACAGTGTACTAGAAGGGGCCCCTTCTAGTACACTGTACCTATGCACCTGCTGACCTGCTGACGAACCAGAAGAGATCGGTGGTAGCCTTTTTGTCGGCAGAACCAACCGTATCTGCCGGGCTGCTGACAAACAAGACAAAGCCGGGCTGCTGACCAACAAGAAGTGCGCCAGAACCTATCGGCGTGAGGCTACCCGAGGTCGTTTGTGAACTCGGTGGAACGCCATCTGTCTCAGCCCCCAAAACCTGACCGTGTGCTCCCACGAAAATACGCCCCCATACCGTATGTTCCCGGTGTGAGCGAGGGCTTAGCCCGCGTTCTACGTGGCTATAATGTCCAGGTAGCTGACGTGCCATCCCAAAAATTACGCCATCGGCTTCTAAACGTGAAAGACAAGCTTCCGAAGACGAAGTTTCCTGGCATCGTCTACGGGATTCCATGTGAATACTGCAACTGCGTATATATCGGCGAGACAGGCAATTTCGAACAGTGGTTAAAGCAGCATGTCAACGATGTCAAAAAGAAAAAGTCGCATCAAACGCCTGGGCAGAAGGTGCAGGTGGCTTGCGCCACAGGACTGATTGGGATAACGGCAAGATATTAGAAAAAGAATAAAATTTGAATTCAAGACACCACTTCGAATCCCTCCTAATCCAAATGACAGATAGCACCCTCAACAGGAATGACGGAACCCTACCCCTCATCTACACGCACTGCCTACTTCATATTTAAAAACCATATAAACAATGTATCGCACGTCCCTGATTTCATTGTGGACAAGGATCCCATCAGGGGAGCCGAAACGTCTTTTCTTGCATTCTTTCAGTGGTCGGTGTCCTTCTTTTTACCCTTATTCAGAGAGAGGGCTGCAACGGGTCGTAGAGAAGGCAAATTTAACAAGTCACAATCGACTTTGAGGGATGAAGCTTTGAGGATTTCATGTGAATACGAAGCATGAATGAATCTAGCAACACCATCTTGAACGGACTCTAAAATATTTGTGAGACCTACTTCGGGTGGCGTTCAGATGGGAGATGCATACGCTAACTCAGCTCTGACTGGTGATTTCTAAGCAGGTTGTTTTACATTTCTGGGAGCGTTACGTAAATGACGTTTTAAGAAACCGAAAGTTCTGTTAGCTGATGACTTTAGAAATGTGCGTGTTCCAGACCATATTGTTAGATAAGGCAACTCCAAGGTATTTATTAATTCAACGGAGACGTTAGCTATGTTATAAGTGAAGTGAAGGGGGTTTTGACGACGAGTGAAGGAAATGAGTTTGCATTTAGTACGGTTTCGGAACATTATTAGCCAGTCTTCACACAGTTCTAGCATGCGATGGAGGTCTTGTAGGATCATGTGGCCAGAGGGGCTAGCAACCCTTCGGTAAATAACGCTGTAGTCAGCAACCATGCGGGTGCTGCAAAGGTAGTTGCAAAACATACATGCAAAGGTAGGTCGGTAATGTATATTAGGAATAGTAGAGGACCGAGAACGGAGCCTTGAGGCGCCCTCGATGACACTGGAAGTGGGCTGTACAATTTGTTATTTGTAAACACTAGTGAACTATTAGTCAACAATTGTATTATCTAATTTATTACATTCGGGTGCAAGTTTAAGAAGCATAATTTAAAAATTATTCGTTTGTGGGGTACTTTGTCCAAGGCTATCACGAAGTCAAGAAATATGGAGCCGGTTTGTTCGATAATGTCAAGGTTAGTATGAAGGTAATGAACAAAGATGGGTTTCGCAAGAGAGACCCCTACTAAACCCATGTTGAAAATTGAGAAATAAGTTATGAGAGTCCAGGAAATTCATGTTGTAGTGGTAAACGACACGCTCCTTGAGGTTGCAAGGTATGCTGGTCAAGGAAAATGGTCAGTATGACAGAGGTCAGTTTTTGGTACCGTAATTAAAGATGGGAGTAACCTTTCCCACTTTCCAGCCATCTGAAATGATACCTGTTGAAATATATTTCGAAAATAATAAAGCAAATTAAGTCAAACAATGAGCCCTATACTTTTCGACAGTTTCACTTTATTGTCGTCCAGCCCAGATGCTGATGACAACTTGATCTTTTTGATGATGGATGAGATACCATCAACGAAAAAGCTGATTTCGGGCAAGGAAGATGGAATATAAAATGAAAACATAGGTCTTTATTGGAATCAGATAAAAAGGCGTTGTTGAAAACATGGGCACATACAGCGTTTGAAATAACCTCTGCGAAGTCGCTAGCTAGAGAGGTAGTAACCACTACTTGGGGCTCAATTTTCTGCCAAAGCTTGCAGGGGTTATTACTTGACATATTAGGCAAGTAATTGTTAAAGAAAGCGAATTTGACCTTACGAATTGCTGTGAGATAAGCTTTTTCAGCTGCACAATACTTGTCCCTGTTTTTGGTGTTCCCCTTATGTCTGGCACTTCGGTATAAAAGTATTTTTCTTGATATTCAAGTCTTGCAAAGCTATTCTAAACAATTTTTTGGATGTTTACAAGGACAGTAGTTTTAGGAATGAACTTCTGCATTACCTCGGTTAGTTTCTGCTCAGATGAGCCAGTTTTTATGAACAGAACCATGGTAAAAATTTGCCTCAAATGTCTATAAGAAGGTGCTAAGTTCATTATTTGTGACATCATGATTACCCTTATCGCATAAGGTAATAATAATGGCTTCTGTATATATTGTTTACACAGTTAAATACACTAAATACCTAATGTGTTTTTTTCTGCGTACTATTCTGATCCTTCAAAGTTCTCCTGAAATCCCTCTTTGTGAAATAGAAAGACGTATTGGCATTTTTTTTCTTATTTTCTCAAAGGTCTTATGTCAGACTGACATTGCACCATATCGTCGGCGTCTGTCAGGAAAGATAACCTAGTGACAACAAATAAAAATTGAACATAGAAAGCTGGGAACGCACAAAAAAATGTGGTTGATCCCTCTTATATAGAAATCGGTATAGAACACGAAAGTGAAACGTGTCTTCACAGAAGTAGTGTAATGTTTATTGCACATTGATATATAATGTCTATTGGTGTTTTGTGGCTAAAGCGCCCTTAGGCGTTGATGCACCCACGCTGACGCCTGGTGGCACGTCTCCTCCATCACGACTACCAACGTCGATGACCATGAGCAACCGTCGTGCATATGGAAGCTGCACTACGCTGCACACGCTAGCACAACGCGAAAGACGAAGCACGTAATTGACACAGTAATACAACGCGCAAGACAAAGCACGTAACTGAATCGTCACCGAGTCAAATCAGCGCGTACAGCACGTCGTAATTGCAGCCTCCGCGATCAACTTCAGAAACATTTTCAGAGCTAATTGCGGAGGCCACGCTCCGCTGTGCTGAGTACGGTGAACGCCACCTAGGTGGCGTTGGTAGTGCTTCTTGATGCCAGCGTCCCTTCGAATGCTGGGATCGAGGCGTCGTAGTGCTGAGACCACCGAAGCGTTCACTGTCGGTGCGCGTTAGTGTCATAATGCAGTACTTCTCTTTTCTGCTCGTAGGCGGCGGCACCGCCCCGAGCAAGAGCGCGGGTACACGGAGGAGTGTCAGATATATAAGGCGCGTCTGTGTAGCTCTCTGCAAATGCGTTTGTGGCGCAATGGGTTAAACGCTCGGCGATCTATCGTCGCGGACCGAGAGGTCGTGGGTTCGATTTCCAAATTTTGCATGTTTGTGGAACTTTTTCTTCTGGTTTCTTTCTTTGTATTATGTTCGTGTACATTGTAAGAACGTATTTCCGTCACGGAAATACGTCAGTGAAGTCTTGGTGGACCCCGGCATAAAACACTTTCGTGTTAAAAACAGGTGCACTTACCTTGCAGTATTGTGGCGTCCTTCACCTATTCCGTGTATATAGGAAACCCTGCCATCAACCCTTATTGTCGCGGCAAGGTAGACTGCAAACTGGACTTGTGTCTATTACACTCTTGACGCTCCCGATGGCACGATCAGCTTCTGTATTATTGCACGTATAACTCATGCCACCAATTCCTGCACACCATCGTTTTCAATGGCGAAAAATGTATATTTTGGCCCTATAACACTGCTCATTTAGCTAGTACTAAAATAAAACTTATGTACAAGAAATCCACAAAAGCGCCGAATACGCAGGGTGTCAGGCAAAAAGGCGCAATTTCTGAAGTTACGTTCCATGTACCCGTATGTTCAGTCGAGGTACTCAAGCTGTTAAACAAGGAATGAAAAGCTGCCAGAAACAAATGTGGAAAACTCCTCAAGTTGCGGTTTTCAGATGAGATTGTCCTATTCGGCAGCGCTAGATATCACTTGCAACAATTAATTTAGGACTTTATCTGACAAAGTGTGAGAGTCATTCTATGCCAAAAGTTAAGGTAGTTTTCTATAACGTAACAAGTGAGTGGTGATTCGTGATTGCCAGCGAGGCTCTATACTGTGTGTAACCACACGTTATTCTGTCTAAATTAGACACAGATGACGCGCATTAGAAGATGATCATATGCAGAAATAATTGTTCGGACCACACGGCTGGCATTCCAAAGCCATGACCGGCATCTTAGCGCTAACCTTGGCAAAGAAGTATACAAAGTGTTGCATTTTTCTGGTACTACGGAACCGGTGAGAAATAGGGATGTTTGCGGAGAAGCTTGAAACAACGCAACAAACGACAGAAATTATTACGCATCTCTAACTGTCACCTATATGCAAATGCGACGGCACTATATATACTCCAACGGTCCCCTTTATCTAAATGCGACTTCATTATATTCTCCAACTGGCACCTTTATCTAAACGTGACTTCACGATATACTAAAACTGTAAGCTTTATCTAAACGCCACTTCACTATACACTAAAACTGTTAGCTTTATCTAAAAGACATTTGCCTTATAGGTGCGTATGTTAAGGCTGTCATCGCTGTACCAAAACAAGAAGCGTCTTTTTACCGTCATCCTCCCCGTCGGCGATTACGGCCGATCTCGGGCTGTCATGGTATCGATGCTAAATTAGCAATTTGCATGGGTTTGGTTAGAAGGTCTTCTGAAACGACAGCAACGCGCAGTGAGTGTGGCTGCAAAAAAAAAAACCTGGGCAGTTTGCATTAGTGGGGCAAAGGGGAGTAAACAGCGAAGCTGGTAATCTACCTAGCTTAGAAGCGACAACTTAGCAAATCACAGGCTGATCGTCATGCTACCCGTGTTCTCCAAATGTTTGGAAAAAAATAATGTACTCTACAGTAATTGAATTAGCAAACAAGTATAATTTGATTAGCTTTGGCCAATTGGTATTCGTAAAAGGGAGGTCGGCGGAACTTGCAGATGCCAGGCAAAAAGAGGTAATTCTAAGTTCCTTCAATGATTAACGTCTGATAGCTGGTATATACGAGTACATTGCCTATTTGACCATCAATTACATCTAACACACCTAAAAACTTGAATTGTATAGAATTACAGGCACACCGCTCGTGCTTATAACATCCTACTTAGAACATAGAATGCAATGTGTTTGCATCACGGCAATTTACCACCCTACAAAGTTACATCAGGTGTCCCCCAAGGGAGCATACTTGCACCGCTGCTATTTAACTTCTCTACCGATGACATCGCACAAATTAACCACGGTCCTTAAAACATAACTTATGCAGATAATGCAACAATTTCGTTCATAGCCATTGTTATGAAACACTTAAACGTAATAATTATGAAGGTCTCCAACATTTACACAAGTGAAGCGTAATGAACTCTCATGAAATTAATAAAGCTAGAAACAAAGCTAGTATGTTCACACTTCGACAATTAGCTGCAGTACTCACGTTGAGTCTTCTCATAGGAAATTTTCGTATAGAAATTGTTAACATCTTAGTCACTTGGTGTATTTTAAAAAAGCACCTGTCTTGGAACGTCCATTGTAACTTTGTTACTAAGGAGATAGCAAAGGCAGTATAAATAATTAACTTGTACTTACCAGCAGGTGATAAAATGGATTCTGGAGTATTACGTGCCAAAACCCCGATTTAATTATGAGACATGCGGTAGTGGGGGACTTGAAATAATTTTGACCAACAGGAGATCTTCAACGTGCCCCCAAAAGGCGTTCCTGCACTTCTCCCCCATCGCATTGCGGCCTCCGCGGCCGGGATTCGATCCCGCGACCACGTGCTTAGAAGCGCAAGACCAGAGCCATTATTCCACCGCAGCAGATGGATGAAATATAATTTAAAAAATTGGTGTCGAACCGTACGATACCCAGTCACAATACTGGATACATACATCGTAGACTGTCATAACTACCAGCACCATAGCTAGACGCGCAGAGATCCCTCAAATCAAATAGAACAACAAAACGGAACACGACACCACACTGGCTCTTTGTTATGCAAATAATACAATTGATTGCCCTTCTCGTGCACTCCCCTCCTCCCAAATCAAAACACAAGCCGCTCAGAAGCCACATTTCTTCTAAACAAATATTGATATATTCGTAAAAAGGTATAGTTCCTGTGTTACATAATTCGGTAAGATGTCATTGACAGATGTTCTGAGATAGCGGTTGACAAGGATAATCCGGAGTAGTGCCGCAAGGCCACCATTATGAGCGCCCTTGATATTCTGCAAAAAAGAGCGAATTGAAAGATTATATATGTTTGCTGAACCTAAAACAGTCCGTATCACAATTGTATAAATACTACTGCAACTATTTGCACTGATCTCATAACGACTTTACAGAGCTACGAAATTGAGGCATCTAAGTCACATTCGCATGATTTTGGATAAGCAATTAGTTAAAGCGTAGAGCTACTCAAGATGTGGCCCTTGTTAGCTATCAAGAAGCATGCAATATTTAGTGGGGTTGTTGGGCGGGTCCTTCGATCATATTCTGCGAGAAAAGAAATTATGAACAACGCAGAAGACGACGATGGAGAATATGATTACCTACTGCCCATTAGCGTCACTATCGAAGGAATTTGAAGTATCTTAAGTTACCTTATATCCTCTACGGTTGATAATGTCATTTCTATAATACTAAGAAATATACCGTCAGAGTTTCTACACGAATTCTCTATTATATAATTTAGAAAGTGGCCAAGGTGGCAATAAACACAAAGCCGAGAACTGATGTATAACAGGCATATGCTGTAAGATGCACAAACGCATAGTATCCTCTCATGTTTAGAAACCACCTAGCATGTAACATTTTCTCTCTAACCAGCAGGGAGTGCCTTGTGAAATGGAGCAACTAGAATTCACCGCTGATTTGCACTTTAGTATCGACCATAGCCTTCAAATAGGTTGTATATTTTTAGATTTCTCTAGAGCTTTTCACCGTGTTTCTACCTGCCGGATGAATACACAATTCACTGCACTAAAACCGGACTCATTACGCTATCGTGGCTCCTCCACTTTCTCTCAAATCGCCAAGAGTTCACTGTCGCTAACAGCTCATGATCTGTTCCTTCCTTTTTAACATCCGATGTAACTCAGGGGCACGTCCTTGTCCCACAACTTTTTAAAATAAACATAATGATGTTACAGGTAACCATTTAGGTTGTGTCAGAATTTTGGCAGTTGACTGCATCATATACCATCAATTTTCTAGGACTGTTCGCTACAGTACCCTACAAAATGAACTGCAGCAAGGAATTAACTTATGCAACACGTGGCTGAAGTTGCTTAGCGCAACTAATTGTGAAGTTATGCCGTTTAGGCGTAAGCGATGCATTTCCGAATTTTTCTGCTGCTTGAGCAGAAATCCTGCGTCGTGTGTCTCATCTTTCCATTACCCACGTCTTACTCTATGAACAAACTAGCCCTGGTCCTTTCGCATACAACTACCTGTTCCGGTGCTTTTAGATCTTTGCGATACTTATGCCTAAACCAATGCAACTGCGCAGCTAATATTCGTTATTTGCCGTTTGAAACATTTAGATAGATAGATAGATAGATAGATAGATAGATAGATAGATAGATAGATAGATAGATACACATAGATAGATAAAAACACATAGATAGATAGATAAATACGGTCAAAGTAGCAAATGTTAGCCATGAAATGCTTCGCATTTAATACAAACGTCTGCATTAGCGAATATGTTAGTGTACATTGTAAAAAAACCCACACTAAAATTCCTGAGCCTCACCAAATGTGTCAGCTAATCAGCTGGTTTTAGACTAGAAACGCAATTACCGTTGAAACATAACAAAATTACATGAAGGGACAATTTACTGATCGATTAAAATGAAAGCGGGAGTCATAACTCGTGCCTCTGCGGACTTTTTAAAGGTTGTATTCTGTCCGCCGGGCACCAGCAGCCGCCACAGGTGCACGGCTACTGAATTGTTATTTGAATGGGGAGCAAACAAGTGTTAGCCACCACCGGCCGCTCTAGTAACGTTCGGCCGAGAGGTCAGGGATAGCTTATTACTATGCCACTCTTTGCTTTAAATCAAATTTGGAATCTAAGAGGGAAGGCATGCTCTATCGTGGACTGTACCGATTACGACAGAGAATTGAAGGTGTGAGAAGGGACTATGTTCGAGCTACCCAGTGAGTACGTGCCATGTTTGCAACCACTGGTCGTACACATATTTCTGCAAGGCGAGTACAGCAAGCTCAACCACCAGTGACCGCCAGGCTAACACCTCTGCACAGCGTTATTGCCGCCATGCCTGGCACAACGTATCATGGGATGTTCAACTTCGATGAGTTTGAAAGTCAGCTCTGCATCCTTCCCACGAAAGAATGATTGCCTTACTAGAGTAAATTCACTTTCCACAGCAGTAAAGTCCAGAGTTAAAAAATAAGCTGGTAGCGAAAGTTTTCTTCCTGCGCTGGCAGTCGCTCAAACGACATTCAAGCGATCGTTCGGCCACTTACAACATTTTAGTGCATGCGCACGTGTATACATAATATGTGCTTTGTGTATTCATCAAACCTTTCCCAAGTTATCGGATCAGAGCTGGCGGCTACAACGACGCAGTCGAAACCAAGCACCGTGGTCATAGCAAGTCGCAAGCATGCATTTTCTGCGCACACACGCGTATTCTCGAACGAAGTTGCGGTACGCACTGTTAATGACAACAGGAGCAGGACCGCAACCGTCTTAGAAGCCCACCATTGTGAAGACTGTGTTAAAGGTAAAAGAAAAGATGAGGTTGTTGCACTCGCCACTTTCACGAGGTAAGCTTGCAGCAATAAAATTGCAATGCAATAGGAAACGGATAAATGAATGGTATACATACACTGCATCTGCAATTTTACCCAATCTGTGTCGTCTACTCATTCACTGCTCACCCTGGTGGCAGAAATAACAGCTGTCTGAGCCATGCTTGAGCCTGCTGTGGCAAATAAAAACATGCCAGCAAGCGCCCATCAGATCGCGCCTACTATCGGGCGCGGTTATATGACCAAATATGGCAGCAGCCAGGAGTCAGGTGCTGTAAAAGGTGTATAAGCATTTATGGACTGAATCTCTTAAGCAGACGTCACGGTTTCTCAAATAAAATTATCTCATAGACACATTCTATCAAATGCGACACGAGTGATCATTGCTCCGAGATTCGAATCAATCTTGGCAGAAACATGCCAGCTCTTCAAATTTTCAGACGACGTACAAAAGCAGAAGATACTGACCGCAGAAACACTGGCATATATTACTTGTATATCGGTCGTTCCTGCAGTTAATTGCCCAACGACCGTACCTTACGTGGCAGTCATTGATCTTCCATTCCATACCGGTAAAAGTGCAGGTCCTGTCTGATGGCACTAAATGGTTGGAATAACAAAAAATTAAAAAAAAAATGTCACTGAAAACGTCCAGTGAAGGCATGCACACTTTTTCAGAATTTTCGAAGAAACAATTTCTGTCATAACAAGACGTTTTCTTAAAAGTCAGTAATTTCTTTCTCACGTATCTAATGATTCACTGCTTTACTTGCCCTTGTACAAAACAATAAAGCCATGTGCAAACAACCATTGTCATTCCAAACGGTTCAGAACAACAGCTTTTATGAAATCACTACCCTGCATAGCCACGTTCACATGAATTCGAAAGTGGCGAATCGCATCGCCTTTCTAGCGCATCGCACTGATGTAAACAGTGGTAATGCGCTAGGAAGGCGCATTGCATTAATGTGCTAGGCGATGGTAGATTTACCGGCTGGAGTCGACGCACGCATGTGGCGCTACGTTCTCGGGAGAGTTAATGCGTTACATGTAAACGGCGTCGCAACGCCTTTCTCAAATGCCCTATAGCATAACGATAGAATGGCGTACAGGGAATGAGGTCGATGGAATAACGAGGTTGGTGTGACGTTGACGGCACGAAGACAATAGGATAACAATACTGGATAACAATACTGGATAACAATACTGGATAACAATACAATGGTGAAAGGACAGCTTGACGAGAGTCGGATGTCGAAGTTACATTGATGAAGACGGAAGGACCATGACGGCATCCCGACGACGGCATGACAACACATGCATTACGATGACTCTATGACAACGATACAGTGACGACAATAGCATGACAACGGCATGAGGTCAACGGGATGTCGACGAGTGTATGATGACGATGGCGTGACAATGACTGTATCTCGAAACCTGTATGACGATGGTGGAGTGACTACTTATGCATAGACATGACGAGAGTCTGATTAGGAAGCTTAAGTAATGATGATGACACTACTACGACCCCATTACGACGACGGTGTCACAATGGAAGCGTGGTAGTGATTGTATGACAGTGACGACATGACAAGGGCGGCATAATCACAATTGAATGACAACAACATTATTATACAATGTCAAAGAAAGATTAACGTCGATGGAATGACGGGGGCAAAATGACACGACAGCATGGCGACAATGGAATGACCTTACAAAAGAGGTAACAATTACAAAAAGACAACTTGATGACAATGGTATGATGACGACTGCGTGATGACAATGAGGTGACGATGACGGCTTGACGAGAGTCGAATGACAGAGGTGGATTGACGACAATGCAACGATCTCGACGGCATCACTACCCGAACACACTCCTAGTGGCCAAAGCTATTAGACGACTTGGACCACCTGGTCGGATAGAAGGCATGACAACGACATCCTGATGAGCGAGATCACGAAACTGGAATGACGGCGATGGAACGACAATGACGTCATCATTAGGACTGTGTGTCAACGAATGCATGAAAACTGTAAAAAGACGACGGCATGACGTCGACGGCATGACGAGGGTCGCATGACAAAGCTGGACTGACGGCGATGCAACGACCACGACAGCATTGCGACCACAAGACCATACCTAGTGGCCCAAGCTATTAGATAACTTCGGCCTCGGGGCCGGGGTAGACGGCGTGAAGACGACGGAATAACGAGAGTACGATATCACGAAGGTGGAATGACTACAATGCGGCGACCACGATGGCATCACGACCAGGACCATACCTATCGGCCCAAGCATGTAGACAACCTTGGCCACTAGGTCGGCGTAAGTATATTGATATAGATAGATAGATAGATAGATAGATAGCCTCTAAACGGTTGAAGTGGGCAAAGAATGCTATTCGCACTAACATCAAAGTCAGCAACGTGCTCTCTTTCGCCGTGTGATACGGGCAATTTTCAGCTTCTCTGGCAATATGTCTGATGTTTCAGCCTCTTTACTTCCTGGTACATACAATGTTCCTCGTAGATTGCGTTTGCATACATTTTGAATGAATCGTTTTCTCTTTCTTTATTCCATTCCTCTTAGGTTTGTATCTCTAGCTGAAGTTTCTGTTTGATTGCACTTGTTCGCTAATATCATGCTCATTTCCGGTTTACCTTACCTTTATTGATAGATAAAAGGTTATTTCAGCAACTTTCTATGTGCTTTATTTTGTGTGCCCATATTATGTCCATGTGGCTTTTCTGTACATGCATCATTTACTTTTGCCTTTGTAACTTGTTAATTTTATTAAACTGTATAACATGTTTCATTGCGATTGTAAGGGGTTTTATTGCGATTGTATTGCGATTGTAATTATATGAACACTCCAGGCGCATTTCTGCCATTGCCGTCGTCTTCGTCGCCGTGAGGTTCCGTATAAAGTCCACGGCGATAAAATTGTCGCCTTGCGCCGTACCCTGTATTTGCGAGTGAAACCGTGCGACGGTGAGCCGTTAATCGCGGCTCGCGCCGGCAAGGGCGGGAAGTGAGAAGAAAGCGCACAGTATTCCAGTCGCGCACAACGCTCTGGAGGGAGGGTAGGGAGGTGGAGGGGCCTCGCTTTACTGCGGCCGCGCGCTCCTGCCGGGCGGGAAAGCTCCGGGGAAGGGTATA
>NC_051160.1:51974978-52064425 GCF_013339745.2 Dermacentor silvarum
TCCTGAGGCGCGAACACAAATCACGGTGAATTGACAAACTAGCAGCAGTGTCTATTAAAGCTTCCACGTGCACTCCTTCAACGAAAACAGATAGCATATTATGCGGACACGCTGGAGGAATTTCTGTCCTGTCGAGCAATGCAGTTATTCCTCCAAAAGCTGCATAATTTAGTTTTCCGGGCGACGATCGGCGAATGGAGAAGCTGGTCGAAGTGGCGACGTAGAGCGACGAAGGGGTGACGGCGAGCGGCGTCTGGCCGGACGGTAGCTAGGAGCCGTCGCGGAGGTTGCAGGAGGCGATGGAGAGCGGTCGGAACGCGGAGCATAAGGACGGCGTTGGAAAGAGGCCCCAGCAGAAAATTCGTCCCGTTCGTAGGTGTCAAATCCGCGACGCTCGTCTTGCTGCCGCTTGTGACAGAAACATGCGATGTGGCCACGATATCCACAGTAGTAACATATAGGTCAGGTTGGACGCCATGGTGGAAAGTAAGGTTGGTGAGGTGTGCTGGTAGACATCGAAGCCAAGTGCGTCTGCGTTGGTTTAGGAGGCATCGATGGCACGAGGGCTGGGGTAACTGCGGCTACCTGCGCGTACGTTGGTGGGGGCCTAGGGACTAGAGGGTCCGTATACGCCGTACCTGCCATAGACGCCAGCTCCTCCTTGACAACATCACGCAAAGTGGTATTGGGGGCGTGGCCAGGAATGGGACCTGCCGAGAAGTCAAGAGACTGCAGCTCTTCTCGTATGATTGCGCGGACCATTGCGCGCAACGAGGGATCGGCGGTATTGTTGTTGTCAGGGGTGTCCGAGGGTGGCAATCAGACAGATTCGAGTTCTTCGAGGTGCTGGCACGTAGCTACAATGTCAGCGACGGTAGCCGGGTCCTTGATGGCCAACGCATTGAAGGCGAGAGGCCCAATGCCTTTGAGTATGTGGCGTACTCTGTCTGATTCGGCCATGGAAGCGTTGACGCGTCGACAGAGAGCGAGGACATCTTCTATATATGAGGTATATGACTCGCCGAGTTGTTGTTTGCGAGTGTCGAGTGTCTTCTTCGCGATGGCGGAACGAACGGCCGGAGTACCAAAAACTTGTCGGAGCTGCTGCTTGAAACTACTCCAGTCGGTGAGGTTGATCTCGTGGTTAAAAAACCAAGACTTAGCTACACCCGTGAGATAGAAAGAGACATGGCGTAGCTTCGTCACCTCGTCCCAGTGGTTGGCAGAACTCACCCGGTCGTAGTTGTCAAGCGAATCCTCCACATCTTCCCCACGAAAGCCAGCAAATAGATGAGGGTCGCACTGGGGCCCACTGATGATCCAAAATGGAGAGGCTGCGGCAGGCGGAGCCGAGATTGTATACGTAGAAGTGCCAGAGTGCTCGTCCTCCGGCATGTTGGCGGACAGCTGGCACAAACGGCGACCTGAGCGAAGCTCCAGGAGGTAGAGCGGGCGAGCAGAGGACGGCGGACCGAGGAGCAACCTCCACCACTTGCGACGTAGCGTTAACACGACCTTTAATACGCCCCGAAGACGCGGCGGGCCGATCACACTCGAGGCAGAGATCAGTCTCAAGATGAGTCCCCACAAGCGATGAAGACAAAGAAGCCGATATGATGATGAACATGTGCAGCCAACGAAGAAGTGACTGAGAAATGCCCACAATATATATATATATATATATATATATATATATAATATAGGGTGTTTCAGCGAACACTTTCAAAAAATCCTAAAAGTAGGTTTTTTGTGAAAAATGGGAATTTTCTGAAGGGGCAAGCTTTCACGTTCGGTGGACGTCAGAAATTATGAGAAACATGCGAATTACATAGGTAATTAACTAAAATTGTCTAACGAACTTTTTAATTAGCGACGTTTGGCGGTTATTGCTAATGGCGAGTTAAGTCTTTAAAGCAAAGAAAAAGTCACTCTGTAAAGCTCTGCAGCCCGCGAAATCAAGCATTTTTTCCCGCATGAAACCGAAACGCGGCGAACATGGTGCGCCGGAAATCTAGTGCAAACGTAACGTCCGCTGATGACGTGTTGCGGTGACTGCGGCGCCCAATTCGAAATATCTGTGGTGATTCCCCAGGCTAGGGAGCATCAACGCTCAGCTTAGACCACGGCTGGCGTTATCTTTTCTTTCGTTGGTAGGGGCAAGAATGAGGCTAGCCATCGCCAACTACACGATCATCCGCTTTGGGAGCCCTGGTAGGTGTTGCCGGCAAGTTTGCTTATTTTTTTTTCTCGACCATTTGTGACGTCGCTACCTGACGAGCTAGATGTAAGGCGTCGCCAACCTAACGATTTACTCGTCAGGTTCATCTGCTGTTCTTTTATAATCGCTGCGTGTTAGAAAGCGCATGAGACAAAGGAAAGGTTCGTTTGCGGAGAAAGGAGGACATTCGCGGCAGTGGCTGCATGCTGTTAGTTCTTGTGGCTTTTAGCGCCAGTTTTCAAACGCGTTGACGTTTCCCGATATTGTGGGTGTTTTCGGGGCTCGCGTGCGACATAACCATTGCATTACCACTGGACTATCATTCCACTACCATAGCACTACCATTGCATTACCAGTCCGTTTGAGGATCAAGGTTTCAACGCCGCAGCTTTAATATTGTGCAAATGGCCGTGCCAGCGCAACTCCAGTACTCCGTTGCCGAGGAAGTGGACATTGTGTTGGCTTATGTGAGCGCGCAAAAGGACACGGAGCTGGCACCGATGCTATGTGCTGCCCAAGATCCTGGCTGTCGTGTGCAAGCTCGCCCCACTTTTGTATCGATATTTAATCGGTTTAGGACCACTGGATCAGTCCATGCACGGAAAAGGAAGCGACCAGCCAGTGAAACCGATGATTTTGACAGCGATGTACTGGCATACGTAGCTGTCAGGCCGGAAGCAAGCGTCAGGGACATTGCCAGCGCATATGGAGCGATCCCAGCTTTTATTTTGTTTGAGGAGGAAACACTTTATTAAAGACCCGAAATGAATGCGCAAAACACTGTTTGGACCGATAGCTTAATAGCTAGTAGCCGGTCCAATATATATAGCTAGTAGCAATATATAGCAATAGCTAGTAGCCGGTCCGTTTCAGTTTGGAGGTCACTTTCAAGACACAGCTACCACCCATATCATGTGTGTCTTCACCAAGAGCTCACACCAAGCGACATTCAAAAACGGCTCGATTTTTGTAACTGGCGCCTTATTCAATGCGACGAAGATCCGGAATTTCTAAACAGAGTGCTTTGGACCGACGGGGTCCAATCTTGTAGGGATTCGAATGTCAATTTGCACAACGCACATTATTGGTGCGATCAGAATCCCCACTGGCTTTGTGAGCATAAGCACCAGGAGGTGGTCAGTGAACGTATGGTGCGGCATTTATAACGGCCGTATTGTTCGTCCTTACTTCATCGACGGAAACCTTACTGGAAAGAAGTACACAGAGTGCTTTTTAAAGGGCGTCGTCTCCGATTTTGCCTCAGAGTTACGACTGGCTGCGCTGAAAAAAAAAATGTGGTTCCAGCAAGACGGAACCCCGCCGCATTTTTCTTCACCGGCTCGTAAATTCATTGACGAGTCCTTTCCCAACCACTGGATTGGACGTGGTGGAAGCCCACCCTGGCCGCCTAGGTCACCCGATTTGTCACCCTTGAACTTCTTTCTCTGGGGATATGCTAAAAATGAGGTTTTCAAGAAGGAACCAGCCAACATCGAGGATATGAAGTAACGTGTGAGAATCTCCCTCGACAACATTTCCAGACAGATGTTTTTATCTACTGTGAACTCCATGAAAGAGCGCCTTCGTCTGTGCATCACAATGGACGGAAAACAATTTGAGCACATCATGTAATTATTCTGTGTTGTCGTCCAAAATGATATTACTCTCGTGGAGTGTCCGAATAGGCCTACAACCAAATGAAAGATTGAAATAAACTATATTTGTTCATTAATGTTTGTTAGATTACTCAAAACTGCTAAACATAGTATGAAGTCAAGATTTACTAATCCTAGGCCTGCACTTACAACAAATGGGAGGGTAGCTGGTACGAAACTACGTCGCGCTACCATGCCAAGAAGTTTACAGCTACGGATCCCTCGTTTATTTTAGCTGTCAAGCCCATACCACGTAAAAATAACTGCTGTCACAATATCAGCACCACTGAAAAAACTCTGCACTGTCACAACAGCGAGGCTTTATTCTTTCAATGAAGCTAGCGTAATGTGAATGGAAATTAAAGGACTGTTTCCGGAGGAAACTGCACTGGCAGAGCACCATGCCAGAGCCCAACAGCATCTTAAAATCGACAACTGCGTAGTTGGCGATGGCTAGACTCTTTCTTGCGCCTACCAAAGAAAGAAAACATAACGCCAGCCGGGGTCTAAGCTGAGCGTTGAGGCTCCCTAGCCTGGGGAATCACCAGAGACATTTCGAATTGGGCGTCGCAATCAATGCAACACGACATCAGCGGACGTTGCGTTTGCACTAGATTTCCGGCGCACCATGTTCGCCGCGTTTAGCTTTCATGCGGGAAAAAATACTTGATTTTCACGGGCTGCAGGGCTTTACAAGGTGATTTTTTCTTTGCTTTAAAAACTGATACGGCATCGTCGTCTCAGTGTCCACAAATTCGCCATTGGCAATAACCGCCAAACGTCGCTAATTAAAAAGTTCGTTAGACAATTTTAGTTAATTAACTATGTAATTCGCATGTTTCTCATAATTTCTGACGTCCGCCGAACCTAAAAGCTTGCTCCTTAAGAGAATGCCTATTTTTCTCGAAAAACCTACCTTTAGGATTTTTTGAAAGTGTTCGTTGACACACCCTGTATATATATATATATATATATATATATATATATATATATATATATATATATATATTACAAAGGAACAGAGAGACACAGAGCCAGCACCCGTTCCTGGGCCGGCTGTTCTCTGCTCTGCTTCGTGCTCGCCTTTCCCTCATTCGCCACCTAGCGCCCGGTGTCCGAGCGCACGAGCCCGAGTGCATCTCTTCATCTTTAAACTCGGCCACACTGCAAATTTCCGGCATGGCTTGCAAACACACCGCTTAACATGGAGGCCACCTGTTCAGTGTTTGAAGTCGTCGTTGGTGAGCCGTCCAGCGTGCAACCAGCTTCTCTGGCGGGCGGCACTGGCTGTTGCACGCTTGTCGCAGGTCTTGCCGACTGTTGTCGGAAAAAGAGGATGACCACACATTGTCCGAGAATGTGGACCGGAACATATTGAGCAGCATGAGTGCCAGGGCCATCGGCTCCACTTCGTTGCCGTGGTCACTATGCCTTGGGCGCCGCACTAAGCCTGAAGGGAGCACCTTGACACCTGCATGTATGCTGTATGTATGCATGTATGTAACAGTGACGGCGCCGACAGGTGCAGCAGGGGAATTCTCGGAAATAGGCGACCGTGGTAATAGATTGCTCTGGTCAATAGCCGCTGACGCTTGCCTGAACGCCAAATTAGGATCTCTGATAGCAGGAATCGGAACTGAAGGATTGCCACCGCACTGCTGCTGGAGCCACAAGGTGTTGGGGTTGGTGCTGCTGAATACTAGAAGATGCCGAAGTGCTGCAACTGCTTCCCTGGTGTGGTGGTGGCTTCGGGCAACAGGCATCCTGCAGTGAAGGCTGTCTTGTGATGCATCCCTTGCGACCTGGTGTAACTGACAATCCTGGAGACGAGCATGACGACGACACTGGGTAGAGTGGGCCTGCACGCGGCTGCTGTTGCAGCCCAGAGAGGATGATTGCAGGACTCTGGGCCAATCGGTCCAAGCCCTGGTTGGGTTCTCGCTGCTTTAGACGTAAGTCTTACGCCATCTCGTAGACGTGCTGGCGGGCCATCTCGTTGGTGGACGGCGCCCCCTTTGCGGCAGGGGTGGCGTGTGCCGGAGTGAGGCTTTTATTGCGATTATCCACGGCCCTCAGAAGCCGTAGAGCCACGGCGGCTGGGTCCGCGTCCCAAGGGTCGCCGTACTGCAGATTGCCCGCGTCGTCGCCGCATGTCTCTGCTTCCGCCGCCGCTGCGGATGCAGCTCCATCCGCTGTCTTGGAGGCCTTGCTACCGGGTACGCTACGGAAAGCGGAGGACGCCAACGTGGAGATGCTCGAACTGGAGGCCTGTGACTGATGCGGTGGCGGCTGAGGGTCCGACTCGCTGACGCTGTTGCTGAACTATTGGTTCCTCGGCCGCTATCTTCAACAACGACAAGCCGCAGCTGATGCTCAGGGATGTAGGGGACGCGCAGGCGTAAGGAAGTGGGCCGAAAGCAGCTATAAAAGCTGCACTCCATTCAAGCCAGGACTGCTGCTTGATGCCTGCTTAGTTGCACCAAGGCTTTGCGGCACCGCAAAGTCGTTTTGCCGCTACCAGCCATCTTTTGTGGTCTGGCCAAGCATGATGATCACCAAAGGCATTTATAGTGTGAACCTATAGGGTGACGTCATCTTGAAAGCCGCGAAAAGGCGGTAGTTTTACGTAAGCCGGCTGCTGGAAGTCGCAGCGGCTCAACTCCGCCAGGCTGCCTGTGTAGCCACTCGAAGAACCAGGGCCGGTGTCCACGGGCACTGCTGTCGTTGTGGTAGTCGCGGCAGCCGGTTCTACCACCAAGGAAGCATCAACGGCATACCTTGGTGGCTGAGGAGTCGAAGTAGTTCCTATGATGATATTCTCAGCAACGGAAGCGTGTACGGCGTTCCCCGGCAGGACAAGTCCAAGACGGGGGGGGGGGGGGGAGGCGGAGGGCTGTCTCAGTATGACGTGCTGCAGCGCAACCACCAACGGATGCGCAGGTGTTCGTGAAAAGCTCTAGCTGGTCATTCACCTCGACGATGGCTTGGACGAGATCACCGGCAGAGTCCATATATATATATATATATGTATATATACTTGTTTATAGGTAGTACATAGACTTGAAACCAGTTCCAACCATTCAGTGTCCATACATGTGGGCACATTCTGTGTTGCAGTGTCGTTGTACACTCTCTGTGGTGACCTGGAGCAGAGGTAGAACACCCGGATTCCAATCTGAGGGCTGTAAGTTCGAATCCCCTACAGTCCACTACATTTTCAGACATGGAGTGCGCCTGACACCGGTCAAAAAAAGATAACGCCGAGACCTAGTGGGGCTATACCAGTCCAGGTGCAACCAAATTAGGAAGGCACATTAAGCTTTAACAAAGTCACTCCCTCGCCAAAACAGGAATTGACCTCCCTGGTGCAGTATTCGGCCACTACCCCCCTCATGACTCCCACAAATAACCTATGGCCCTCAGTCCCCAGTGGTTGCGCAGCACATCACCAAGGCGGTGGTCAGACCTGCGACGCGGCTGAGGCTGCTAAGAATCTCTGTGTCCGCACAGGCCGCCAATGGAAACAGAACCTGGCAACGTTCAACACGCGAACGCTGTCGAGTGAGACTAGCTTAGCAGGGCTGTTTGAGGAATCATCAGGCATTGTGTGGGATATTATTGGCCTTAGTGAGGTTAGAAGAACTGGGGAGGCTTATACAGTGCGGACTACCGGCCACGTCCTCTGCTACAGGGGTCTTCCAGATAAGAGGGAATACGGGGTAGGACTTCTAGTTCATAAGGACATAGCAGGCAACATTGATGAATTCTACAGCATAAATGAGAGGGTAGCAGTCGTCGTAATAATGCCGAATAAGAGGTGTAAAATGAAGGTAGTACAAGCCTACGCTCTAACCTCCAGTCACGATGATGCAGAAATAGACCAGTTTTATGATGACGTTGAATTAGCAGTGAGAAATGTGCAAACTCAGTATAGTGTAGTCATGGGCAACTGCAATGCAAAAGTGGGGGAAAAGCAGGCTTGTGAGCAAGCAATTGGCAACTACGGCATCGATTCGAGGAAAACTAGAGGAGAGATGTTGGTAGAATTCGCGGAAAGCAATAGGCTCCAAATACTGAATACTTTCTTCAGGTAGCGCAGCAACAGGAAGTGGACATATAAAAGTCCTAATGGAGAAACAAGGAATGAAATAGCTTTCGTACTATCTGCCGATCCCAGCATAGTGCACGAGGTAGGAGTGGTAGGTAGAGTAAAGTGCAGTGACCATAGGTTAGTGAGGTCTAGTATTTCTATCAATTTGAAGAGAGAAAGAGCAAAATTTGTCAAGAACAGGCAGGCCAACCTAGACGCAGTAAGGGTACAAGCAGACCAATTCAGGCTGGTGCTCGCAAACAAATATGCTGCTTTCGAACAGGAAGAGGAAGACAACATAGAGGTAACGAATGAAACATTAACTAGGTTCATCTCATAAGCAGCAATTGAAGTTGGAGGTGAGGCACCCAGGCAACCAGTAGGTAAGCTCTCCCAAGTATCAAAGGACATGATAAAGAAACGGCAAAACATGGAAGTGTCAAACTCGAGAGATCTGATAGGATTCGCTGAACTGTCGAAACCGATCAACAAGAAGAAAGTAAGGGATATCCGAAATTTAACGTGGAAAATAATGAGGAACCAGGTAAATAATGACTCAGCATGAAATCAGTGAGAAGAACACTAGGCATCATCATCATCATCAGCCTATATTTTATGTCCACTGCAGGACGAAGGCCTCTCCCTGGGATCTCCAATTACCCCTGTCTTCCGCTAGCGTATTCAAACTTGCGCCTGCAAATTTCCTAGCTTCATCATCCCATCTGGTTTTCTGTCGACCTCGACTGCACTTCCCTTCTCTTGGTATCCATTCTGTAACCCTAATGGTCCACCGGTTATCCATCCTACGCATTACATGGCCTGCCCAGCTCCATTTCTTCCGCTTAATGTCAACTAGAATATCAGCTATCCCCGTTTGTTTTCTGATCCACACCGCTCTCTTCCTCTCTCGTAACGTTATTCCTAAGATTTTTCGTTCCATCGCTCTTTTTGCGGTCCTTAACTTGTTCTCGAGCTTCTTTGTTAAGCTCCAAGTTTCTGCCCCTTATGTTAGCACCGGTAGAATGCAATGATTGGACACTTTTCTTTTCAACGACAGTGGTAAGCTCCCAGTCAGGATTTGGTAATGCCTGCCGTATGCACTCCAACCCAATTTTATTCTTCTGAAAATTTCTTTCTCGTGATCAGGGTCCCCTTTGAGTAATTGACCTAGATAAACGTAGTCCTTTACAGACTCTAGAGGCTGACCGGCGATCCTGAATTCTTGTTCCCTTGCCAGGCTATTGAACATTATCTTTGCCTTCCGCACATTCATCTTCAACCCAATTCTTACACTTTCTCGATTAAGGTCCTGAATCATTTGTTGTAATTTGTCTCCATTGTTGCTGAATAGGACAATGTCATCTGCAAACCGAAGGTTGCTGAGATATTCGCCGTTGATCCTCACTCCTAAGCCTTCCCAGTCTAAGAGCTTGAATACTTCTTCTAAGCATGCAGTGAATAGCATTGGAGAGATTGTGTCTCCTTGCCTGACCCCTTTCTTGATAGGTAACTTTATACTTTTCTTGTGGAGAACCAGGTTGCTGTTCAATCGGTGTAGATATTGGCCAAGATATTCACGTACGCATCCTGTACTCCTTGGTTACGTAATGTCTCTGTGACTGCTGGTATCTCTACTGAATCAAATGCTTTTTCATAATCTATGAAAGCCATCTTGAGAGGTTGATTGTACTCCGCAGATTTCTCCATTACCTGATTTATGACATGGATATGATCCATCGTAGAATATCCCTTCCTGAAGCCAGCCTGTTCTCTTGGTTGGCTGAAGTCAAGTGTTGCCCTGATTCTATTGGAAATTATTTTGGTGAATATTTCATACAATACTGAAAGCAAGCTAATGAGTCTATAATTCTTCAGTTCTTTAACGTCTCCCTTCTTATGGATTAGTATAATGTTGGCGTTCTTCCAGCTCTCTGGTACACATGAAGTTGTGAGGCATTGCGTATAAAGGGCCACAAGCTTTTCAAGCTTTTCAAGCAAAGTAGGCATAGGGCATGGTAAATGTATGCACTGAAAGATAAGCTGGGAAATATAATCAACAATTTCGATGACATAGTAAAAGCAGTGGAAGAATTTTATACTGATCATGTACAGTAGCTAGAGCAGCCAAGCTACTTTCATTCGAAGTAGTTATGAACAGGATACAGAGGCTCCTTCTGTAACTAGTGATGAAGTTAGAAGGCCTTGAAAGACATGACCAGGGGAAAAAAGATGGAATAACAGTTGGTTTAGTCAAAGGTGCAGGAGATATCACGCTTGAAAAGCTTGCGGCCCTTTATATGCAATGCCACCCCTCTTCAAGTTTACCAAAAAGTTGGAAGAACGTCAACATTATACTAATCCATAAGAGGGGAGACGTTGAAGAATTGAAGAACAATAGACAAATTAGCTTGCTTTCAGTATAGTATAAAGTATTCACCAAGGTAACTTCAAATAGAATCAGGGCAACAGTTGACTTCAGCCAACCAAGAGAACAGGCGGGCTTCAGGAAGGGATATTCTACGATGGATCATATCCATGTCATCAACCAGGTAATAGAGAAATCTGCGAAGTACAATCTACCTCTCTAGATGGATTTCATAGAATATGAAAAAAGCATTTGATTCAGAAGAGATACCAGTAGTCACAGAGACATTACGTAACCAAGGAGTACAGGAGGCGTACGTGAATATCTTGGCCAATATCTACACCGATTGAACAGCAACCTGGTTCTCCACAAGAAAAGTAGAAAGTTACCTATCAAGAAAGGGGTCAGGCAAGGACACACAATCTCTCCGATGCTATTCACGGCATGCTTAGAAGTATTCAAGCTTTCAGACTTGGAAGGCTTAGGTGTGAGAATCAACGGCGAATACCTGACTAACCTTTGGTTTGCAGATGACATTGTCATATTCAGCAACAATGGGGACGAAAACAGCAAATGATTGAGGACCTTAAGCGAGAAAGTGTAAGAGTGGGGTTGAAGATTAATATGCAGAAGACAAAGATAATGTTCAATAGCCTGGCAAGGGAACAATAATTCAGGATCGCCAGTCAGCCTCTAGAGTCTGTAAAGAAGTACGTTTATCTAGGTCAATTACTCACAGGGGACCCTGATCATGAGAAAGAAATTTATAGAAGAAAAAATTTTTGTTGGAGTGCATACGGCAGGCACAACCAAATCCGGACTGGGAGCTTACCGCTGTCGTTGAAAAGGAAAGTGTAAAATCACGGCATTCTACCGGTGATAACATATGGGGCAGAAACTTGGAAGTTAACAAAGAAGCTCGAGAACAACTTGAGGAGTACAAAGATGGATAGAACGAAAAATGTTAGCCCTAACGTTAAGAGTCAGGAAGAGATCAGTGTGGACGAGAGAAAACGGGGATAGCCGATATTCTAATTGACATTAAGCAGAAAACGTGAAGCTGGGCAGGCCATGTAATGCGTAGGATGGATAACCGGTGGACCATTAGAGTTACTGAATAGATACCAAGAGAAAGGAAGCGCAGTCGAGGACGGCAGAAAACTAGGGGGAGTGATGAAGCAGGCGCAAGTTGGAATCAGCTAGCGTAAGACAGGGGTAATTGGAGATCGCAGGGAGAGGCCTTCGTCTTGCAGTGGACATAAATATAGGCCGTTGATGATGATGAGTGTTCAACAGATCGCACTGGATTTATCTAAACAATAATATAGTCAACAATGTGCAACAATAACATAGAAAAATTCCCTTTTGCGAAAAGTTACACAAGGTGTACCCTAATGTATTAAACTGGGGCCCTCAGCCGTATACAGGGTGTTCATTTTTAGGTTTTACAGATTTTTTTTTAAATCGCCTGGGGTAGGTGGCATAATTCTTATCGTTGAGCTGGGTTATCCAAAGAGGCAGACATAAGCAGCACGAGAAATAGAAACTCATATTAAATTTATTACCAAAAATTTACTAATGAACGTCTTAGTTAATTACTTCACGACATATACTGCAAGTTATGAATTGTGGCCGGTGAGTTTGCAAGACGCATCCACTTGAAATGAATTTCCGGGATGACACCAGTTTCCAGATATTAATTCCCAACGTGTGAGACAAAATGCATTGGCGTTCCAGTTACTTTTGTGTTTCGATGTATAATACAGCATTTTGGTAAAAAAGTAATTGAAACAACAGTGCATTTTACGGCAAGTTTTATGGCGCACATTCCCAAACTGGTATCATTCTTCAAATTCATACCAAGTGGATACGCCTGAAAAGGTCACCGGCTATAATTCGTAATTTGCAATATACGTAGTAAAGTAATTAATTTAGAAGTTATTTAGTAAGTTTTTGTTAATTATATGAATATGTGTTTCAATTTCTTGTGCTACTAATTTCCGCCTCATCGAATAACATAGCTCAATGATATGAATTATGCTACCTGCCACAGGCGATTTATACAAATTACCTCAAACTTAAAAATTAACACCCATTGATCTATGTTCCTATTGGGAACATAGATCAATGGATCCAGAATGTGAAATATGCATATGACACTACCTTTTTTTCACAGGAACGGACATGGACGACTTAATTTCAGTAGCCAACAGAACAGTAAACGATTTGCGCGTGTGGTCTGCTTATGTTTTGCAAATAAGCTCTTTACAAGTAATAGGTTGGAGTAGAAAGCTTGAAAACGACAGCACGACGAGTCAGATCACGAAGCTGGAATGACAGCAATTGAACGACATGGCTGCAACGAATGCATGACGACAGTGTAATGACGAAAGCGTTACGATGCCGACATGAAGAGTTCAGCGTGATAAAACTGGACTGACGTCGATGCACTGACCACGACGGCATCACGAACACGATGCGTTACCTAGAAGCCCAAGCTATTAAACTTGGGCCACTGGTTCGAGTTCAAAGGCACGACGACTACGGCATGACGAGGGTAAGATATCACGAAGGGGGAATGATGACAATGGAATGAACACGCCCTAGAGCTCATACCTTTTTTCCGGAGCTAGTAGAGAACTTGGGACACTCGGACAGACAGCCAAAATTGGACAGACAGCCAAACGGACAGACGGATCATCATCATCATCATCATCATCATCATCATCATCAGCAGCAGCAGCAGCAGCAGCAGCAGCAGCAGCAGCAGCAGCAGCAGCAGCAGCAGCAGCAGCAGCAGCAGCAGCAGCAGCAGCAGCAGCAGCAGCAGCAGCAGCAGCAGCAGCAGCAGCAGCAGCAGCAGCAGCAGCAGCAGCAGCAGCAGCAGCAGCAGCAGCAGCAGCAGCAGCAGCAGCAGCAGCAGCAGCAGCAGCAGCAGCAGCAGCAGCAGCAGCAGCAGCAGCAGCAGCAGCAGCAGCAGCAGCAGCAGCAGCAGCAGCAGCAGCAGCAGCAGCAGCAGCAGCAGCAGCAGCAGCAGCAGCAGCAGCAGCAGCAGCAGCAGCAGCAGCAGCAGCAGCAGCAGCAGCAGCAGCAGCAGCAGCAGCAGCAGCAGCAGCAGCAGCAGCAGCAGCAGCAGCAGCAGCAGCAGCAGCAGCAGCAGCAGCAGCAGCAGCAGCAGCAGCAGCAGCAGCAGCAGCAGCAGCAGCAGCAGCAGCAGCAGCAGCAGCAGCAGCAGCAGCAGCAGCAGCAGCAGCAGCAGCAGCAGCAGCAAGCAGCAGCAGCAGCAGCAGCAGCAGCAGCAGCAGCAGCAGCAGCAGCAGCAGCAGCAGCAGCAGCAGCAGCAGCAGCAGCAGCAGCAGCAGCAGCAGCAGCAGCAGCAGCAGCAGCAGCAGCAGACAGCAGCAGCAGAAGAAGAAGCAGAAGAAGAAGAAGAAGAAGAAGAAGAAGATTATATTTATGTCCACTGCAGGGCGAAGGGCGATCTCCATTTATCCCTGTCTTGCGCTAGCTGATACCAACTTGCACCTGCAAATTTCCTAAGTTCATCACCCCACCTAGTTTTCTGCCGTCCTCTACTACGCTTCACTTCTCGTGGTATCCATTCTACTTTAATGAGCCATCGGTTAACCTTCCTTGGCATTGCATGGCCTGCCCAGCTCCATTTTTAACACGAAAGTGTTTTATCCTGCGTTTCACGACTGATTTACGGCACCGGATGTGATAGTCGTCATCTAGGAGCAGTGAAACAAAGCACTGCATTGTGACATTAACGAGCGCCGGCAGGGAGCGCTTCGGTAGTCACAGCACAGCGGAGGTCCAACGCAGTGTAGCCATAGAATAAAGAACCAAGTGTGAATGGTTTCGTGACATTGTAAACTCATTTTCAACGAAGTACTGTCTACTAAATGATAAAATAAACATCATTAAAACTGTCCGATTGCAGAATTCGAACCCACGACCTTCAGTACACAAGCCCGACATTGAAACCATGGCCGTGGCGTAATGACCATTGCGTTCTAAGCCGACACGCGGCTTAGAACGCCCTTATCAATTTCTCGTGGTAAGTCAGCACGATGAGACGCCTAGCGCGTTTCAACTGCGTTCGCAAACAGGACGTCGCGCGCGAAGTAAACATCTAACCCGGTCAGCGTCCCGCAAAGCATGCACATTTCGCTAGAGCAGACCGTGAGTACACGAAGCAAACATGCAACAGCTTCAGTGAAGACATGTTTCACTTTCGTGTTCTAGCAATTCCTATGAAAGAGGGATGAACCATAATTTTTCCTCTTAATTCCAATTAGAATATCGGCTATCCCCGGTTGCTATCTGATCCACGCAGCTCTCTCCGTATCTCTCAACGTTAGGCCTAACATTTTTTCGTTCCATCGCTGTTTGTGCGGTGCTTAACTTGTTCTCGAGATTGTTTGTTAACCTCCAGGTTTCTGGCCCATATGTTAGCACCAGTAGGACTTAGTGATTGCACACTTTTCTTTCCGATGACAGCGGTAAGCTCCCCGTCAGGATTTGGCAATGCCTGCAGTATACACTCAACTCCAATTCTACTCTTCCATAAATGTCCTTCCCATGATCATGGTCCCCTGTGAGTAACTGACCTAGATAAACATACTCATTTACAGACTCTAGAGACAGATACACAGGCTCAAAACGTCTGAAGTAGGCAAATAATGATATTCACATTGCTATCAAGGTCAGCAACGTGTTTTCTTTAGCCGTGGGATTAAGTACATATTGAGCTTCTCTGGAATATGTGTAATCTTTCAGCGACTTTATTTCCTCCTACATATAATTTTCCTGGTGCCATGCGTGTACATATATTATGTATGAATTGTTTCTCCTTTCTTCATTCACTTTTTCCTACGTTTGTACCTTGACATGCACAGCGTCGTTTTTCAGTGCACTTGCTCCCTAATATCCTGTTTATTTTTGGTTTACCTTGTCTTTATCTTTAGATAAGGGGTTGTTTTGCAACTTTCCATAGGCTTTGTTTTATGTGCCCATATTAGGCCCACTTCGCTTTCTGCACGTCCATATTTTCCGTTTCTTTTGTAGCGTGTTCTTTTTATTAGGCTATAATACATATTTTAGTTAGTGTCATATGTAAGTGCCGCGAGGTGCCGCTAGAAGATCGGAGCGGCCACCCAAGCTCCGGGAAGAAGAAGAGAACGGGTGCACGAGCACGGCGGCATGAGGCGCGATCTCGCAGTGTTTGAACCAGGCGGGCAGCAGTTCCGAGCTCCTGGGGTTAACGAGGCGTGAGGTCCTGCCAGGCGAGACGTCCGTGGCAAGGTGTGGAGGGTCGCGGAGCCGAGCGTGGACGAGGGCGTCCGAGGAACCAGGGCTCCTGCTGCCAGTCCTCGAGACGCTGGCTGACCCGAGGGCCGCCGGTGCCTGAGCTGCCGCACCTCAGCTGTGCCGAGCAGCGTTCGTCTGGCACAGATGTTGATGTGCTAGACGCGGTCCTCACGTGCGACCACCGCACGTGGATTGCGAGCTGTGCACGAGCTAGGCACCGAGGCCGTGCTGGACGTGCGACTGTAGCACGTCAGTCGTGAGCGGCGCTTACGAGCCGGACACCGAGGCCGTGCTGCTGGACACGGCGTCCCCTGGCTGCTGCCGCTGCTGCTCCTGAGCGTGCTGAGCCCGAGAACCGTGCTGGACGGGGCCTGAACGTGTGGTCGTCGCAGCCGGCTCGAGCACGGGTGAACCCGCAGTGCCGTGACGACAGAACCGTGAGCCTCGCAACATGGGAATGTCTCAGCCCGTTTATCCTCGTGTGCGTGTGTGGACGCACTCTCTGCCATTCACTCTCGGTATATATATATATATATATATATATATATATATATATGGTTCTTTTTTATTGTGACAAATGCTCCCAAACGACTCTCTTTCTTCCGTACCACTGCGCACTAGCGAAAGTGCCGAACAGTCCTAAAGACTGCAGTTAGATTGCCGGTGAGTCAGTAATATGGGCTCTGGGTTTTTCCTGGGCACATTTGCTAAAAACTGGATTTCAAAGTTTATTTTTATTGACCCTCACGCATTGTTCTTGTTTTACAGCGAAGCCGTTTATGGCTAGGGCTCCATACATTTGCTTCTGCGTCAACAAATGCTCAAGTACCACGCGAACGCGCTCGTGCCATTGCTCGCGCGTTCGTCGTCGTCGTCTTCCACAGCCGGCTCATCGGCGTCCCTCGGATATGCATTTTGAGTAGATTAGTTATCAAGAGGCACCATTTTCAAGACCACTAGACTCCCAGGTAGATAAAAAGTTGTCGCAGTTTCACCTGAAAGGTGAAGCATCAATTGCGATAGCAAATTAATAGAGAGCTATACGGAGGAATGATAGTAGCTTTATCAGCTGTATAAACTTGGACATGCTGCAGCACCGGCAACACGCAGAACTGTTGTCGACGCCGTCAGCGTTTTGCTCGCGTTCGCACAAAATACGTGCGGCGTTGGTGACTGTTGCCGGAGCCTCTGATATAAATAGGCACTTGGTGCCGCAGCTAAACGTCGCCAACCCCCCCCCCCCCCCCCCGGCCTTTCGCGCGTCGGAAGAAGGCGCGTTTGCTCTACATCTATTGTAAAGGAGGAAAGGGACACCTACTTCTGCAGCCCTTAAGGGAGCACAGCGCAAAACGCGCGTTTGTTCTCCGCCGTGGGTTCACTCCCCATGAAAGCGCGCGTCCCTCGCGCCCTTTCACTCGCACATACAGCGTTCGGCGGCGCGCGGCGACGTTTTCATCTGCATTGACGTCATACGGAACCTCACGGCGACGGCGACGACGACGCCGACGGCAGAAATCTGCTTCGGAGTGTCTATATAATTGCTATCGCAATAATAAAGGTTTCCCAAAGATTTGCCGCTGTCACACTCGCGTACGCCATGACCACGTTCGCGCCACCTCTCTTTGTAAGCGTTCGAAGCGCGGGCGTGAGTAGTTTCCTTTCCTTCCACTCTCCCGTGGTGGTGGTGCCATCGAAACGTCACGCGTGTCTCGTTTCCTCCGGCTCCTAGGGGCGGCGCTCCCGTCGTCTACGCGAATGTGTATAAAAAACCATAAAGGCAAGTTGCCGTTCTCCATATTTAATTTTACTTCTCTGCTGTCGTCGTAATGGGAAAGCCGCGTACGGTCCGCACTCCCGAGGAGTAATGCACCTACGTGCTAAACAGCTTCGCTAATCATCCAACTTCCCAGAGCGGAATGAATTAATCACATAACTTTATTACAGCGTAAGCTGTCATGAGCTTATTCCAATAGCCGTTTCGGTTCGCGATGGTGTCCACCGCCGCTGCCGCCACCGCCGTGGTAGAAAGTTTTTATTTGCACGGGACTTGTATAGGCTTCTGTTTGCAATCGCCTCCAAGCAATGAACTTCAGTTTAATGTGAGGCGGTGGCATTGTTCGCCCCCGATTTTGATAGAATTTGGTAAAATGGCTCATGATTTTTTCTGTCTTGCTTTTGTTGATAGTAAACTGTTTCTTTTCAAAGTTGTTATGTTGAATTTCATTGTTTTCTGTATTTCTGTTTGTGCACTTAATTGTTTTTACCAGTGTGGTTGTTCCTGGGCAGGTCTAATAGGCTCTAGATAAATACACGCAATAATGTACTTTTTAGTAAAAGTTATGTTTATAAAGGACAAACAGTGGGATAAGGAAAGGAGGAGGCAGGCAACTCCCAACAATAAGGTCAATGTATTCTTACCTTTGCCTTCTAACTTACCTCAATTTCTGAAAAATACTCTGAACTATGTAATGATTTAGGAACATTGCGCACGCTTTTTTTTTCTTTTTCAGATAAATAAAACACTTACTGCACGTTACGAAGGTGTTCCCATTTTCACAATACAAACAGATCTTCTGTTGATTGCTATGGCACCAACTCCCATAATTTGGGGTGCAAGGATCGGGCGTGTCAGGGCCTAGTATAAAACAAGGAAGGCCATCAGACATGTGCGAACTTAAAAGAGGCTAGGGATCTTCACCCATTATGGACCACCGTACTTTAAAAAGTACAGTGCCATTTTCATTTGTAAATAATTAACGAATAAATATACTGTTTTCCTTAGTACGCCATTTTTCTAAGAACATTGCTGCCAAGACGACGCCGTTGTAGTTTTCTTGACAGCTGCATGATGTATTTGATTTATTCATCGCCAAACTTGGAGAAGTGCTGAACATAGCCGGTGCTAGAGCACTGCACGGGCTCGGGCTTACCCGAAAGCCCGGGCCCGGCCCGGCCCACGGGCCGGGCCGGGTAGAGGAGTTTTTTCACGGGCTCGGGCCGGGCTCGGGCACGGCGTGTGCTTTTTGACCCGGGCCCGGGCCGGGCTCCGGTTTTTTGACGCGGGCCCGGGCCGGGCTCGGGCTTTCTGCGAGTTATTCTCAGGCTTCTCAACTCTGAAAAACATGTATTTTTCGGTCTCGGGCCGGGTTCGGGCCGGTTTCGAGTCGGGCTCGGGCCGGGCTCGGGCTTAAGGTAAAGGGGTGGCGGGCCGGGCCGGGCGGGTAACGTAGATTATTTCCGGGCCCGGGCCGGGCTCGGGTCTCGCCATAAAAGTTTTGATCGGGCTCGGGCGGGCCACCCAATGTGAAAACGGGCCCGGGCCGGGCCCGGGCCGCAAGAATCGGCCCGTGCAGTCCTCTAGCCAGTGCTGTCGTACATGCACCTTCTTTATTTTTATAAAGCATATCACATGATTCACGAAGCTGAGGTTTGTGTGGAAGTTTTAGAAAAGAATGACGTAAACGATGAATACATGACGATACATATACAATACATATTTACAGCGTTGCAAGAAAATGAATGTCGGTGTACTTTGTAATGTACACTGGGCCTATGTGTATGCTAGAGGGGTGTGCTTGTTCTCGCAGCACACACGGTGGCTTTTTTACCAATAATTTTTTGCAGAATATTTTTGAATATATTTTGCCGACTAGAAACACTTCAGAGACCATCGCACGTAAAAATTATATTAAGGATTACATCAAGATTGCTATTATTCCTCCTGGTTCCTTCCTTGCTGCTGAGAAAGATGACAACGCTCTTATGTTCACATTTAATAAAATAGCGAGCCGTGTTGCATTAAATTTAGATGAATAAAAAGCCATTTGGATATCACATGAACATCATTTAAAACGGCAGATAATTTATGCAGGATTTTATTACAAAGTGGAAAATAGGTTGGAGGAGACAGAAAACAACAAAGACTATCTATATTCCTGTGTCAATTGAGATGACTTATGCAATAAAAGTAGAGCAGCCCTCATTGAGGAACCAGACGTAGATCCCATCTCTTGAAGGTTCAAAAATTCAAACAAAAATGTTGCCGACCAAATCATATAACAGGACTGAAATGCAAGAACCGACTGTTATTGGAGGATATGCCACCGTTGAATGTTTCAACTACCACCCAACCACATGGAGGTTGAATGCTTTAGTCTTGAATACCTGCATTCATCGTAATATATTACGTGTAGATCTGCGTCAATAATATATTTTCATCGCGCGCGCCTCTGAAAGCAACACCAAAGTGCTTCCCCGTGAAATTATGCTACACACTTGAATAGTAAAAACACCTCCCAGCAAACAATATTTCCCACTAAAATGCTCATTTTGCTACCAGAAGGTTATGAGGGCTTGCGCAAAGTTTGTTTGACTCTTCGCCGCTGCAAGCCTTTTTATTTCTTGAAGCTCTAAAATATAGCATTTACCATTTGGTAACCAATATCAGGTATTTTTCCATAAAGGCCCAGCGTACTTTGTAAGGTAAACTATCGTAGCTTTTCAATGATTAAAGCGGCACTCATGAAACTTTCACAATGTATTTAGGGCGTGAAAATATCAGCTCACACAAAAAATGGGCAAAATATAACGGGTAGGTATTTCTTGGTCCTTAATGGGTTAATTAACCTTCAAAACCTGTATTGTCGAGGTTACAAAAGTTTGTCAACAAATTATTACCTTTCGCCGTGAAAAATTTATAACAGTGGTAAATCCAAATACAAGGCGACTAACGTTTATCTACAAGAGGGTTGGTAAATACCTAAAAATACAGTGTGCCACTACTTTTTATTCAAGGGCCGGCTGAAACATTCGAGAAAATGGATGAATTATAGTGAATTTCACACACTTGGAAAAACGTACAGAAAATATACAGGGTGTTTCATTTTAGCTGCACCAAATTTTTAAACAATGTCTCTGGCAGATAGCACAGTTATAATCCTTGATCTAAACTAATCGATGAGGCGGCCATTACGTCCACGAGAAATCAAAACGGCTAATTGAGTAATTAACATAATTACGCTAGGTAACTTTTTAATTAATGATTTTATGGCATATCTTTCAATCTACGGGTTATTGCCGCTGAGTTCGCAAGGCGTATGCACTTGGAAAGAATTCTCAGGACGGAACCAGTTTCGAGATATAAATTTTTAAACTGTCCGACGAAATGTATGGGCGTTCCAGTTAACTTTTTGAGGAAAACGCTGTTTTATGCATTGAAGCACAAAGTTAACTGGAACGCCCATGTATTTCGTGGCACAATTTGAAAATAATATCTCGAAACTGGCACAGTCCTGAGAATTCGTTTCAAGTGGATACGCTTTGCGAACTCAGCAGCTATATTTCGTAGATTGAAAGATGTGCCGTAAAGTTAATAATTAAAAAGTTAATTAGCGTAATTATGTTAATTACTCAATTAAGCGGTTTTATTTCTCGTGGAAGTAATGTGCGCCTCATCGAGTAGTTTAGCTCAAGGATTATAATTATGCTATCTGCCACAGGCAATTTTTTTTAAAATTTCGTGCACCTAAAATGAATCACCCTCTATGTGCCCTATATTTGCATATTTTTGCGGAATCTTGTTGTTTGATTTATTGCTTTATTCCCTGTATTACAAAAATATTTCGAGCTATTGAGAAGGACCAAACATTCTTTACTTAAGTTAATGCGACACATTACGGTAATAGAAGCCACCAACAATTACCGTTCATATTCAACTTAATATTCATACAGACTACGTGACATTCCACTCCTGAGGACCTAATCTTTTTTTCTTTGCAGAAGAAGTACTTTATTTACACTAAGCAATTGACAGAGCTGACTGCAAGGGCAGGTGCTAAAGGCACATTCTTATTAGCCACATGCTCCTGCCTGAGGATGGTAAATGCATTTGCAGCATGTTTCTTGCAATGCACAAACATTGCGTTTTGTATTAAAAGTATCCTTATAATAAACAATAGCAAATATTCTCATAATGAACATTCTCATAACATATCATATTATTATTTTAATAGGATGTTTTGACAATTTCCTCTGTATAGCCACAAAAGCGAAAGCTCCATCTACAAGCTTCAAGCTCGTATCAGAGCACATGTGAGTGGATGATAGTACAAAGACACGTCAGTTTCATTACTCCTAGGTCACCGCACTACTGATAAACACATTTTATTTAAGAAATAACGACACGTGGCCCGGCAATGGTGAAGCACTTATAACAATGGCAGGAACTCTTCTGCTTCCGTTACCGTGAAGAATAACATTTTTTTTAGATAAATGAGAGACGAAGGGGGAAGCGAGGGGCTCGATTTTATTAATCATAAACCACATAAGACCAACAGACAATAAAGCCAAGGAAAGGATCGGGGAAATTAAATTTGGTTGAAATGATGATGTAGACAATATTGAAGAAAAGGGAAATTAAAGTGGGCGAAACGATAACTAGTCGCCGGCGGGAGCCGAACCCGCAACCTCGACATTACGCGTGCGTTGCACTACTAATTGTGCTACGACGACGGCCATCCATTCGTCCACTAATTTGGGTATTTATGTTTACTATATCTACCCCTAGGAGTGTTAGCCAGCGCCACCCATAACCATGGTGGGCGCATGTGGAACAGCCCCGTCACTGTCTAACACTGTTATAAATAACCTTGCACACGAATATCCTAATATGCGGCAGCAGAATGGGCACTGCAGTTCTTTAATCGGTGGAGAAGCACCCGAGTAAAGCCTTTGTTGAGTACCCTCCAGAATGCGCACGTTATTTTTTTTAACTCATTAATTTCTCTTTCGTTGAATATTTGAACATTTCCATTAACTTATCAATTAGAGTTACTTATGCGTTCTCTGGCTGTTACCTCGAAAGGCACGGGTGCAGTTACCATCATAGGGCACGGCGACATTGAGCGCTTCGTGGAATTATAAATACGGGATAACTTGAAAAGATCATTACTTGCCTGACGCAGTCGTTGCTTTCATGTTAACGAGTATGGTGCATAAGACCAGGAATATATCCGTCATCTCTGAATATGAAGAAAAATTGAGAGCCATATTATTAGAAGTGTATGGTCTGCGGCTTGCGACAAAGATGGTAAATAAGATATTTCTACTACGTATAGGTCTGATGTCTTTGGTTAAGCCTCGAAAAGTCACTTTCAGAATTTTCGTTATTGAAGAAACTGAACCGAGGAAGTCACTTTTTACAAAGTGGTAATGAACAGCTACGCAATAAACATGCTTGTTTGCACATCTCGCGCCTTCTTAGAGTATCTTAATCTACACGCCGCAAATCGCAAAGCTCAGTTTCGCACACTGCCTCATTGCACTTGTGTAAGTCAGCCTATAACAACTTGTTTGTGGTTTAGGGATCTGCATTCTTGGAGGTAGCGCAGGTCTCCTATTTCTAGTGTACAAGGCAAGCTCGCTTGTATGTCGATTTCTATTTAGCTAGATGTGCGAGCATTTGTGGATCTGTGGGTGCTATAACAGTCGAAAGGAAGTTGTAGCAGCCATTGTGGCTTTACTTCTCACCGCTGCTTGGTCTCAGCGGATAATTAATATGATAAACTGGTCACACGTGGGCCAGTACGCACATAGATTATCCGAACTTTTTGGGGCGACAGTAAATTCGCAAAGCAATTCATTAAACCGTCCTCTAGAACACACAGTTTCCTGTCATGCAATTTAAGAAAAAATATCACCGACTGCGCATTAACATTACGATACTCCATAATCCCAAATTTGACCGCAGCTTCATAAGTGTTTCTATTTTGCGATATATTCAGGCATCGCAGCTATCGCCTCACCGACTGGCAGAGTTGCGACGTTCGGCGCTATACTACATAGTCCGGACGCACAGTTGCCGCTTCAAGGCAACTATAGCTTCTGCAACCATAATCGTTACCGGCAAACGCTTGCGGTCAAAGCTATGCGAGAAGGCGAGCTTTCTTGTTCTTCTTTTACTGTCCCCCGCGCGGCTGGCGCCGCCGCTGCCGCGGAAGAAGGTGTGCTATCGGGTTCTTGTATATGACGCTAGCACCTAGCGACATCATGTTCGTCAAGGAGCATATCGGAAGCAAGCCTCAGGCAACCGGAAGTGGAAGTGTCTCCGAAACCATAAGAACAAAAAAAAACAATCTAAAAGGAGGTAGTGGTTCAAGTTAATTGTTGTATAGGCTAGAGAGAGAGAGAGAGAGATGTTTATTTGCAGAAAAGCAGAGAGGTCAGCTTGAGCGTTAGTTTGCTCTGGCCTGCTATACTCTATACTGGGGAAGGGGGGGGGGGGGGTAAAAAGAGCGATGAATGATGATGATAAGATTAGGAGGTGCGTGTACACATGTGCATCACGTTGAGGTCATACTAGAGTCGTGCATCGAGTCCAGTGGCTTGAAGGAAGGCTGTGGTCGCTTCGTTGCGACAGCTGCGCTGTTGGCGTCAGGCCAAGGACCTAATACAATCTCGTCAGATATTGGTCTTTTAGTGACTCGTTGAATAGTATACATGAGGCTCTGCCGTTCTCGCGCGTACGCTGTGCATGAGCAAAATATGTGCTCAAGTGTTTCTCGCACTGGGCAGTGATCGCAGTTGGGACCAGTGTCACTGCAGCCGATGATATGCGTATAACGCGTCGTGAGTGCAACACCAAGACGAATCCGGTGTAACGAACTTGTTATGCTCGTCTTCAGTTTATGAGGCATGCGGAACTTCATTTCTGGGTCCCATTTGTGCAGTCGCCTGTGTCGTCGGTCAGGATTGGTCCAGTACTCAAGTGTAGAGTTCCGCATAACGCATCGAAGCAGAGCATTCGTGTCTGTTCGTGAAAACGCAATGCTTACTTCTGGCGCATTATTTACAGCTATTTTAGCTTCAGCGTCTGCTCGTTTATTTCCTATCACGCCACAGTGTGCAGGTATCCATTGAAAGGTGACGTGGTGGCCGCTTTTGGTCGCAATGTCAAGAAGCTCTGCGATTTCTAGCGCTAAAATATAATAAGGGCCTTGTCTCATAACGCACTCAATGGCTTGAAGAGCGGATGTGGCGTCGCAAAATAAAGTCCATATGCGAGGAGGTTCTCTTGCAAGGAATCGTATTGCCTCGCGGATAGCCACAAGTTCTGCGGGAGTTGAAGTGGACTTGTGGTCTAATTTAAACCGTCGAGCGATGGACATTTGCGGGATGACAAAGGCTGCGGCAGAGACACATGGGGTAAAAGAGAGCCATCGGTATACACGTGCGAAGTACCACTGTATGTTGTAAAAATGTACAATAAGGTAAGTTGCTTAAGGCCAATGGATGAAACGCAGGACTTCCTCGTAATCCCAGGGATTTGAAGTTTAACAAGCGGTGTAGGCAGGACCCACGGAGGTGCTCTAGGAATGCATGGGGAAGAGAATCTAAACGGCAAAATGTTCTCATGACGTAATATAGTTCTTGAAAAACTGCACTTTGGGTGTGTGGCAGGGAGTGCTCATAGGGGATGTTGACTATGTCGGGTCAACAAGCGTAGGTGCGCTCGAAGAGGTTCGCAGAGCATATATACGTTGATGGGACAAGCCCGAGCTTCCGCGATGGTTCCATTGGTCGAGGTGCAGCGCGGTAGGCGCAAGCACGTGCGGAATCCTTGAGCTTGTATGCTCTCTAACGTGCGCACACAGCTGGGTCTCATGTTCGAAAGCACCGTCATGCTGTATCTTATATAGCCTATCAACAGGGCTTGGTACAATTGAAGAAGAGACGACTCCGACGGGCCTCATCTTGCTCCTGCCACCACCCGAAGCACAAGGAAAAAACTCTTCAGTTTTGACTTCAGTGCAGTGACGTGCCTTGACCAGGATTGTTCGCGGTCGATGGTTACAGCAAGGAACTTGTGGTGTGTTACGTAAGGTATCCATGCTCCTTTAACGACTATCGGGTATTTAGTCATTTGGTTGCGCGTGAAGGCAAGCACTGCACATTTTTCAATTAAAAGTGTGAGGCCTTGATGTCGTTAGTATGTGGCTGTAATTGTCACTGCACGTTGCAGACGCGCACGGAGTTGCGGACGCGGAGCTCCAGATGCCCATATGCATATGTCGTCGGTATGTGCGCTAATCTTTATTGTGTTGGGAAGCTCAGACGCAAGTCCAATCAATGTGACATTGAAGAGAGTCGGACGGAGAATCCTCCTTGGGAAACACCGCGGTCAATATTATATTGACCGGTGTCTCCATCGCTTGTCGACATATATACGGTACCGCCATTGAAATAACTAACGATCCAATTATATAGCCTTGTGATTGCTTTCTAAGAACCACTCTAATTTAGAGAGTACCATCTTTCCATTACTTTGCCGATGCAGCTGGCTAAGGCGATCGGCCTGTAGGATGAAAGTTCATTAGGGCACTTCCCTGGTTTGAGCAGTGTAATAATGCGGCTGCATTTCCAATTGGCAGGAACATTTCCTGATTCCCACGAGATGTTATAATAAGACAACAGGATTTGTCGTGCTTCTGTGCCAATATGACGGAGTGCAGCGTACGTGATTCCGTCCGGACCTGGAGCCGATGAGCGTCGGGAGACAGAAATCGCAGCGTCAGGTTCTTGCATCGTAAAAGGCACCTCGAGACGCTCATCAGGTGACGGGGGCGCAATCGTGGTAAGAGCTTTAATTTCGGTATTAGAGGTAGCCACCACAAGCTTACAGTAGTCATTGGCCACCTCCAATTCGCTTCGGCCTTGATGTAGAGCCACGGCACAGAATGGGTGGTTTTGTTGTGGACTCGTCTGCAGACTTCGTACTACCCGCCAGATCTTAGATAAAGGCTGTCTTGGGTCCAGAGAGCCGCAGAACGTCCGCCACCGCTGCCTGTCAAGCTTGTCGAGATGTCTAAGAACGTGTCGTTGCGCTCGGCGACTGGCTGAAAGGTCTGACGGAGACTTCGTTCTTCTGTATCGTCGTTCTGCGCGGCGGCGGATTGCACGCAAGCGGATCAACGAGCATGGTCACACCCTGAAACAGGGTAGAAAATTACATAGTTTCGCTTTCTGCGCGCACTTCTGAACGACAAGAGAACAGGAAGACGAAGCGGAAGTAGATATCTTTTGTCACGGTACGAAATAAAACAAACACGTTATTTCTCTATCTAGATTATTTCTCTATAGTTCCTTTATTGAAGCAACAGATGAAACAAATAACTGCTATTGGCTTGAATAATTCTCAAAGTCATGTGCGACTGCGAGTCACAGTACAGCGTACTGCGGAGCCACACTTGCGAGATTGACGTCGACTCTAACGCTGGGAGCGCGGCTCCTGAGAAGAGAAGGGCTATCGGCGTTTGGCTTGATATTTGAGCTCTTTCCACGGTGCGTAGGGGTTTAATACTTAGCAGACACGATCGTTAGCGCACAATGTATGCACTGCGCTCGTCAGCTCAAAATAACCACACCTGGTGCGGGGCCTTTTTGAAAGCTGTCACCCGCGTCACTGTCAAGAACCAGTACTTCCTATTCACAAGCACGCAGGCTCAGAGAAAGAATAAGAAAATAGAAAGAAAACCGCTCCCCCACAGATGAAATGCTAAAAACACTACGCACATGCGCAGCGCAGTTCTTGGTCACACTACACCACTTTTATCATTATTGACGCAATCACCAAAGCATCAAAAGTTATTCACCACCCAATACTACACGAACAATAGAACGCCAATCATCAGGGGAGGAGAATTCTGTTGTTAACTTTCACAAGCAGTGCACCAAACTTGAACGAAATATTTTAAAAAACCACTTTAGGACGACTGAATAAAGCAGGCGACTGTCGAAACTGTTTGGTGTGTAGATGGAGAAAGATCATCAGAAATTACATCATACAATCAAAAAATACAAAGAATGCCTCGCATCGAATGCCGAACTTGCAGGAAGAGCAGATGGAAGGCATGCAAACAGATGCAGGCAAGTTTGATGGCAGAGAGCAGGGAGTTCCAGCTCGACCACCTAATTAAAGGTGAACCCGACTGTGGAGCATGTAACACGTTTCAGCATGTGACTTTAAATACATGGGACAGGCGGGCCCACCCTTTAGAATTCGGTTCAAGAATCCTAGTTCACATGTGTAGTCACTCCCCGTCTTTTCCCTTGATAACCATTTCACGTCAAAAAATTCAAGGTTATGACAGTATCAAATTTACATTACTGGAAAGCGATTTTGAACTGCCAGAAAGCGCGAACAATGCGAATGTAATTTTTTCTACAAGTTTAGCACCATAAAAATAAGGTTAGATACAAGCTAACGAATAGAGCGATGTGCTCGTCTTCCTTACCCTTTCTCAAGACGTCAGTGCTGTTCGCCTTAAGGATGCTTTATGTGCATGAAAAATGGTGCACATTTCAGTACGCATTCGTAGAGGATAATTTTGACGTTGCAGAATAGAATGTATCAGGGAAGCTTACTGACTAAATGTCTGATTCTGCATGCATATATATTTTTTGTGACCCTTTGAAAGTTGAGCAGAACGTCAGCACATACCGATTGTATATGGCAAATCAGTCTCTGCGGGAAACTGAATGCCGATGAAAGTTCACGAAAGAAAAAAAATTGTCCTCCACCTAACTGTACCACGCAGCTATTTATGTAAGACAAACTCATATGAGGTTCTCCACAGATGAGCTTCGCAGTTAAAAATAGAATGCGTCATCTGCTAAGCTTTCGCCTAATCAATCCATATCTGCTTTCTGTCCAGCTTCATGCTACGGCCGGCTTAATTACAATTTACCCTTTCACCAGGTATATTAGAAGCAAGAGTTATATGATTTTCTTGATGATTTAGGAAATCTTCGCATTGGAGTTTTGCACGAAGTATAATAATGGTGAATTTGGAATCTGTCACAACATCAATTTCGCCATCGGTTTAAAAAGATCAGACTGCAGTAGTAAAGGTTGTGGTTCGCGTTAATTTTGGCCTTTTATTGTGTAAGATTCTAGAAGCATTCCAAACATGCTTGTTGAGGCTTCGTATATGATTCATCTCTTTCTTGGGAACGCAGAGACAGCTGCTTAGCCTAAAGAAGTAAGACGCCATGGTGTTTAACACTACACACACCGGAATAGTTTGCCCTCAAAAAAGGTAGAATCAGCTCTACGTTGCGACATAAAGGTAGGGTGTTACGAAGTAACGCAAGAACTTAACGAAGAAACTGTAATATATATAGAGGCCTCCACAGATACGATCAAATTAAAAAATACTCGGTGCTCGAATGACCCAATGAGCGAAATGCCGCTCCACTAACGTGAAAACTGCGGAGGTGCAGTGGTGCACCCCTAATGGGCTCATATTTTCTGAAGCAATGGCTCATAACCCGTAAACGCGGCCTCCCCATTACGTCGACAGAGGAGAAGTGAAATTCTACGCTGGAATGATGAGCGGCAACGCAGCCAGCTGTAGAAGACGACAACGACGACGAACGCGGGAGCAGTGGCACGAGCGCGTGCCGAGCGCGAGCACGAGCCGCTTGCTTGCCGTGACTACGACGACGACGACGACGACGAACGCGGGAGCAGTGGCACGAGCGCGTGCCGAGCGCGAGCACGAGCCGCTTGCTTGCCGTGACTACGACGACGACGAAGACGAATACGACAGGAGACGCCGACAGCCACCTAAAATGGAATAAATGAACACACCGGTGCCCTCTCGGCAATAAGATCCTCAGAAGGTGAATGCAGCTCTAGCGAAATACTTCCGGAGGAAAATCGCGTTCTGCGGATATGGTTATATTTGCCACAACCAATTACCCAGCCTTCCAACTTTTGCATCATCTGTAATTGGTTTGTGCATACACGCCACTGGGAGTGTACCTGTTGTACATGGTGACTTAATGCTTATCATGTTTTTAATCTTATTGTTTCCAGTTCCTAAACCACACTTTTTTTCTCTTTCATGTTTTTTTTTCTCATCTCAGTGGTGTTCGTATTTCAATTATTTTTTGTTTTCTTTTTTCAGGCACAGGCCAGTTTGAGGAAACCGCTCTTGCAGTCTGCTCGCGCGCGTGCTTTGAACAATGAATTCACTTATGTCGACGCATCCTTCCTTCCCCGCTCCTTTCCCAACCCTTACTCTTGGCTAGGGGAACGCAGCCGATTAGTAGCGTACTGCGGCATCAAGTGGACCCGGCTTACTGTCAAGACTCCATATTCATGAGCGCCGCGGCGGGTGGCTGTCCACCCCAGCACATCACGACGTTCCCCGCTCGCACGGACTTTGGCAACGTTTTTACCTGAAAGCACTTTTTATGCTGCGTCTGGCAGCTTAGCCGAACTGGTGGCCCTGTAACATAAAATCGCGCCTTCTTTAAAGTAAGCTCCTCCTACACAAACTTTTCTATGGCTAATGGCATAAATACTTGCCTTTACCCCCTCTCTATCACACACACACTTACACTATATTTATTTTACTTGTGGGCAGTGGTATGAAAACAAACTCTGTACATTTTCTTTTGTCTCTTGATAGAACTTGGTCTCGGGTCGTAATGTTTATAAAATAACCGGTTGTTTTCCTAATATTACGACCGAAATTAAGCAATATTTAGAATTCTGGTCCTACTTTTACCCCTTTATTGCGGGAAGGTACGAAAGCTACGAAGCTGCGGTTTAAAGATAATAAAGGTACATGAATAAAATTTTGCGTACTAAATGGAATTGCCTTGAACTCTAATTTATCCAAAATTTAGCTTCCTTGGGCGTGTAGTAGCCGGGCTGTTTACAACAGAAGTTGCGATATTAGTCAATATTCAAAAGCAAATTATACAAAAAGTAAAATTAAACATTATTTAGTCGCGTCTAGGAAATAGATAAATATGTGCTAAAGCTACAGAGCAAGCCGCAATGCAGTAAATGGGATAGTTTCTTCTAAATATGGTCACAACTGAGACACAATTCGCAAAAACCATGTATCTCATACTTGTTCTTGAACATTTATTTCTAAATCACAATAATCAATTTCTTTATAATATATACAGTTAAAATATACAAGAATTAATTTTTATAGTATAAACAGCTTTATATCGTAAGTAGAAGCGCCGCCATGGTTGCTCCAAAAGTATTGAAAACGGGGGGCTCGTGCTGCCGGAGTGGGAACGCCACCTTAAAAGGCCTGCGGAACGAACATCTGCTCAGTTGGTAGAGGCGGCTGCAACCGATGCAGATGGACTAACATGGCGCTATTTGCTATACCACAGGTATGCCATTGAGCCTTCATATTGGGAGATCTGAAGCAACAAGACATTTTTTGGTGGGTTCCAATACAAATCACTAACAGATAATGCCTATTGTCTTCGAAAATGTATGTGATAAAATTCGCAGAATTAGAGCAATCACATTATTAAGGTTAAAACGCTCTTAAAATGCACATGGGTGACGCAGGGTTGTTTGCCCGGGAGGGTATTTACACTTGCATGGTTCGAATGATTCTGGCCACCTCGACTAATTCGCAGTGGGGAAAAGTAACAAGGAAGCCGATTGTTAACGAGACTTGAACATATAATTAACAGAAATCGTCACGCACACATACCAACTATGCAAGATACTAAGTCTAATAGAAACGTTCATGCACTTCTAGATGTTCTCACACAATAAATATCGCCTTGGCGCTCTTTGGCCACATCTGGCCCTTGCGCCAATAAACCACAACTGTCAATCAAATCAATCAATGACACAATAAACAATCATATAAAACAGTAAAATCCGTGACCGGTCACCATTACATGGCATGCGTCCGTGCAGCTGCACGGAGCAGCGTTGCGACGGCCAGTCAGCTGCAAGGCGTCGGTCGCGTGAGGATAAGATGCTGTTTGCTTATTGAGGATCGTCCGCAGCTCGACCAAGGAGTCGCAGGAGGGGAGTAGGAAGGGCTTGCCTTCAGCACAATGCCACCAGGACCCACAAACACCAAAAGCGGGAGGTAGGACAGAAGCCGGGTCGTCGCTGGAGTCATGAAACTCGGGCTCGCCGCCCGAGAGCTTCGCTTTTCCGCCCGGCTCTCTGAAGTCTTTAGACTCTCACCCACAGCCCGACATCCTCCCTTCGTCCACACCGCACACCGGCCGGCCTTTCTTCTTTCAGAACGCCGCCTTCCTTCTTCTCGTCTTTTGCTCCTTCTTCCAGTAGCCGTGTGTCTTCGTGATTGGCTACTGGCCGAGGTGCTGCGTCAGGGGAGCTTGCGCCGAATCTCACCATTCTTTTTCTTCTTTTATAGTCACTGGGCGCCCGTCTCACCAGACAAGCGCGCATTAGTTCTCGCACGACAAAAAGTCCCCCTTTTCGAAAAAGTTTTTTTATTATTTTCATTACCTATTTATCTATCTTGCGCCGACCCAATGTCCCAAGTTGCCTACCTGCTTGTGCAACTAGCTATGTCTTTCTGGTCGTGATGTTCCGTGGTAGTTCCATCAACCGAGTGGCCTAATTTCTCTAATAGCTTGGGCCACTGGGCCCGCCTTCCTGATGCCGTCTTCGTTGATGCATCGTCGTCATTGAAGCTTTCTCATGCGACAGTCGTAATGCCGTCGTCTTCCTGTAATCGTCCCCATACACTCGCCATCTGTTCGTTGTCAAACCACCATACTGATGTCGTCGTGGTCATCCAATCCTTATCAGTCGACCTTGGTGATCTGACTCTCCTTATGCTGTCATCGTCATGCCTTTACCACCTACCCAGTGGTGCTTGTTGTCTATTCACTTGGACCACTAGGTATGTGTTTGGAATCGTGATGATGTCATGGTCGTTGCATCGTTCTCATTCTAGCTTTGTTATCCCACACTCGTAGGACCTTTGTCATGACGTCATCTTTGTCACATAGTCATCGTCATGCCGTTGTCTTGACACCGCCGTCGTTATTCAATCGATGCCAATCCTTCTTCGTCAATGTATCCTAATCATACTGTCGTCATTCAGTATGGATAATATCGCCCTTGTCATGCGGTCATCGTCAGGGTCGCTCTCGCGTCTTCATTGTCAGACCAACGTCGTAATTGCGTCATGGTCGTGCGATCATCGTTACCCCCGCTTGGTCATGTGTCTTTCACCATGCCGTCATCGTAACGCCATGTGATCACACACTCCTCTTCATCCCAATGTCCCCATGACATTGTCATGCTATTGTCTCACTGCATTATCGTCATACAGTCATCGCCATTCATTCGTTGTCATACCGTTGCCGGGATGTCATTGCGCTCGTTACATCGTCTACATTTTTCGACTTATGACTGTCGACATGATTATCCCATTGTTGTCATGCCACCGTCATCATACCGCCTTCGTCGGTCCAGCGACGCCATTCCTCGATTGTAATTTTTTGCAATCATGCATTCGTCATTCAGTCGTAATTACGCCGCCAATGAGATCGCTACCATTGGGTCGTAGTCACGCAAACGCTATCGTCCATGCGTATTCACTGAACTTGCGCCAGGAAACAATTACGGTATGTCACTCAAGGCTTGATCGGCTTTACGTGTCTAGCGATCTCTCATCGTACAGCTTGCGTTATAAGGTAAAGCCCGTCGCATTCACAGATCATGCATTTCTCACAGCTGTATTTGAAGAAAAGGAAACAACAACAAGGAGGCGCAAGGAGTGGCAGTTGTGGAAGCTGAATGATAGTTTGCTGGATGCCAAAGATATATGCCGCAGCATTAGGAATCCAATCAAGAAAAAAAACGAATAGAGGAAACATAGATGCCATATAGTGGAACGACTTAAAAGAAGAATGTAAGATGTTTCTACTTACAAAACTTCAGGAAAAAGCAGCTCTAATGAAGAACGAGAAGCTGAGCTCGAGGCGAACTCTGAAAATCTCATCGAAGCCGAAAACTGTTACCCGGTAGCTTTACAGAAGATCTCAAACAGTTCAAAGGACAGCTGCTGTCAATCCTCTAGAAGGAATACAAAGGTGCTATGATCCGGTCTAGGACGGAATCGCAGCTAAGAGATGAGGAACCGCTCACAATTTTCAAGGCAAAAGAACGACAGTGGGGTAGGAAAAACAGAATGAAAGCACTACAAAGCGGTGACAGCATTCTCACAACACAAAACGACATCGAGGCTGTTTTTACATATGGAAGTAAGACATGTGACCGTGAACTATTGCAAAAATATGCCTCAACGTTGAATTGCATAAATGACGAGACAAAACAGCAAGCGGATGAGTGCGTATCAAAGAGCGAAATATAATGGGCCATTCGTAAATTAAAACCAAGGAAATCGCCGGGAGTTGATGGGCTCAGCACTGCTTTTTAGAAGAAATTTTCATCGGAGTTAGTGCCAATGCTACGCGAAGTGCACAATGATATTGCGAAACGAGGATTGCTGCCACCATCTATGCCACGAGGTCTTACTGCCGAAGAAGCAAAGGCAAGCGCCGACAGTAAGCGATTTCCGCCTTTTTAGTGTTTTAACGACCGCTTAGAAAATCCTAGCGAAAATTCTAGCTAGACGGCTTGACTTTTCCTTCGGAAACGTCATTGGGAACCATCAATCATATGGCATGAAAGGACGTCGCATCAATGGTACTCTACACGTCAAGCGAATAATGTGCGAAGCCACTTCCGTTGATGGATCTAGGGTAGCGGTTTTGCAAGTTGATCTGAGCAAGGCTTTCTACAGAGCCGCACATGACTTTCTCTTGACCTTGCTTAAGGCCTGCAACATTGGGGACCGACTTCCTAAATACATAAGTGTCTGCTACAGGCAAGTATCGACACGACTAGTGATTAATGCACAAACAACACCGACAAAACAGCTCAACAGGTCGGTTAGGCAAGGATATCCTATGCCACCAGTTATTTCCGCTCCGCACTTGGAACCCATGTGCTGAACAATTCTGAGCGACGGTGACATAACAGGCTTCAGTTTTGCAGATACCTCTCTGAAAATCCACGCCTATGCCGGTGACCTTACACTTATGTGTGCCTCTAAAGAAGTCCGCCAAAGAATGCAGCATGTCATAGACTTCTGTAAAGTGTCTGGTGCTAAAGTGAATGTTGAAAAGAACGCGGGTGCAAGGCTAGGTGTATGAGATTCAACACCAACAACGTTCCTAGATGTGAAGTGGACGTCTGAAATCAATAGCTACCTCGGTGTGTGCTTTGATACTGCCAACCTACAGAACGGACAGAATACGATTCGAAGTGACACTCTCGCGGCAAAAGGGCACGGAAGAACGGTTCTATTTTTGAACAGAAGAGCCCTTGTGTGCAATAATGTGTTCTTTCCAGCGGTGTGGTACTCAGCGCAGGTGATGCCCTGTTTGTCGGTGCACGTGACTCGTGTACATAGATCTTGCGCAACATTTATATGGGAGTCACGTTTTGAGCGCATGAGGCGCACTAACTTATCTTTAAGTAAGGCGAAAGGAGGCCTAGGGCTTGTAAACGTATAGGGGTAAAACTAAAAGGGCACATGTATATTTTTTTCTTTTCCAAATTCAAACTAATCATATTATACGTCATTCTTTCAGACATCTAGGCGGTGGGTACATGGGTGAGTGGATTGAAGGTGCCCTAGGAGTCCCACGTGTGCACACCCTAAAATTCTACCGGGAGGTGGAGCAGGCAGCTCTATTCTTTCAGAAGCGTTTTTCTCAAGAGTACCTAAAAATGAAAGACGGAAGAGCCTCTACTGGAACACTATGGATGCTATTCCCACCACCACTATATCGGTCTCGACATGGAAGCCAGGTTGGAGTCTGACGTTTTGAAGCGTCTTTCAAAATATGCTGTAAAAACAGCGAGTAAGGATTTTTTGTTAAGTTACATGTCGAAGTTTTACCCGTCAAAACATGGTTAAGTAATAAGTGTTTCTTGTGCCGTGGTCAACGGACTGCGCGCTCTGCCCTTATCCAGGATTGTTCCAACACGTATTTTTGTTTTGTACAATTGCAGCACACTTTTGGCACATCAAACGAATTGTGTTTAATGTACAGATATACCCAAATTGGGAAGACGTAAAGTTTTTGATAGTTGAACACGAGAAAAATTACGGCTGTGTTGAAACCCTGGTATTAATAGGTTTGTAATCAATTCGGTGATCACGAAATAACTGCATGCTAGCTCTAGAAAACGCGAAACCGGCGTGAACCCACTTTTTTGATGCATTTACATACACAAGTTCGCTGCTTGACGGTGAAGATGAGTTTAGCAAGACATGGCAGGTGGGACAGAAGCGCCTGCAGCAAAGACTGGTCTTTATGTAGATGTGTGATTCCCTCTCTCTGTGGTTAGGAAACCTGTAAAAAAACGCTTCAGCGCATCGTACTTGTTATCTTGGAATAAGAATAAAGTAAATGGCGGTAAAAAAAAAAAAGGCTGTATAGCTTAGTGGTTACGACGCGCGCCTTGGGACCGAGGGCCCGTGGGTTCGAATTCCGCCTCGGCAAGAAAGTTTATATTACTTTTATTTCTTCGTGGTTTCTGGATACGAACCACAAATTACGGCTGCCTTAATGGCGGTAAATTGGCGCTCCGCTTGCGAACTCCAAGCGCCATGCACACTAGCCAAGTTTGCCTGAAATGTTAAAAGTAGCGTATACGATCGGCGGACTGCGTTTTTTCACCCAGCCTGAGGAGTGATTTATTACCCCTATTATTAAATGGGACAGGAATAGGTTTAAGAATAGCAACAAAAGACGCTTACGTATTCATGCTAAATATAGAGTTAAGTTTCCTGTCAGCATTTGTTATCAGCCTATAGTATTTTTGTAAAAGCGATACATAAATGACATCTTCATAATGACAGTGTCAGAAAACGAACATGCCTAATTGATAGATGGTTTCAAGAAAACGCATGAGAACATTTCACTTACGCATATACATTCTTCAGGAAATAAACTTCCTCCATGTGGACATTCATATAGAGGTATGCTTGTTGGTCACTGGTGTATAGCGAAAACCCACGGATACTTTAAAGGGCCAGTGACCAGGCCAGGTAGCAAAATTTGGTTATACACTGGAAGTTGTTGCGCGCCCTCTAGGGAGCATTCCACCGCAAGAATTTTTCCAATTTGATCAAGAATAGCCGAGACAGAAATATTTCAGTGCCGTGAATTCATGATGTCAGGAGGCAAGCGTCACCGTCAACATAGACACTCTCTTCACTTGTCCCCTTCTAGCCTCCGCAAGTGAAATTCATTCCTTGCGTTCTCCAGTACAGTAGCTGGAGGATCGCATGACGCACACCTCATGGGCCTCACCTTCTTTTTTTTTCTTGCTTTGCAGCTGCGCGGTCTACTTGCGCTGACGGTCGCGCACGCGAGCTGTTGGGTTCGCGCAGCACGTGATCCTGCACGCTGTGCACGTCAGCACCCAATTACCGGTATAAGTCAGTGCTACATGAACACCAAGGCCGACGCAAGCGGATCAACGAGCATGGTACCACCTTGGAACAGCGTAGAAAATGACATAGTTTCGCTTTCTGCGCGCGGTACTGAACGACTTGGGAACAAAAAGACGAAACGGAAGTACATATCTTTTGTCACGGTATGAAATAAAACAAACACGTTATTTCTCTATACACACTATTTCTCTATAGTTCCTCTATTGAATCAACAGATCAAACAAATAACTGCTATTGCCTTGAATAATTCTCAAAGTCATGTGCCACTGTGAGTCACAGTACGGCGTACTGCGGAGCCACGCTTACGAGCTTGAGGTCGACTTTAACGCTGGGAGTGCGGCTCCTGCGAAGAGAAGGGCTAGCGGCGTTTGGTTTGACATTTGAGCTCTTTCCGCGGTGCGTAGGGGTTTACTACTTAGCAGACACGATCGTTAGCGCACAATGTATGCACTGCGCTCGTCAGCTCAAAATGGCCACACCTGGTGCGAGGCCCTTTTGAAAGCTGTCACCCGCGTCAATGTCAAGAACCAATAATTCCTATTCACAAGCACGCAGGCTCAAACAAAGAATAAGATAATAGAAAGAAAACCGCTCCCGCACAGATGAAATGCTAAAAACACTACGCACATGCGCAGCGTAGTTCTCGGTCACACTACACCACTTTTATCACTATTGACGCAATCACCAAAGCATCAAAAGTTATTCACCACCCAATACTACACGAACAATAGAACGCCGATCATCAGGCGAGTAGAATTCTGTTGTTAACTTTCACAAGCAATGCTACAAACGTCAACGAAATGTTAAAAAAAACACTTTAGGACGACTGAACAAAGCAGGCGACTGTCGAAACTGTTTGGTGTGTAGATGGAGAAAGATCATCAGAAATTACATCATACAACCAAAAAATTTGGTTGATCCCTCTTATATAGGAATCGGTATAGAACACGAAAGTGAAACGTGTCTTCACAGAAGTAGTGTAATGTTTATTACACATTGATATATAATGTCTATTGGTTTTTTGTGGCTAAAGCGCCCTTAGGCGTTGATGCACCCACGCTGACGCCTGGTGGCACGTCTCCTCCATCACGACTACCAACGTCGATGACCATGAGCAACCGTCGTGCATATGGAAGCTGCACTACGCTGCACACGCTAGCACAACGCGAAAGACGAAGCACGTAACTGACACACTAATACAACGCGCAAGACAAAGCACGTAACTGAATCGTCACCGAGTCAAATCAGCGCGTACAGCGCGTCGTAATTGCAGCCTCCGCGATCAACTTAAGAAACATTTTCAGAGCTAATTGCGGAGGCCACGCTCCGCTGTGCTGAGTACGGTGAACGCCACCTGGCGTTGGTAGTGCTTCTTGATGCCAGCGTCCCTTCGAATGCTGGCATCGAGGCGTCGTAGTGCTGAAACCACCGAAGCGTTCACTGTCGGTGCGCGTTAGTGTCATAATGCAGTACTTCTCTTTTCTGCTCGTAGGCGGCGGCACCGCCCCGAGCAAGAGCGCGGGTACACGGAGGAGTGTTAGATATATAAGGCGCGTCTGTGTAGCTCTCTGCAAATGCGTTTGTGGCGCAATGGGTTAAACGCTCGGCGATCTATCGTCGCGGACCGAGAGGTCGTGGGTTCGATTACCAGATTTTGCATGTTTGTGGAACTTTTTCTTCTGGTTTCTTTCTTTGTATTATGTTCGTGTACATTGTAAGCTGACGTATTTCCGTGACGGAAATACGTCAGTGAAGTCTTGGTGGACCCCGGCATAAAACACTTTCGTGTTAAAATACAAAGAATGCCTCGCATCGGATGCCGAACTTGCAGGAAAAGCAGATGGAAGGCATGCAAACAGATGCAGGCAAGTTTGATGGCAGAGAGCAGGGAGTTCCAGCTCGACCACCTAATTAAAGGTGAACTCGACTGTGATTCACACAATGTGGAGCATGTAACACGTTTCAGCATGTGACTTCAAATACATGGGACAGGTGGGCCCACCCTTTAGAATTCGGTTCAACAATCCTAGTTCACATGTGTAGTCACTCCCCGTCTTTTCCCTTGATAACCATTTCACGTCTAAAAATTCAAGGTTATGACAGTATCAAATTTACATTACTGGAAAGCGATTTTGAACTGCCAGAAAGCGCGAACAATGCGAATGTAATTTTTTCTACAAGTTTAGCACCATAAAAATAAGGTTAGATACAAGCTAACGAATACAGCCCTGTGCTCGTCTTCCTTGCCCTTTCTCAAGACGTCCCTACTGTTCGCCTTAAGGATGCTTTATGTGCATGAAAAATGGTGCACATTTCAGTAAGCATTCGTAGAGGATAATTTTGACGTTGCAGAATAGAATGTATCAGGGAAGCTTACTGACTAAATGTCTATGATTCTGCATGCCATAGACATTTTTTGTGACCTTTCAAAGTTGAGCAGAACGTCAGCACATACCGATTGTATATGACGAATCAGTCTCTGCGGGAAACTGAATGTCGATGAAAGTTCACGAAAGAAAAAAAAAGTGTCGTCCACCTAACTGTAGCACGCAGCTATTTATGTAAGACAAACTCATATGAGGTTCTCCACAGATGAGCTTCGCAGTTAAAAATAGAATGCGTCATCTGCTAAGCTTTCGCCTAATCAATCCATATCTGCTTTCTGTCGAGCTTCATGCTACGGTTGGCTTGATTACAATTTACCCTTTCACCAGTTATAATAAGAAACAAGATATATATGATTTTCTTGATCATTTAGGAAATCTTGGCATTAGATTTTGATAATAATGGTGAATTTGGTATCTGTCACAACATGAATTTGGCCATCGGTTTGAAAAGATCAGACTGCAGTGATAAAAGTCGTGGTGCACGTTGACTCTGTCCTTTTATCGTGTGAGGAGAAGCATTCCGAACATGCTTTTTTATGATTCATCTCTTTCTTTGGAACGCAGAGACAGCTGCTTTGCCTGAACAAATAAGACGTCATGGTGTTTAACACTACACACACCGGAATAGTTTTCCCCCCAAAAAGGTAGAATCAGCTGTACATACCGACATAAAGGTGGGGTATTACAAAGTAACGCCAGAACTTTATGAAGAACATATAATATAGAGGCCTCCACAGATTCGATCAAATTAAAAAAAAAGAAAAAAAAACTCGGTGCCCGACTGACCGATTGAGCGAAATGCAGCTCGACTAACGTGAAACCTGGGGAGGTGCGAAGCATGCAGTGATGCACCGCTAATGAGCTCATACTCTCTTAAGCAATAGTTCATAACCCCGTAAACGCGGCCTCCCCATTACGACGATAGAAGAGAAGTGAAATTCTACGCTTTAATGATGAGCGGCAACGTAGCCATCTGTGGAAGACGGTGACGACAACGAACGCGGGAGCAGAGGCATGAGCGCGTGCCGAGAGCCAGCACGAGCCGCTTGCTTACCGTGACTAAAACGACGACGATTACGACAGGAGGCACCGACAGCATGAGCGCATAAGGTGCTTCGCACCTAAAATGTAATAAATGAACACACCGGTGCCCTCTCGGCGATAAGGTCCTGAGAAGGTGAATGCATCTCTATCGAAATACTTCCCGCCCCCTTATTCCCCCTTCCGATGAAAATCGTGTTCATCGGATATGTTTATATTTGCTACAACCAACTACCCTGCGTTCCAACTTTTGCATCATCTGTAATTGGTTTCTGCATGCACTCCGTGCTCTGGGAGTGCGCCTGTTCGCACTCTGCTCAGCACACCCGATCAGCATACACAGACAAATGCTTCCCGTGGTTGTAATATGGTGACTTACTGCTTATCATGTTTTTAATGTTAAGGTTTTGCGTTCGTAAACCACACTTTTTTCCTCTTTTGTGTTTTGTTCTTCATGTCATTGGTGTTCGTCTTTCTTTTTTTTTTCTTTTTCTTTTTCACGTGCAGGCCAGTTCGATGAAACCGTTCTTGCAGTCTGCTCGCACGCGTGCTTTGAACATCGAATTCACTTATGTCGACCCATCCTTCCTTCCGCCCTCCTTTCCCAACCCTCACTCCTGGTTAGAGGGGCGGAGCCTATTAGGATGGAAAAGAATAAACGAGTAGCGTACCGCGGCATCAAGTGGAGCCGGCTTGCTGTCATCACTCCTTATTCATAGGCGCCGCGGTGGGTGGCTGTTCACCCCAGCAGACCCCGAAGGACGCCGCGTACACAGACTTTGGCAACGTTTTTACCTGAAACCGCTGTTTCTGCTGCGTCTGGCACCTTAGCGAAACTGGTGGCCCTGTAGCATAAAATCGCGCCTTCTTTAAATTAAGCCCTTCCTACACAAACTCTTCCATGACTATTGGCATGAATACGTGCCTTTACCCCCCCTCTCTCACACAGACATTTCTTTTATTTGTGTGCAGTGGTATGAAAACAGACTCTGTACATTTTTTTTTCTCTTGATAAGGCTCGGTCTCCGGCCGAAGTGTTTATACAATAAACGGTTGTTTTTTTAAGGAAGGGCATCAACGTGTCATTTATAACCTTGCGGCAGCCATCGATATCTGTACTTTGAAGTCATATATGTATATAGTCCGTGTCGTCTCGCATACTGGTCAGTAATTATGATTAGATTTGACTTATAGAACAGCACCGCCAACTTCCGCGCTTTTCTTCTCAAAACAAATGCGTCTCCATTCCACGCTGTGAAGGAAGATGTACACCGAAGCTGCTGCCTTCGTTAGACAAGCACCACAACCACAAGCGACTTACGTCACTCGCGCGCGCACGTGTGCTCGAGAGCAGCATACTTCCTCATTCTTCTAGACCATCCACCACGCGCAAGTGCCTTATTGAGCTAATGAATTTTTTCAAAGTAAGTTCCTTTAGGCAATTTGTAAGGTGCGATTTAAGCAGAAGCTGCAGACAAGATAGCTTCGGATTGAAAATGGAAGGTACGAGAAAACATGTTTATGTTGCGCGGAAACTCAAAGACAAAGCCTTTTGCAACTCCAGTTTGAGGCCTGTCCCAGTAGTTGCGGCCGATAGGTGGCGGTACTGTTTTTGGGAGCACCGAACGATCACACGCAAAATACCGCTCAACTGGAGACTAACAGCTTTGTTGCAAAGCCTTCTTCTCTCTTTCTATTTTGTGTATGTTAAATATTCAGTGTATGCATCAAACAAGATACGGGATATTTTCGCAAGCTGCCCTTAATAATCATATTCCTTTAGCGTCACTGTTGCTTTCGCTTCACAACCCCTGCTCTTCATGGCCATTCTTTGTTCAGAACAAGAATGCCATCTTAATTAGTAAGTTTTTGTTAATTATTCGATTATGCATTTCAATTTCTTCTGCAAGTAATGTCCGCCTCTTCGAGTAGACCAGCTCATTAACTAGAATTGGGCTATCTGCCACAGGCAACCTTAAATAAATTTTGAAAGTGTTCGCTGAAACACTATGTATAGGCACGTAAGCACGCGAGCTAACCGGCAAGAAGGCCAACCGGTCCCATAAAATCATTTATAGCACTTGCGCTGACCAGGAATACGTGCATAACACGCCAGAAACATCTTGGCAGTGACGTCAGCATCAAAAGCAACTGAAGTGAGAGGCTGCCTGAGATAGACTGAAAGACGTGACCAAGCCTCCAAAATTTGCATGCCCTGCTCCACGTGTCATCGTTTGGTGCCATTTGCGCTTGGATGTCACCGACGAGAAAGTGCAAAGGAATGTTCCTCGGCTAGCTCAACTGACACGTGACGCGCACAAACGTCGCCTCAAGAGAGAAAAATTATATCTAAAAGGTTTGCGGAACGAACATCTGCTAGTTGGTACAGGCGGCAGCAACCGAGGCAGATGGAATAAGCCTATTGGCGCTATTTGCTACACCACAGGTATGTCACTGAGCTTTCATATTGGGAGATCTGATGCAACAAGACATGTTTCTCGGTTTCCCATGGAAATCACTAACAAATAATGCCTGTTGACTTCGAAAATGTATCTGATAAAATTCGCAGAATTAGAGCAATCACAAGAATAAATCATTAATGAAATGCACATAGGTGACGTGGGGTTGTTTGCCCGGGAGTGTATTTAGATTTGCATGGTTCGAATGATTCTGGCCACCACTGAGACTAATTACTAGTGGGGAAAAGAAACAACGAAGCCGATTGTTAACGAGCTATGAACATATAACTAACACAAACCGTCACCCACACAAACCAACTAAGCAAGATACCCAGACTAATAGAAACGTTCCTGCACTTCTAGACGTTCTCACAGAATAAACAATTATATAAAACAGTAAAACCCGTGACTTGTCAGCATCACTTGGCATGCATCGGTGCAGCTGTACGAGGCGGCCTTGCGACGGCCAGTCAGGTGCAGGGCGGTGGTTGCGTGAGGATAAGACGCTGCTTGCTTCTTGATGATCGTCCGCAGCTCGGTCAAGGAGTCACAGGAGGGGAGTAGGAAGGGCTTGCCTTCAGCACCATGTCACCAGGACCCACGAACACCAAAGGCTGGAGGTAGGACAGAGGCCAGGTCGTCACTGGAGTCATGAAACTCGGACCCGCAGCCCGACAGCTTCGTTTTTCTGCCCGGCTCTCCTGAAGTCTTGAGACTCGAACCCGCAGTCCGACAACCTGTCTTCTCCGTCCTGTGCTCTTCAAGTTGTTGTTGTTGTTGTTGTTGCCTCAAAACATGGCTCGTACCCACGAGGGGGATTGACCACAAGCCTTGAGGCTCGGACCCGCAGCCCGACAACCTCGCTTCGTCTACACCGCACACCGGCCTTCCTTCTTTCAGAACGCCGCCTTCTTTCTTCTCGTCTTCTACCCCCTCTTTCAGCACCCGTGTGTCTTCATGATTTGCTCTTGGCCGAGGTGCCGCGTCAGGTGAGCTCTCGCCGAATCCCACCATTCTTTTTCTTCTTTTATAGTCACTGGCCGTCCGCCGCACCAGACACGTGTCGCGCCCATTAGTCCTTGCACATGTCAAAAAGTCTCTCTTTACGATTTTTTAAATTATTTTGAAGAGGAAGCAAAATAAATTAAAAACTGCGGCGATGCGCGCGGACTCATGAGACTTCATAAAGCACATGTAGTAAACAGATTGAGCAACAAGCGGACTTCAACAATAACAAGAAAAGAAACAAGAAAACATACAGAACCATGAACAGCCTAAGTGCTAGAATCAATAGATGACCCTGACCTACTCAAATAATCAGCGCCAACATTTTCTGAGCCTCTTATGGGTTCGACCTTGAAAGAATATTCTTGAAGAGCTAGGCTCCATCGAAGAACTCTCCTGTTGAGGTGCTTAGCCCACGACAAATAAAGCAGAGGTTGGTGGTCTGTTTGGGTTGTGAAGGTTGTTCCGTGTAGAAAAAGGTAGAACTACTCGATCGCCCATACTAATGCTAAGCATTCCATTTCAATGGCGGAATATCGTGTTTCACGTGGGAGAAGCTGCCTGCTCGCATAGAAAACGGGGTGAAGAACGTATTGCATTAAAACAGCACCTATGCTGGTATCAGAGGCGTCTGTGCGAAGAAAGAATTCCTTCTGGAGGTTAGGCGCCCTTAAAATGGGTTTAGAGTTTAGCGCGTTCCTCAGATCCTGAAATGCATTTTCTCTTGCAGGAGTCCAAGTAACCCGTCTGCTTCCTCTTTTTCGCGTTAGCTCAAAAAGAGGTCGGGACTTCTCAGCGTAATGGGGAATTAGGTCTCAGTAATCACTAGCGAGTCCAAGAAAAGAACGTACTTGTTTCTTGGTTTCCGGTTTTGGAGCATTTAGTATACTTAGTATACTTTCTATCGTGCTGTCGACAGGTTCTATTTTATTGCCTCCTAACTAATGGTTTAAAAATATAATTGAAGGGGTTGCTATTTCACACTTCTGAGGTTTAAATGTTAAGCCCATGCTCCGAATTCTTTCTAACAGCTGCCGGAGCGTGGTGATATGTTTTTCCCAGGTAAATGTGGCTGTTAGCACGTCATCCATATAGCACACAGTGTTATATCAAGCCAGCTAGGAGAGTGCGCATGAGGCGAGTAAAAATTGCCGAACCTGTCTTAATGCCGAAGGGCAGAAACAGAGATTGGTAGTGTCCGGGTTGTGTCCAAAGTGTGGTCTTGGCTCTGGACTTCTCTTCGAGAGGCACTTTGTAATAACCATTCGTGAGATCCAGTTTTGAAAAATAATTGTTTCCCACTTCCGCGAGCATCAGGTCTGTTCTTGGTATTGGCTCGGGCATCCGATACTAGCACACTGTCAATGCGCTGGAAATCAAAGCACGCTCGGTACGTTTTGTCTGGCTTTTATCAAGAACTAGAGGAGAATTGTAGGGAGAATTTGAGCTTTCGATCACACCTAGCTGTAACACACCATTCAGTTCTCGTGCAACAATCTCCTTCACGAAAAAATGCAAAGGATATTGCAGTGTGTTAATCGGTTCTGAAGTTGTCAACTAAAGGCAACATTCGAGGATTGTTGTCTTGCCCGGGACTTTCGAAAATATGTATTTACAAGTTACTAACAGTTCTTGCAGCTCAGACCTTTGGCTTACATCCAGGGCATCAGACGTGCGAATGCTTTCGATACCCCCACCTGCTTCAGCTTTAAAGCTTGGTAAAGGGGGCTTCAGGTTTTGGTTATACCACGAGAAAGGAGGAAGTTTGCAAAGCGGCTAGTTGTAGGCGCTCTTCATATCGCCTCAGCGTTTTGAAGTGGAATAAATTAGTGGTATAGCCCACGTCCAAGCAGTAGTCAAAGTTATTTTTCCTTCTAGTGACTACAAATGGTCCCTTCCATTGCATCAAAAGTTTGTTATCACTGGTTGGGAGGTGTATAAGCGCGCGATCTCCTACCTTCAGCTGTCGGCGACAAATGTTTCGGTCGAAGTACCCCTTTTAAGTCCTGTGAGCTTTGCAGAAGTTCTGGTAAGCTAACTTCAAGGTCCCTTCTAGTCGGTTTCTGAGGTCGAGGACATATCCGTTTGCCGTCTTAACGTCTTCATTGAGCCTGTCTCTTGTCCAGAGATCCTTGAGTATGGCCAATGGGCCTCGTATCTGTCGTCCATACATCAATTAAAGTGGCGAAAAGCCGAGGCTAGTTAGTGGCACCTCACGGTACGCAAAAAGAAGATGGGTGAGATATCGATCCCAGGCTTTTTATTTTTCTTGGCATAGTTTCGGCAGTATCATCTTAAGGGTTCCCTTGAAGCGCTCCACCATTCCATTATACATTGGATGATAAGGCGTTGAACTGAGATGCTTGATCACGAGTAAACCATTTATTTCTCTCATCAACTCTATGTAAAACAAGATCCCTGGTCACAAAGGATCTCGTGGGGAAAACCGATCCCTGGGAACATCTCAACCAGCCCTTCGATTACAATTGCTGAGTCGATCGAAGGTAAAAGAATGGCGTCCGGGAATCGTGTTGCAAAATCCACAAGAGTGAGTATATATCAGTTGCCCTTACTCGATGTTGGAGTCAAGGGACCGATAATATATACCGCGACCTATTCGAATGGGGTATCAATAAGCGTCATTCGTCCACGCCGAGCGTTGCCCACTCTATCCTTTGGAAAGGTTCTTTGACATACACCGCGCGATCTGACACATTTCAACGTCCTCTTGGACGCCGGGCCAATAAAATGATCCTAGGACCCATTACATGGTTTGCTGAATGCCTCGAGGCCCGGACAATGAGTTGTTATGTGCCATATTAAGGACTTCGAGGCGTAGTCATATTGTTATCACTGCTTTATCGTTTATTTTCCCGTGCATATTTGAAAAGATCTGTACAATACGCCCTCATCCAGGTAGAATGAGTGGGTGGTTGCACTTTTACTTCTTTCCGGAGTATTTTTTCCGACTTTGCTTCTATAAACTTGAAGTGTTGTGTCTTGCTGCTGCTTTGTCCGAAACATTTCTCTTGACAATTGCAAAACTCCAACGCCCACCGATGAACATGGCTTCGAGATCTTGGCACCCACTATAACCTGCAGAGAACCACTGTTTTTTTCGCAGTGTTCATTTCGCATGATTTACATGCTACAGAAGTAAACGAGGGTGCTTTCCATTTGGGATCTGGTTCCATGGGTCGGAGTGATCCAGGAACGTAAACAATGATCTCATTATACAATGGTCTTTCCAAGCACTTTGCGACAGAAACACCGGAGAAGTACAGTGATGAAATGTTGACTTCTGCTTCCAGAATATTAATGTAGCTACCATGAGTCAGTAGTAACATAGACTCAGTGCCTACCAATGCTGAGTCCGGTACAAGAGCTCGTCGCACGACTATGCTGTTGCTTCCTGTATCTCTCAGCACCCACACGGTCTGTCCAAAAAGCTCTCCTTTCAACACCAGCATGTCAAACGATTTCCTCGTCCAGACTCCCAAAACATTAGACAAAGTTACTTGATCTTGCTGCTTGGTACCACATTAAAAACCTTCCCGTGCATCTTTTCGCTGGCCGGGAGGTAGCTTGGAGCATGATGATGGACCCTAGGCACCGGGTTCATTTCGTTTGCATGATTGCACGTACATATCTGCGGCAATATTCACAATATGGCTGTTTTATCTTCATACGGCAATCCCATGTCAAGTGTGCTATTTTATCTCATATGAAACAACGGGCTTGAGTATTCACAGCTTGTTTCTCATTCGCTCCTTTGCCAGGATTTTGTTGAGGCCTCTCCTTGAACACCAGCAAATTGTGCTGCCTCTGTGCTTCCAAATAGTGATCTGTGGCTTCCGAGACCTCTACCACAGTCTTGCAGTTTCTCTCGCGAAGAAAAAGCGCTGAACAACTATGGCAGTCGTTCAAGAATTGTTCTGCGACTATCAAGTCTCGAACCGCATTGAACGTCTTCCCTTGGTTTGCCATCTCCACCCAACGGCAGAAGTAGCTGAACAGCCGAGTAGCATACTGCTTGCCGGTTTCTCCATCCTGCGGTTTACTTTGCCGAAATCTCTCTCGGTAACCCTCAGCAGTTAACCAAAAACCATTTGAACACGGCTAGTTTTGCTTTGTTATTATCCAGGGAACCTGCGGACGATAAACGACCAGATACTTTCAGCGCTTCACCACCAAGGCACAAGCTGAGGGCGGTGGTACACTTTTCTTTTGGCCAGCCCTGTTCCATGGCTACATGTTCAAATCGCTTTAAATATGCGCCGAGGTCATGTCGATAATCAAAGAACATGGGGATAAAATTATGGGGTTGATTGGAGCCGAGACCTCCGCATGGTTTGTGTGACCTGTGTGAATCGGTTTTCGCTGGTTCAGTGTCATTTTTGCTGAGTCATGGTCATGACTATGGCTTCGACCATCATCCTTTAGTGTTTGCTTCAATCAGTGCCCCCGTCCGAACACATTCTAGTGGTTTTATTGCGATAGCAATTATATGGACACTTCAAGCGGATTTCTGCCGTCGGCGTCGCCGTCGCTGTGATGTGCCGCATGAAGTCCAACGGCGATAAAATCGTCGCAGCGTGCCGTATGCTGTATGTGTTAGTGAGCGAACGCACGGCGGAGAGCAAACGCGGCTTCTTCCGTCGCGCGAAAAGCCCTGGCAGCACAGGAGGGAGGGAGGGGAGGCAACGTTTAGCTGCGGCACCAAATGCGTACTTATATAAAAACGTTGCGAGTCGAGAAGGTGGTAAAGACTTCCGACGCGGTAAAGGTAAAGCCCCTCAATAAAGAAAAGTAGCGCCATCTCCTCTCTCCTCCTCCTGCGCCGGCGTTCACTCTCTCTTCCGTCGACCGTGGCTCCCCCTACGCGGTGCCTACGCGTGAATCGCTGTGGCTACGTGTCGCTCGCGCTCTTGAACTCGTATTTTGATCGGAATTTTTCGCGTTATGTTATGACTGGCTGCCGAAACAACGAGAGGACGCATTAATGCCGTTGCGCTTAGATGGCTGTACTATATTAGCGGTGATACAGTGAGCCTAAAGCCTCTAAGTCGGGCTTTAACTGAGCCATGCCACGCGCGACTTCGGCGTTGGTTGACCTGGCGCCGTCATCTCCGCGTTTCAGTAGCTCCAGTCCCTCGTTGGCCAGCGGCTAGCGTGCACAGCGGGCCTCTATTTACTCGTGTTGAGAAGTCCGAGCAGTCGCGAAGGTTCCATGGATGGTGCCACGCCAAGTTTCGAGAGGAGGAGATATCCAGAGAGATCAGAAAAACGGTTTTATATACAAACGTACATATTTCACAAGTAAGGCTCCATGATATTGGAGCCGTCTACATGCTAACATCTTTGCAAGTTCTAGCGTTTACATATCCGAGCGTCTCAAAACACTCAAGTCGCGCTTTTTATCCCTTTCGTTTCCCACTTTCACTCGACGAGGGAATGTACTTTGGTTCTTCTTAGCAAAAGACCATCTTCGACTAGTTCGTCATATCTCGCTATGATGTGCCATCGTTTCCTGCCGGGCTCCGCCTCCAATCTTTCCTGATCGCCCCCGCACACAGGTAACGGTTAACACCTTGGGAACCAAACGTTGATGTCGTTCCCACGGGGAATGCTTGACGCTGGCCCCTTGCAACAATTAGCCGCCTCTCCGTGGCGGTCAGTTCGCGGAAGCCACCATTTCCAGGGAGAGCGGTGGCTGTTGTCTTAGAATGGGCTCCAGGTTGGCGCGTCGCAGTCGGCGCCGGGCCTCATCGTAGCTCGGGCGGGCGCTGGTGCTTCACGAAACACACCAAGAGCGACGTTGTCGTTTTAGCTACGCACGAGGCCGATGACCCATTGCAGTCTGGGGACTAATTGCACATCCATCAGTCCCAGGTGACTGACGGTGACACTTCCCGGCCGCGACAAACGTGAAGAGGACTTGACATGTTCACGTCTGTCGATGAGGCCTCCTTTGTCCCGAAGGACCGCCAGACACAACACTCGCGAGCAACAGGACCGTGCGACGCACCTGCTTTTTCAGCCGCCATGTTTGTTTTGATGTCTCGCAGTGCGGCAGCGGCCGCGCCGCTGGTTGGTTGACCGGTTGTAATCCCGCAGCGAATGCTTTCCCATAATTCCTGATGCGATACGCTTCTGTTTACATGCGCCGCTGAAATGCGCATTCTCCATTTCAACTACCCTTGTTTGGCGCATTGGATGCGATACGCCTTCCTAGCGAATTACCTCGTTTACATGAGATACGATACGCTTGAAAGCTGATACGATACGCTTCTGTCGTATTCATGTAAACGCCGCTAATGACTACGCTTCGGGAGTGAATGATCCACCAGCTATATATATGCAGTTGTCTTACAGGTTTCACTGACTAGTGAGCTACCGATCATTCGGCGGAAGCGGTCCGTCGATAATGAGGCTAGTGGCTTCGCTCGCTTGCAGGAAGCCTTACACTACTCCACACATTTTTTCTTTTTTTTGCGGACTTGAGTAGCGCGGCAGCGGTCATCTTACAGGTGTATGCCAGGCTGCTTTTGCGGATCATATTGCCGCTTGCATGTGCTGCGCGCGGGTCCGAGAAATTCTACCCTGCGTATTGTATCTACTATCTTATCAAATGCAGAGCGGAAACTATGAGTTAACATCCAGGTTTGTCCTGGCCACTGACAAAGCCACGCAGGAATGAGTTAACTCTATAATCAAGGGCGTTGCAATGGGGATAGCATTGCTAGCAGTTCTTCCGGTGGATTGTTTGTTTTCCAATATTGAATAACTGAATTAATGCACCCGCAACACGGTATCTGTCATATAAAGCGAAGAAGCAAGCTGTCACAATAATGATCCCCGGTTATATCAAATGTGGAGAGAATATTTTTTTTTATTCATGCGTATGAGCGTTTGGTAGAGGACATGACAGCATTCAGGTGCCCTTGCGTCATGCACACTTTACGCTGTTTCCACATTTGCAGTCGCATACAACTCAAAAACGCAGCAATTCCCCTCAAAGGAGGCCAATGGCTTCCTTTGTTGACATGTGATGACGTCGCGTTTAATCTCCTCGCACCTGCTAATGCGACATCGCAGAGAGCCGATAGCGGCAGGGGGTTTAACCACAAATTAACTGCATTCCCCGCAATTGCATGACAGTTGGTCGAAGGGCTTCCTCCCAGTTTACCTCCGAGGTGCATTTGCCACTCCTATGTTTAGTTCTGCTCGACTGCTAGTGCCCAAGATGATAAAAAAATAACATACAAGCAATGCTGTACGTTTGCGCGCTTTGTTAGAAAAGCCCGTTACTCACGTTCTCGCACAACGTTTATTTGTTCAAGGACCAAGTTTCGAATGAAGCAATTAGGGGAGGAAATATTTCAGTAATTAAAAAATCAGAGCAACAGGTAGAACCAGCAAATGTTGCATGAGCTTTTCCAAGGAGCACATACCTTGTGCACCTAAGCTATGTGAAGTGTTGATACGTACTAGGGGCCAACATGGGTGCACTAGTCGTTTACAATAGCTATTGCACCCGTCCTCCTCCTGCCACAATAATTTTTTAAGAAGGTTTTTGGTGATGCAGTGGTTAAGAATAGAGCAATGAAAGTTAACTGTGCCGTTTCTCCTCAGAAAAGGGACACGGAACAGCAAGTACACAACAAGCCACATTGTTAATATTTTTATTTTGCGTATATGGCACAACAAAAATGCGAGACGTTAATAAAAACTTAATTAGTAAACTTACATACACATCACTTTGGCAGACTAGGTGAACAAGATAACCAAAGAAACCACATGAATGCCAGAAATGTCTGGTACTAAACAGAACATCACAGTTGACTTGGTTGCTTTGTCACTTTGCATTGATGGCATATGGAACATGTGCTATGTTGCCCGCGATCTCGCGTCCACAAGCTCTATTGACTTTGCAACTATTCTTTATATCACAGCGGAACAGTTGTGTTGTATGTAGGATAGTGCGGGCCTTTACATTTTGTTTCCATATTTCTGAAAAGCAATGTAGGGTCAGCTCATTCACCTGTGGTACATTAAACAGCCCCAAATGCAAGCATGCAGCACAGTTCACAGGAAGTAACAGGCCAAAGCTGCAGACATTCATCCCACAGGTCAGACTTGGTACTTGCCTCTGGCTATTTGAAGAAACATGTGACAATCACAAGTGTTCAACACAGTATGACACTATGATACACAGAATGACCAGATATTGCATTCAGCATGCTAGTGAAAGTCGTGAAAACAAGAACAGAGAAAAATAAAATACCCAACAGGCATGCGAAAATAGTGCCTGCTAAAAACAGTTTCTGAAATATTGCCAACATGCACAATATAACTAATATAACACACATGGAATTTTCAACACTCCAGAAAACAACAATGACTAGCAATAAATGATTTGTGACTTAGGTACTCAAATGGCAGGCACACATACTCATAACTCTGAAGCAGATGGAGAGTGAAAGGAATTATGACAAGAATAAAGAAGGTTTAAAAGAGTTTACTGGGGTATGTTTGCTTTCAAAACAAACATGTCGCCAATATCATTACCAAAACATCCTTAAACATAAAATGATGCAAAGACAGATTGAGAATATATTTACACAAAAGGCACAGAGTTTGACCTGAGCTGGTGCACTCTACTCTGCAACAGACACAAAGAGAAAGAAAGAGGGAGACAAAACATTTACTTGGGCCATCAAGGTTATTGCTCTTGGGGTCGAGCGATGCTCGTATAGAAATGACAAAAGGCGTGAAAATATTTTCAGGTTGTGTTAAAGGAACACTAAAGATTTAAAAACTAAACCACTTTAGACTATTATAATATTTCACAACTTTAGAGTATATTATATTATTTCACAACTTTGAAGCCATTCATTTTATGATAATAGGTTGATTATTAGGAGAGAAAATGAAGGTCAAAGTACAACATCTGAAGTTTTCACCTGTTACATCAGTGTGACATCATGCATTTCAAAGTATATTTTTGGATTCGGGCGACACCAACTCAGTAAATGTCCCCGGAACTCTCAGTGCATGGCTGCTTTAGAACACAATGTAGTTCATTGGAGCCAATAAAGAACTAAGCCGATAAAGAACCAACAGGTGCCTTAAAAATCCACGTCATGGCGAGTTGGAGCAGGAACTTCAAGCCAGCGTTGCAACCAGTCTTTTCTTTTCTGGTTTATCAAGCGTCTCCTGGTGGTAGGAGTTGTGTTTTTTTGTATAATAGAAGGGCAGTTTTCCAATACAGGAGAAATTAATTTTCTCTACATATCGCTTTAAGCTTCCAGCTTGACGTTATTTCACATTACTGGTTGCTACCTGTTTACCAATACTCCTACTGCCACATTTCACAGTGGACTTGATCTCCGCCAAGCGCTGGTTCTCCTTGCGCAAATACATTTGAAGCCTCGTTTTCAAGTACACTTTGAGCAGTTTGTTCGCAAAGTTGTGACAATCTGGAAAACAATTCACATGTGTAACACTTTACAGCACACATTCCTCAAGCTGGGAAAGTGTTAGCTCATTCTGCACAAGTTGTGCACTGTTCACGCGGAAAAGATTTTCAGCACTTTCCAAAAACTCAACAACAGCTGGTGAAGGCAAAGCAAGCCGTATCTTCTCTGTATAAGATTTAAGCTGAGTAAGTGTGTTGGCATCTTTGCATGTTACAGCTTTGCGACATTCAGAACAAGTAGACATATTTTTCTGGAAATTATTTACAGCATAACCAGCAAGGTACTCAAAAGACTCTTGCTCAAGAGAACTTAATGCAAGAACGTCATCAGGAAAAGCAATGTTCGTAGGGTCGACATTCTCCTTTTGTCTTGCTGGCAGGCTGCTCAGACCTATTAGCGAGTACCCAGTGTCATGGTCATAGCTACCAGATTTGCTTGGCCTGAAGAACAGCGCCATTGTTGCTGCACGAATCGCAGAGCGAAACTCGAGTGGCCTGGGGACTGGATTTTTAGACCGGAGGGTTGAAAACAGGTTTTCTAGCGCATCTTGCCCAAACCGACTTAGCAAAACGCAAACATAACCTTTCTTATAAGATATCCTGGAGCTCAAGGGCAACTGTAGTTACTAAAATAACGCCAGTTTGGACGGGCTTCCAGAACTGTTTTCCGACACCTATCTTAATGTTTGAGAACAAGCTCATGGCATCCTTCATGAAAGAAATCGTCTCAACATACTTTGCGTCATCAAATTTGCTGATAGCCAGCTTGGTTGTTCTTGATGTCATTATCTTAAACCATTTAAAAACGGTTTCGAAAAACCAAGCTGTAGTCAAGGCATCTTCTGACAGGGCCTCTTTTTGAACTAGAAGGCGTAATGCAGCTGCTGTGTCATGATTAAACAGCGAGAATGCCAGTCCAACTTTCATTTTTTCATAATGACCGCGGTCAAGGCAAGAAGGTTTAAGGTGAGGCGCAATGTTGAGCTCAAGTTTAGAGTCGAGTTCGAGAAGCTTTTTCACATGGACAATGCTTATTTCATTAGATGATAAGCCAAGTTTCCCGACTAGATCTTCAGGCAAAAATATTGACTGTCCTCGGGTAAGGTGATTACGAAGATTCTTGAACAAATGGGCCACGTCTACCATAAAGTAAAGCTGCCGACTGTTATCGCATGGATGGCAACAAGACACTTTGTTGTGGCAGTATCTTCCAACAACAATTCCAAATTCTTTCCAAAGTGCTTGATTGCCACCACCCATGTCGCAGACTACTGCATCTATTTTTATTCCAATGTCCTCACATTTTTTGATAATGTCAATAACTACAGCTTTCACGGTAGCACTGCAAAAAGAATTTGATGTAAAATGGCATGCCACCGTTTGTTTCCAGCGGGTGGTCACTCCAGCGAGCATAAAAACCAGACCATGTGTAGCCATTGCATCCTCTGGGAGGGTCCCATCTGATAAGGGAATGGTTGGTTTCCCAATCACTCCTCCAGTTCCTTGGTCATAGGCGAGCCCCGATGCAAGTTGCATTTCATCCAATAACAGGACGGCGTGCCGCTCGTAGTCCTCCATGAGGTTCACCTGATAAATAGATGATAGCATGTAAACTTGGTATGTCACATGATAATGAATGCTATGCCAGCATTAAAAAAATGAACGTAAAAAAACTCAGTAACTGAACGCAGTAGCCAGAGGAAACAGCAGCCACTGAATGTATTCCCTGTTTCCCCGAAAGACTTAACAGTGCTTGTAGTTAGTTTTCATACCACCTCAGAGCCTTATTGCTGAAGTAGGTAAGGTCAGCAAGGAAAAAAAAAACACCTGCTATGCTAAGCATACTCACTTTGATGGAAAGAGACGGTAGGATTTCATGAAGTATGCCAGGTGAAAACTTGAAGTTTTCTAGGTGCCTCTGAAGCGTTCGTTCCGATGGCAGTGGCTTCCCAATCTCTTGAACGATCTTGTAACCCCTACGTCCGCATGTGAGCCTGATCTTCAGCCCCTTCTCTATAGTAGGCGTTGACCATGGCGTGCCACGCATCGTAGGCCTCTCCATGCATTGCAGGTGGTCAGTTCCTAAAAACTGATCAACCCGTCTCTTGAGGAGGTTCTTCTCTTGTACTGCAGCATTTTTCTGCCGCTGACAAACAGACAGTCTTCGTTTGTGGCTTTCCAGCTTATCCTCCAGTTCTGCAATTCTCTTGTGCAGAGCAGCCACGTTTGTTGTCGAAAGGACCTCGGATGATGAGCTCCCTAGTTGAAACAAAGTCAAAAATTGAATCATAAGGCAAGAGCAGTCACATCATGTCTTATTTGTTAAGCAATAGAAAGTGTTCATATTCAACTTTGAAAATCTGCTTTGAATTCAAAAGAAAACCTCACCATCAACTTGGAGTACAGATCCAGGCAGAAGCTTGTGGCTAGCAGATATAGGAGGGGTTTGGAGGCCTGGACATATTGCACATGTGTGGCTGGGTAATGAGGCAGCTGAGTATTCTGAGTGAGAAACACACCAAGAAAATAAGGTATAAAAGGCTGTGCGAGAATAAACAAGTGTAATAAACATCTGCAGTTGCCAGAAGAAATGTATTCTCCGCTGACCTTTTCCGTTATAAGGACCTCAATCGTTGAGACCAACTGAAAGTTGCTCTGCAGTTAACTTTGAGGCTTTATTAGCTGTACTTGTGCACATATGACATTGGCTGATACTCAGCTGCTGACTCAAACCTAGGTCAGCCTAAAGCAACCAGTGTGTGTAATGCTCCTCTGACCCAACCCCTTACGCAGGCACATAGGCAGGGGAGGGCTCAGCCCGCCCCCCTCCACCCCAGAAATTCATCCAGTCGGCCATTAACGCAAGAGAATAGAGGCCCAAGTACAAGTAGCGGCGTGTGGATTTAAACAATAAAAATCAAAACGATAGTCAAGGAACTCGCCAAGAACAGCTACCCAAGAACCTTTATTCGGAAAGCACTTTAATTCCAAAAGCACAGCACAACGAATGTTTGCGTTCTGCATCTTTTGTGTCATGAAAGCATATTCGTGTTTTGGTTCATTGTTGTCCCAAATATGTGTTTTTTGGTTAAGAATTGCTGTCATAAAATGGCTCACGTTTTTCTCGCAGGCCTGTTGTTGAGACAGAGAGTGAGAACTTGGGTAGAGAAAGCGTCCGACAATTTTTTTTATTTGCCGCACATCTAAGTGGGCGCCTGGATTCCTTTGCATTCTTTTTTTTGTCACTACTCTTTTCGTTATTGACTCTGTATGGCACTTCTAGGTGGAGATTATTTGGTTGGAAAGTATTATTCCTGGTGCACACGCACTAGCTTTATTCCAGTGTCAAAAACTTGCTTTCCATCTCGGATTAACTCGCTTCTTGTGCTGCATTCCACTTTGTTCGCGTTCTTTTCTAATAATTAAGCACCTTCTATATTTCCGCGTAACTTTTTTTTCCTTTTTTGCCGCGGAAAGAGTTTCTTTCGATCAATTAGGCATCCCCCCCCCCGAAAAAAAATCCTGGCTACGTGCCTGCCCTGACACATGGACAGGCGAGGATTGTGAAGAGCGAAAGCCACTTACGTAAGCAGGCATATCATGTGAGAAATGACTGATGTAGCTTGTGCTAGCTATAAGCCAGTTGTAAGCTATAATGCCCGAAATTTACTATTGACAATACCTCTTGCATTAGAGGCACAAGTAAAATTTGCTGTGCGGACTGAATTGAATGACATGAAAATGCATGCCATATGCAAGTGTAATGAGAATTAACCGCAAGAAATCCTCACAGTCAAATGGGGATGCGAATCCAGGAAACAGCTTGGGACTAGCAGATGTATGCGGAAGTTATAAGGCTGGGCATACTGTAGATTTATGGCTGGGCAAGGAGGCTGCTGAGCATTCTGAGTGAAAAATGCAGCAAGAAAACACGCTGTAGAAGGTGGCATGACAGATGACCTGTGCAATAACCATTTTCAGTTGCATGAAGTATACTATCCCCCACTGACTTTTGGCTTTATGGACTCGCAAATCTTTGACACAAACTGAAAGCTTCTTCGCAGTTAACCTTGAGGCATAATTAAAAAATTACATTCTGGGGTTTTACGTGCAAAACCACAACTTGATTACGAGGCACATCGTAGTGAGGGACTCCGGATTAATTTTCACCACCTGCGGTTCTTTAATGTGCACCCAATGCATGGTAGCCCATGTGTTTTTGCAGTTGACCCCCTCAAAATGCGGCTGCTGTGGCCAGAATTCGATCCCACGTTCTTTGGCTTAGTAGCACAATGCCACAGTCACCACAACGGCTTTAATAGCTGCACTTGTGCATATATGAAATTGGCTCGTACTCAGCTGCTGTTTCAAACGCGAGTCAGCCTAAGGTGAACAATGTAACGCACTACCGACACAACCGTTGAGCCTTGACACGTGTGAATTTAATGAGAGTGAAAGCGACTTACGCAGGCAGGTATATCAAGTGAAATCTGACTGATGTGGCTTGTGCTAGCTAAAAGCTACTTGTACATCATAATAGCAGAGATTTACTATTCCCAATACCTCTTACATTAGAGGCGCGAGATAAATTTGCAGTGCAGTTTGATGGCGTAATTGAATAACATGCAAATGCATGCCATAGGCAAGTGTAATGAGAATTAACAGAAAGAAATCCTCACCGTCAACTTGAGCTGTAGATTCAGGAAGGAGCTCGTGGGTAGCAGATGTAAAAGGAGGTGGTATATCTGGGCATAATGTAAATGTTGATAATGAGAAGAGGCAGAGGAAATACCAAAACTATAAACCCCCGGAAGAAAGCATTTTGTAGCACAAAGTCCTTACCCTGCTGTGATCTCTGCAGCATAGGGCTAGTAGAGTCTACATCCGAGCAGCCTACAGACAAAAAACACACCATACCATAGAATTGCTGTGTACTGTAGCAATGCGACGCATAAATGAATGGCACCCGGCACACACTCACAGGTAACATTATGTGTGTCCTCCTGGAATGGAGACTTTGTTGCGCAAGAGGGCACAGTGCCTGCATCATGACAGAGAAACAGTCATGCGAGGAAATAAAAATGTAAGTCACCAGGGAGAACACAAAACATAATGAACAAGGATTGATGGATAGCCTCAGTTTACTAGCCAAGGTTTCGACAACGGGTCGTGTTTTTTTTTAATTCAGCGCTACTTTTTATGACGAGGACACATTGTATCTTCGCCATAAAAAATAGTGCTGAATAACTGTATTAAGAAAGAATAATGCCTCACCAACTGTTTTGTTAAGCAGACTTTGTATTTCTCTAGGCCGGACGAAGACAAGTATTCTTGTCGAAATGAAATGAGGCCCCGATCGATTGTTATTCATTTTCTTTCATGTTGTCAAGAATCTCACATTCCTTCCTTCTCTCTTGTGAAGTTACCAGAGATCCTCACCATCAATGCAGTCCACAGCTGCGAGCAGGAGCTCAGGGCCACTCGGTGCCAAAGATGCCTCTGTGCCTGCGCATAACATTACTGTTAGACACGAAAGCATGAGAAGAAAAAAAAAGGCAAGGACGAAAAGCCCCTATGTGTTTGCTTTATGGATGAAAATCACCTTGCTCTGAGCGCGGTGGCAAGCTGTCAGCAGAGCCAGCTTCCAAAGAGTTCATGAAAAAAAGAACATTCACCATCAATGGGCTTTGCATCGTACCAAGTGCAACATGGTGATTGACATCACACAGTAATTACTGACTCACCAACAACACCATTTCTCTCTTGTGATGGTGAAAAATGTGTGCTGCAAGATGTCACACCAGAACCTGCATGATGGGGGTTATTAAATCTATATTTAATTTGATACACCCACAGCTTCATATATACCCAACTCACACATTGTACGTATTTTATGCTGGAAATTAAAATCCATAAAACTGGTGAGAGGATGTACTGTTGTTTATTCGACATTACCATAATCCGCCCCAAAGAATGCTACAACCTCAAACCTCTTCGTTTTTGAGGATGTCGGCATTCCGACACGGTAATGTCTTTGAAGTGCACGGTGTATTCTTACGTTTGGCAGGTGGCTTCCTCGGCTTCAGCTGCTTCCGATGAACGAAGAGCGATGGAATGGCTTGACGCTTCAATTTTTTTGTGCCACAGCTCTGCAGAATCACCGGCTCAAATTGATCATCCGTGAAGTGATCCTGCGCAAACGTGAAATCAGAAAACAAGGTCACCGTAAAACCTCGCTCCTTCAAGTATAAGGCGTAACACAACATTCCCGGCAAAAGTTATTATCGCCGGGAAGTCTTGTATACGGTGTTCCTTTTTTAGCTCGCCGCCAGCACAGGTACTTATCTCTTGTTCTGATACATATCGCCGGGAAGTCTTGTATACCGTTTTCCTTTTTCAGCTCGCCACCAGCACAGGTCATTATCTCTTGTTCTGCTACGCGATACACGACTAGTATACTGAGCACACTTTTCACGCGCAGCACTTTCTACCATTTTCGAGATAGTTATCGGTCCTCGAAGATCTAGGACGATAGCGACAAGTTTTAGCGACAAGAACATTGATCTTCGCCGACCACCGAGTTGAGTTTTTGCTAAAGGCGCAAAGTCGCCCTAGCTAAATAGCCCTAATCGTCTTTCCGCAGGTAAGCGCCCATTTTTCCCTACGTACCGTCACCGCTTCGTAACATACTGCGATACACTCAAAACGTGCCGTTCGCATACCTTCAGGCCACACAAACACAACGCCATGGATTGTATAACCGAGTCAACAAAAACCACGTGCGTTTGAGGACAAGATGAAATCCGGCCACGAAAGTTGCAAATGCAGCGCGAACATGCAGCGCGAACAGTGCGGCACTTAGGAGGGAGAAAAACTCCGGAATCCGGAAGAGTCGCTTGCCGTCTGTTTCGCGTGTTCTGCACCCGAATGCCGAGCAAGACGGCATCGCGAACACTACGCCTTAAAAGCGCAAAGGAGACGCGATGCCTGGTGCCTCCATACACGGCTCGCAATGGTCTGGCACCGCGATGGTGGTGGGAGCAAAAAACAAGCAAGAAAAAAAAAACGCGAGAGAGCACGTGACAGCATTCGGCCAATCGGAGGGCAGAGTGCCGAGAGAACGGGCAGGAGAGGAGGAAAGTGGCAATCTTCAACAGATGTCGCTACTTTTTTTTTTATTCAGGGGCTTTAGGTAAAGGGCTGCAGAAGATAGCGCCAACCTTTCCCTTTCCCTCAAGAACCACTAATCATCATCATCATCATATTCAGGGGCTTTAGGTAAAGGTGGTAAAGACTTCAGAGAGAGAGAGAAATTGTGGTTGTGAAAAGGAAGAGCCACAATCTCTCTTTCTCGACGAGTGTCCCGTTCTGATCTCGTCGAAAACCTCCTAGCCGCCGCCAGAGGCACCGGCAACAGTCACCAACGCCGCGCGCGTTCGGTACGAACGCGGGCAAAACGCCGCCGGCGTCTACAACAGTTCTGCGCGTTGCTGGTGCTGCTACATGTCCAAGTTTGTAGAACGCCCGACTCGGCTGCGGGAGGCTGTGGGTTCGATTCCCACCGCCACCGGGCACCCACTGGTTCAAATGGGTACAAGTGTGCCCTGGCCTGGCGTTCGGCTTCCTTCAGGGGTGGTACGCTTGGGAAAGGAGCCTGCGCCCTGAATTTCCGTCGAAACCAACGTGAGCACGGAAAAATCCTTGCTGATAAAACTATCCTTGCTGATAAAACTACTATCCTTACTCCGTATAGCTCTCTACTAATTTGCTATCGCAATCGATGCTTCGCCTTTTGGGTGAAACTGCAACATTTTTTGAGTGTTGCTCTTCTTTTGCTGAGCAATTGTCATTTTCGCTGAGTCACGGTCATGATTATGGCTTCTACCACCGTTCTTTGGTGTTTACTTCACTTACTACCCACATCCGAATCTAATTCAGTGGTTTATTAGGGTGAATTGTTTTCGCTGAGTCATTGTCATTTTTTCTGAGTCATACTCATGGCTATGACTTCTACCATCACCCTTTAGTGTTTCCTTCACTTAGTGCCCACGTCCGAACCCATTCCAGTGGTTTTTGAGTGTTAATATTTTTCACTGAGCCATTCTCATTTTTGATGAGTCATGCTCATGACAATGACTTCTACCATCACCCTTTAATGTTTCCTTCAGTTAGTGCCCACATCCGAACCCATTATAGTTGTTTTTGAGTGGTACTCTTTTTTTTCGCTGAGTCATCGTCATTTTTGCTGAGTCATGCTCATGACAGTGACCTCTCCCATCATTATTTAGTGTTTCCTTCACTTATTACCCGCATCCGAAACCATTTCAGTGGTTTTTGAGTGTCAATGTTTTTTCGCTGGGTTACGTACTGTCATTTTAGGCGGCTATTTCATGACCTGCATGACACGCATGTCAGGAAATTCATGTCATGACCTATCATTTATGTTCGTAATACAATCTTGTCATACTATGCCAATTCTGGTAGATACGAAGTTAACGAAACGACCATGAGAGCACCAGGACGTAGGCAGCTAGATAGATAGATGCTGTCAAAGTGGCAAATGTTCGCCAAGAAATGCTACACATTTAATAAAAGAAAGTGCATGAGTAATGAGCTATAACTGCTCAATTACTGCTAACAGCTAAATTCCTTGCTAGTTTGGAGTTTCTTCTGGCATTTTTTAGAACTGAGTTTTAGTATCTATCTCTGTAATTCTGGAGCATCTACTAAATGAAGTGCATGTGCAAGACCCCGTGTGACGAAGAGTGTGTACAATCTATCTATTTCACGTCAATTTGACTATTTACCAAAAAAAAACTGATTTTCAAGTATGTTTGCTGCAGTCCGCTGGCAAAGCTCTATTCCTCGTCACACTTTCTAAATGAAATGGCGGCGGTGGACCTTTGTTTGCTCAAATTATGAGGAATTAAGTTATTCTGTCTTGCTGATTATGTCAATTTATCTCGCTTAGACGAGTTGTCTATTTAACCGTGTGTTGGCTTTATCTATTATTCATATCAATACATTGTCCTCTTTAATCATACTACTCTCGATAGCACGAAACTTTGCTAAATAGCCAGAATGTAGTGACGGACAAGTTCACGTGTGACTAATTTAAACCTAAACAGATGCGGCAGAACCTTTCTCGCGATGATTATCGACGGGATAGCGATTGTCATTCAAGCAATGTGGTGTCACACCGTATTACCAACGGAGAGAAGATGTATGGGACGAGTACGCCACCGGGATCCTCGGCATGATGTATGGGACGAGTATGCCACCGCGATCTTGTCTAGGGCTTCCCTTTAGACATTCTGCGTCATCGAGTGGCCCTGCAGCTATGTCATTGAGTGGCGCTTGTGTATATACAACATTCAAAGAAGTATGCCTGCATATATGGGACGCTCGTTCATACTGTCCAGCATCGGATAGATTTTAAATGATATTTTTTACATTAGAACTGGGTACATATTAAGTGGAACCCAGTTACCAAAGTTGGCATCAAAGAGGTTGATTTTCTTCAAGCCGTATCGCGGAAAGCAGCCACATTTCCCATTTCAATTGTGCTTTTCCTTTCGTAATGAAGGGAAAGTCATTCTCGCCTCTTGTCGCGTAGATTGCTGAATGAACTCGGCTTTCGGCAGCAGCCTCTTAGTGTGCGTGTGTACGCGTGATTGGTGTTCGGTGCCATAAGACCAACACATTACATTAAGGTGACGTGAGTAGTCTGCTTTGTGCAGAATCCCTGAATATATGATGCACTTGACGCGTGTTTGGAAGGAGTCACCATAAATTATTCCGTTAGAATTTACTCGCTGTGTTCTCGAGTAATTAAGAAGACATTGCAATATTAACACATGGACTACTATTCAACCAAGTAATTAGACAACACTTTTCTGCCAGTGCTTCCTTAAAACTAGAATTATTACTGTATGACTGCCAACCCAAACACCTATCGTTAAGCCACAAAGTGATACATCAGACAAACTTTTAAAGGGCGTTCAACACACAATATCATAAAATGTAGACAAGCTGGATGAAGCAACACGTCGAGAAAACGTTTGTACTCACTAAGTTACGGTAATCTTCGCCGAACACAAACCTATTCACTTGATTTTATTTGGTAAGTTTTACTTTGTTGTTCGCTTTTTGTGTCCAGCAAAAAAAAAAAAAAAAAAGCGAGAAAACAAATGTTTTTCCCCCAACTTAAATCGTTCCTTTCCCGAGCCCTCATATCTACTTTTGCCCCGCCATTCATGTTCCGGATGACGACTACATTGTATCTCCGCCTGTGAATGTCATTCTAAATTTTAAAAAAAAACGTCACCATTGCAGATATTTCTACTTGGCTTCTCCTGTTCTACATTCGATGCTCTGCAGATGTTCATCCCTGTGGCATTACAGCCATCTGTCTGACACCCGTGTACAAGTGGCATATATACTTGTTCTCCACCGCTAGTTGTACAAGTATCAGCTGTGTCCTTAACTGCTCCAGTTCGGCTTTCTGTAGCAGATAACTGCTACATACCTTGCTCCGGTCCAAGCTGATGATCTTGGGCCCCTACTGCTCAATTACAGAACTTTTTTTAATATCGACGACCACCTTCACGGCCAGCCAGCCATCGTCAATAATCGGGTTGACACCGGTGACGCAAGTCCCATCCGTTGACGTCCCTACCGTCTGTCTGCTGTCGAGCGAAACAAATTGCTCAACCTGTCACTGTGCTTTTGAAAAACTGTTATCTTGTCATTGGTATAATGCCACGTCAAACATTTCAAACACTCACACCAGTACTGAAGACCACAATTTCAGCTTATGTTGAGCCTTCCAAACCTACGGAACTCCGTACAGAACCTAGTAGTCGTGACATCACCGGTACTTTAGCCGAGGTGCAGCGTGGTCAAGGGTCCGTTCTCGCTTACGCTAGTCGCTTTCTCTCCATGCCGAGTGCAGTAACAGAACGGAAGTGTCTCACGCTGGTTTGGGTGAGAGAAAAGTTTTTCCCCTACCTATATGACCAACATTTCTACCTAATTACAGACCACCACACCCTCTGCTGGCTGTCGTCATTTAAAAACCCCCACAGAAAACCTTGGCCTTTGGTCGTTGAGTGTGTAAGAGTACACCTACCACGTTGTGCACAAATCTGGGCATTCACGTCAGCCCGCTGACTGCTTGTCATTCCGTCCTTAAATTTGGGGGCGGGATAGCGCGCAATATGACTGTAACTTTCTTCAAGGAAATGCATGATTTATACAGGGTGTCCTGACTATCATGCAACAAGATTTAAAAATGTGCAAATGCCAAGTGTTTTTCTGCGCATGAAAGGAGCCCGCAAATATACGCAAAGTACCTGGAGTGGCTAGTCGCGCGGCAATTCTGCGTGTATTCGCGGGCTCTTTAACGCTCGGTAAAACACTTACATGTAGCCCGTATTGAGCAACAGGAAGCTGCATCGGGATTTTTTTGTGCTACTCGGTAATCTTCTCATTGACTTTTTTAACCAAATAAAAATATTTGAGAAATTTATCGAATCATTGAGACTAATTACGTATTTATGCGGAATGTAAAAAAAATATTCAGAGTATCTCTAAGCGACGGTAAACAACATAACCTTGGTTCTGTCCAGCACCGTGGAATTAGTATATTTTTAAATATTGCTGCATTATAGTTAGGACACCCTGTATAGGAAGTAAGGTAACTCTCCATTTGCAGATAACCGAAGAAACAAAAATGTTTCAAGCTTTTTCGCGCTATGTCACAGTTCTCACATTTTTTTGCTTCTTCCCTCATTAGCTATCCTGCTTTTATCCCCCTCCCGCATAATCGATAATGAACTGCCTTATGTGGCGAGCATATTCAGTCACAATTGATGTTGAGGTACAGAGAAATTGGAGCTTCATTTCATAGCCATTGCGATTTTAGAAATGTTAACAACTTTTATCTCTGGGCTATTTCAACTACAACTAAGGTCAGAATAGGGAAAGTGTCCCGCACAGCACCGACTTTCAACTTGTGTATTAGACACCTCTTCTTCATGTTTATTTTTTTGAACGAGAACATAAAGCAGGCATTCCAGTTTATTCATTCAGCTCGTTTACTCCTCTTTCGTGGGATACTAAGAGCACAAGTTGTAAGCCTTGCCCAGCTTCAAGGGAAAACAGGAAGGATTCAGTTGGCGTAGAGATATACTCCGTAATGGCATAATCAGCTCTTGCAGTGGTCATTACAGATTTCTAGAATACTGAACAAGTGTGTTTTTGGTTGGATAATGGAAATGTAAGCTTAACAGGTCACGAGTCTATGACTGATGTTGATGGCCATGCTAGTTGTAGTTCACAATACTTGGCAAAGTATTGGACAAAAACATAGGCACCACTGCTCTCTAACCTACTGAGAACAAACACCACTTGCATTCTTTCTCACCTCACTTTGAATTCTATTTTAAGTCCTGAAATTTACTATGTACAACAATGGTCTAATTTTATTTTGTTTTATAAAACTTTTGCCTGCAGAAGCCATCAATCTAAGGGGTTTTTATTTTCTTCGATTACATTTTCACATCCACCAATTGCCCAACAAGTGTTCCACGCTGATGCTCTCGCAGTTCTTTGCACTGAACACATCCCTGCTTCCACTTGCAAACTTGGCTGGCAAGTAGGTTTAGTCACCCGCAACAAAATCTCAAATAGCCACCAAAAGCACACGGTTGAGTGTATCATTGAAGGAGACACCTCAATTTTACCATTGTCAAATTAATTTGTCAATCAAAAGCGAATATGTGGTTTTTTATTAAGATGTGGGGTGCGCAAGACGGTGTAGGCAACCGTCAAAGGCCTTGCTCCCGCTTCTGAAGGTGCGAGCGGTAATGATGAACTGGTCCCGTGAGCACGTATGTAAACGATACTGCCCTAAACCTGAAGTGCTCTGCCGTAATGCACTCCTTTTCTTGAACCCTAGGCAGCAAGCCATGCGTCTGAAATTTTGGCGCAAAAATAGGTAAAAGGAAAGACCAAAAATGGATCTGTTAAAGGGCCAGACAAAAAGTAGTGACTCGTCGCAAAACTAACCAGCTGTTTGTCAAAACATATTTCGAACTTTTCAATGGCACTTGCTCCTTTGTGTAAAGTAAATATAAAGTATGCTCTGCATACTTTATCTTGACTTGGGCATCAGAGATGTTATAAAAATTACTAAGTCAAGGTGACTGCCAAGATCATCTCACAATTTTCATCTTGGTGTGACATACTGTCCTTGAAAGTTTTCGTGCCATTTAGCTGCATGGTACACCCAGTATATCCACATTTTAGTTTCCTCGTTCAAATTGCATGGCAACGGATTTTGATGCTTTGGAGTGCGCTCCTCTGCACCATGTGGAGTCGTGCGGTGGTGGCTCCTTGACATCATTGTGTACTTGCACCTGCCTTCTTAAGTAATATAGCGCGGGTGCCTGAAAAATATTGTGGGCAGAAATTAACACGAGCAAATATTGTAAAACCACATAAATACAGTCAAGAATAAAGGTCATTGCACTAAAACGAAGCCTCACCACTTATGATTTCTACTGAAATGCTTGTGAAACATCTAAATTACTGCAACAGGCAACTGCCAAACCGATTTCAATTTTTAGATTTCAAGACAAAAAAAAGAGAACCGCCCATTAGGTCTCAGTCAATGTTACAAAACTTCTACTAACAATAGAATATTAGTGCATACACACACACACACACACGCACACACACACAAACTCTGGCTCACAGATCCACAGCCTCAATCACGAAGATGCCTGCATACACACAAAAACACACACCGGCGTCTGTTGACAACTGTTTAGAATGATGGCTTGTTAGGGTGATGTATGCCTCATTTTTAGTTGTTTATCGTGTGCTTGTAATTGTCAAAGCACAACTCAAGATTTTACAGAATTATTTCTTTTATGGCTTTATTTGTCGGGAAGAATTTAGAGAACGTCATAAAGGCACCGAGGGCACCACGATTTAGTGGAGCGCTTGTTTCTTAATGCCTGGGGAAGACTTTACCAGTGAAAGAATATATGCGAAAAGTTATGCATGCTATGCATTTTGCCATAAATCAGAGCTCTCGCATTACAATAATTTGTTCGTTCATATTTTTGTTCGACAAAAAAAAACATGAATACGGAAAGATAGTGGTTAAAAAATCAAAGCCCCTTTCTTAAAGAAAGATGTTTGAACGCGAAGCTTTCACCCATGCAAACTGAATCAAAGTCGAAGTCCAAAGCCAACGACCACGCAAGAAACCCAAGGAATGCTGAGCGGCCCGATGCGATGCATATGTGATTTGACTGCTTGTTAAAGATTGTATTTTTGAAGGTTGAAGTTGAATGAAGAGACACTTTGTTAAGTTGCATAGCCTTTATTTTAGATTATGTAGCCATTGATTTCACGCCCACACTCACACTTTCACGGACGACTCTACACTTGCACAGTATTGCCTTGTAATCGCTGTGGTAGACGGTCAGAGGCTCTGCCGTTGCCGATACACGGGATCGGCCTAACGGGCACGATGGCGCTCGCGCTTACGTTTGCGTATGGCAGCCTCTTCTGCCGTGCGCTGCACCCGCGGCCTACCCATGGTGAGGGCCGGGAATGCATTGCGCGACGCGCGTAATGCAATGCAGACATATAGAGTTCGGCTGGGCAGAGTGGCGTTGAAGTTCCCATTGTTGTTGTGGGTGCAACTGTGAATGTCAACAGTTGTGTTCTACGATACGTATATCGCGCGCCGTATTCTATTGTGTGTGTAGATACACAGCCGTTGTTTTATTTTGAGCCCTGATTCACAGATAGGCCCATTTTGTAAGTGGGCTTTCCTGCAGTGCGTTTTGGGCTCTCACGCACAAATCAGTGAGACATAGAAAGCTTCGCCTTCCTAACTACACAAACTCAAGGCGTGAAACACGTGACTACTGCAGAGCACATTACAGGCACTTGAATACAAAATCTAGTAGAGAACACTCTGAAGCATGGTCCAGAAAGAGGCAAGAAAAAATGAGAATGGTCAATTATGAAAGGAAATCACATCAGTTCTTGGGCATCTCTGTCAAGACCGTTAATTTCGCAAGAAATATGCAGTCACTTGCTCGACAAACATGACGCGCGTACCAGCAGCGAAAAACACACCAGATGCTCACCAAAATATATACAAGTTCATCGTATATTACGCACCGCCCAATAAAGAGAACAAAAAGAGTGAATGTTTGCAAGAGAAAGTTCGGTGTGGAAGATCTGATTTCATAGATGCCGTAGGTTAATTGGTGCTGTGCTACCGGGTAGAAACAATTGGCTACTTTGATTATCATGGCTCAGAGTTACTTTCACAAGATATGCCGGTATCGAGACACCTGGACAGGTTTTCATGCTGCAGTGGTGGATGTGTGGTGTAGCAGTGGTGGAACCGGGCGCCCTGTGGGGTTATTTAAAGACTAATGGGCGGCATGTGCTTCCGAAGTATTATCATACAAAGGCGTTGGTTGGCAAGAGGGATGGAGTGGACACGTATATTTTAGTTCCTATGCGTCTTGGCGAAATGAACCTGGGTATCAATGTGTAGTTCATTAAAAAATCGGTTTGGATTGACGCGCCTAATATAAAAAGTAGGCCGCACGGGTCGCCCTACTCTCGCTGACATATATTGTAAAGAGTATACGGCGGAGCACAGCGCACCGTAACAAGATCGAAGCTTCGGACTAACAGATGTCCCTGTGGTAGCGATTCTGCAGGACATTTTTGAAACCGACACCGTCATCCATTCACGAGTTATCTGGCAGGCTCTGTTGGCCAACGTTATGGCAACGCAAACGGTGCCGAGGTTATAAGCAGCTGAAATATAGTATCGAGGAGCAGGAAAGGTTCGCACTCATCGAGATGATAAAACGTTGAAAAACGCCAGTGGTGTCATGCCTAGACACATTGTAGGGAAAACGCTCATAAGGCAAAGTGGCATATCAGCCGCGGTGGCCGGTGGAAACGTGCATTGACAGTGTATTGCTTATGGAGTCTGGTACACACGCTGGTTTACTTGTTTTGATGGTGCTAAGTGGTTGTGAGCTAGTATTAGGTAGAAGATGAACAAATAATGTCCTCAATGACGCAGGTAAAAAAAGTACGGACCTCGATCTGTCAGGATGTGTCAAAGAGTGCCATTACGCAAGATGTAATTAAGAAGAAATTTGGTAACAATCCTTGTGCAGATAGTTGGGGGAGGGAGGGGTGAGGGAGAACACCAATAATGGCGGATCACGTCCCACAGTCGGTTGCAATGGAAACATACCTAATCTCTGATTTTCAGTTGAAAAAGAGATAAGCGCGTTGGGGGTGCCAACGAGTAGGAATGTGGTCTGAATGTCGATAAGATGAAGAACGCCGGCGCCGGTAAGTGATGGTAAGTGCGGTGACAGCAAGGTGGCCAACGGGGCTCACCGTGAAGATGGCGGAAGGCAGCTGACCGTAGAAATGATGGGAAGGACGAGAAGGCGCTGAGGATAGTGGCAATGCATCTTATGGTGTTATGTGGTGCGCCAGGAAGGCACCAAAATTAGAATAACGGCTTCAGTTTGCCTGCAGACTACGGAAGGTCGCTGATAGAACCTAAAGCCGGGTCGTGGCGTTGTTTCTGTCCTATATTAGGAATCCACTGCGATAGCCCATGCGACTATTGCATTGTGCATCTGAGCTCGAGCTCGTAGTTTCAAGCATGGCAATGGCTGTAGCATTTCAATGATGTGAAAAGAAAAACCGCCCCTGTGCTGCTAATTAGGTGCACGTTAAACAAACCAGCTGGTCAAAGTTTATGTGGAGTCCCCCACTACAGCAGTACCTCATAACGAGGTCATGGCTTTGGCACGTAAAACCTCACAGTGAGTTTTGAAAGGGACAGATGTATAAAAGAGGCATGCGTCAGTGGCCTGCTTGCTAACTTCAGTGTGTTCACCGAATGCCCCGACAGCCAATCGTCATGGTAATGAAAATAACTAGACTTGAACACGACGATTATATGACGACTGTACAAAACGACTATTGTTCGACTTGGAGAGCGCAGTTACCCAGGTGGACTGTGGGATCTTTGAGCCATCAAAGTCAGCAGAGGGCATGGTAGTTACTTACGATGCTTAGTATGCTAAAGAAGGCAGGAAAAAATTCCAGCAGAACTCGTTTGAAGATGACTGTCGACAATATTGCGATTAGCATTCAAGCAATGTGGCGGCGGCCCATTGGCTATATAACGTAATCCTCCAGGTTCATCAGAAAAGTTTCGCCCCCCCCCCCCCTTCGCTTGTCTGTCATGCAACGTCATGAAAACCGCGACAACTCGCCATCTGTTATGACGTGTACACACTGATTATGCGTGATTAGATTGAACGAACGCGTATTTATTTCAAGTCTACGCCTTTTTCTCCATTAGCCCTCCGCTATTGTTCAAAGGTTTCCGGGCTGCGCCTATTTCACCTGTCTGTAATGCGGCGTCCCAAAACCAAAAAAATAACTTCGTCCAAGTGACGCGTGTGCCTTATAGATCCATAATTATGCCCCAAAAAACTGACTTTTTTTCTGAGGCTTATTTCCGATGTGCTTCTTGACAATCCTGATGTCGCTAGATGCTAGCACCATTTACAAGAATCAGACAGCTAACCTTCTTCCGCGGCAGCGGCGGCGCCAGCCACGCGGGGGACAGTAAAAGAAGAACACGAAAGCTCGTCTTCTCGCATAGCTTTCGCCGCAAGCGTTTCCCGGTAAAGATAATGGTTGAAGAAGCTAGAGTTGCCTTGGAGCGGCAACTGTGGGTCCGGTCTATATATTATAGCGCGGCACGTCGCAGCTCTGCCAGCCAGTGAGGTGATAGCTGCGATTCCTGAATATAACGCAAAATGGAAACACTCATGAAGCTGTGGCCAAATTTCGCATTACACAGTATTGTACTGGTAACGTCCAGTCGGTTTTGTTTTATTAAATAGTACGACAAGGAATTTGCGTGTGCTAGAGGACGGTTTCATGAATCGCTTTGGGAAGTTACTGTCAACAAAAAAAGTTCAGATGATCTAGGTGCTTAATGGCCGCGTGACCAGTTTGTCATACTAATTATCCGATGAAACCAAGCAGCGGCGAGAAGTAAAGCCATAATGGCTGCTACAACTTCCTTTCGACTGTTATAGCACCCACAGATGCACAAATGATCGCACATGTAGCTCAATAGAAATCGACTTTCAAGCGAGCTTGCCTTGTACACTAGAAATAGGAGACCTGCGCTAGCTCCAAGAATCCAGATCCCTAAACCGCAAACAAGCTGATATTGGCTGACATAGACCAGTGCAATGAGGCAGTGTGCGAAACTGAGCTTTGCGATGTGCTGCGTGTAGATTAAGATACTCTAAGAAGGCGCGAGCCGTACGAACTAATATGCTTATTGCGTGGCTGTTTATTACCACATTAGACAAAGTGACTTACTCGGTTCAGTTTATCCATTAACGAAAACTCAGGAAGCGACTTTTCGGGGCTTAACCAAAAACATCAGACTTCTACGTATTAGAAAGATGTTATTTACCTTCTATGTGGCAAGCCTCAGACCATATACCTCTAATAATGTGGTTCTCAATTTTTTTTGCGTTTTCAGAAATGACGAATATATTTCTGGTGTTATGTACTATACTCGTTAACATGAAAGCAACGACTGCGTCAGGCAAGTAATAGTCATTTCAAGTTATCCCATATTTATAATTTCGCGAAGCTCGTTATGTCACCTTGCCCTATGATGGTAACTGCACCCGAGCATTTCGAGGTAACACTGACGCCAGATAACTTATAAAGGACTGTAACTGATATGTTTATAGAAATGTTCAAATATTAGAGTAAAGAGAAATTAATAAGGTCGTAAAAATAGCGTGCCCAATCAGGAGGGAACTCACACCATATGCATTACTCGTGCGCTGCTCCACCAATCAAAAAACTTCATGCAGTGCCCATTGTGCTGCCGCATATTAGGACATTTGTGTAAAAGGTTATTTATAACGGCGTTAGACAGTGGCGGGGCTGTTCCACATCGGCCAACCATGGTTCTGGGTGGCGCTGGCTACCACTTCTAGGGATAGATCTAGTAAACATAAATACCCAAATTAGTGGACGAATTGATGGCCATCGCCGTATATAGCACAATTGGTAGTCTAACGCACGCGTAATACGGAGGTTGCAGGTTCGGCTCCCGCCGGCGACACTTTCATTTCCCTTTTCTTTGTTGTTTTCTACATTCCAATTTCAACCAGGTATAATTTTCCCAATGCTTTCCTAGGCTTCATTGTCTGTAGGCCTTATGTGGTCATGATTAACACAACTGAGCCCCTCGGTTCCCCCTTCTTCTCTCATTTATCTTAGAAACTTGTTATTCTTCACGATAACGGAAGCAGAAGAGTTTCTGCCATCGTTAAAAGTGCTTCTTCACCAGTGCCGGGCCACGTGTTGTTATTTCTTAAATAAAAAATTACTCCATCTCCCGCTAAAGGGAACCATATGAGGATGCGAAGCAGCGGAGAGATGGTTAGCTTGAGCGGGAGATGGTTTCGCGGCAGCGGCCCGAGCGCTAATCGTGGCGCTGCACAGAAGAGAGAATGAGGCGCGCGCGCTCCGTCATTTTCATGCCGCGGAACTACCGTGGAGCCCCCAGCGGAGTATGCAGCTGTCGCACCACTAAGACCCCTTGATGTTGGAAAGTAGCGACACTCTCCCCGGCGCGCGCGCTTCCCTCCTCAATTCTCCTCGGATTTCTCTCCCCCCCCCTGGCTGGCGCGGTGCGCATGGCACGCTGAACCCTCCTTTGGCTTGCTGCAGCCGCATTAGCATCAATGCGCGCGCTTGTTTGTTCGACCTTTTGAGGCGTTGTATGGGAATTTAACCCTTGTGAAACTGTCATGACGAAAGTACGCTTCCGATAGAACGTCGTGACATTTTTTTTTTTTTTTTTTTTTTTGAAGAAGTGCTCCGAAAAGCGAGTGCCAAGCCGAGGCCGAGCTGTTTGCCTCTTCGTCGCGACTTGGGTTGTCCATAACGCGGAGGTGTATTGGGCGCATATAATATAAGCTGCGCAGAGTATAAAGGAGAATTTTCGTTCATAATACTGGCTCTTAGAAGGCTCAGAGAAGGTAACCAAGAAGAAATGTGACAGTTTACTTAAAGTGAATTCGCCAAAACGAGTGGGCCAAAAGCCTTTGTACGAATGCCACTGTGCAAATTACGTGCTGTGTTTGCGAAACAGCCAACATAGAACTTTACACACGCGCCTGTGTTACCTCACTATGAAACGAGGAGAAATTGCATTCCATCACCTCTGGGAGTACCCTAAGTCTCTCTAAAAAAAAGGCTGATTGCTCACACGGAAACTTCTAAGACTATGACACTTCATGATTAACTTACAGACTTCAAGATATCAAGTTTAGCAGAATTGAGGGAGGTTATCGGAAGCACGTACCTTTTGCTTTATGAGCATGCGCGAAAAATACATGCCAGATACGTAACTTCGCCTGCGTGCGTATGGCTTTTTACATTACGGCGACTGCCAAGATATCACGAGCGGTTGTTGATTGACTGATTTTTATACTTTCGCTTAACCAACTCCCGTTCATATGCTTATATATATATATATATATATATATATATATATATGCAGGAAAGAAGATAAATCCTTGGTTTCATTCAACAAAATAATACTTATTCACGCTTTTTCGCACGATGAAAATCGCTACCAGTATTTCGTATCTGGCAGCACTGAACTACAGAATGATCTAGGCGGCACCGAAGGTTGCGGACTGGACCGATGGATGGTTAGAAAAAAAAACTACCACGTTAACTACAAAGTATTTCTCCTTGGCGCGCACACACAGAGACACGCGCACACACAGACAGATACATACACGCACACACACACATACATTCATACACGCACGCACAAACCATTTCAGAATAGGAGTTACAGCCATTAACTTATAAATTACATACATTTCAAAACAAAGCACGCGCGAGAACACAAAAAAAGCTTTGTCACTGCACGAAGAGTCAACAAAAAAGTTAAGCGACTCACTTGGAAAAACAAAAGATAAAAAAAATTATATCCACAGTTATAGGTGCTCTGTATTGACTGAACAAAAAGTCCGGCTGTGCAAAGAGCATTAAAATCTCCATGCAACTTCACCTACGAATATAAGGAAAGCTATAAGATTCACCTTGCAAAGAACGACGTGCTTAGCAGGCGCGAAATCCTTTCTCCCGATGTTATGAAGCCACGGAACCGGCCAACGATATTCCGTTCTCCTCAGGAAACAGAAAATAATGCTAGCCCTTTCTCAGACCTGCTGCTGCATTGAAACGCGCAGCAGCAAGGCATTTCCTCAGAGAACGAAGCTCAGATTCTTACGGAAAGACGGGAAAACAAGGAAACGCACGTTCGGACCGGCAGGGCGACCACACACTTGGACAGCGCTTGGCGGGCGGGAGAAATTGAAAGTGCGCGAAAGCAGGTTTCGCGCGGTTTTCGTGACGTCAGGGTCACCTGAAGGGGTAGTATCGCGCGCCGCAGCCATTCAGCGTGGCGGATGCGTCGCCGCCGCGAAAGAGGGGGAGAAAAAGAGGTTGACCGCGCCGGCGAGGGTGTTGCGGCGTAGATCGAAGCGTGTCGCTACTTTCTAACATCAAGGGGCTTTACGCACCACCTGTCGTGCGCGCCGCTCCGGATTCCTAGAGGGGAGAAAGGGGGGGAGCGTAGGAGAGGAGAGAGAGGGGGAGGGGACGCGCATGCGCTGTGGGGGCGTGGGACGCCGCGGGACGCAGGAGGGACAGACAAAGCCCCCGCCATAAGCTGCTTCGCATCTAAAATATGTTTATCAGTAGTGCGGTCACCTAGGAGTAATTAAACTGACGTGTTTTTGTACTATCATACACTCAGATGTGCCATTATACGAGCTTGAAACTGGCAGATGGAGCCCTTGCTTTTGTGGCTAAAGTGCAAATTCACAACACGGCCGATAACGATAGGAATAACACGATAGGAATAATGGAATAGTGTTATGAGCCAGTGGTCCGGCGGACAAAGAAGACGCCGAAGCATAGAGCCGACGAGACGAGGAAGAGGTAATACTGTGGTTCGCCATCTTTGTTGTTGCTGGCCAACATTTAGTCTCTTTTTACATAGTGTAAAAAAAAAACCTTTTCTGTAAATCTCCCCGTAACATCTTGGTGGAGGTGCGGGGTACGCCGTTATGAGAATGTTCATTATGAGAATGTTTGCTGTTGTTTATTATAAGGGTACTTTTATATACAAAACGCAATGTTCGGGCCATCCAAGAAACACGCTGCCAATGAATTTACCATCATCGGGCAGAAGAACAGTGCCTAATAATAATGTGTCTTTAGCCCCTGCCCCTGCAGTGAGCTTTGTAAATTGCTTACTTAAATGAAGTACTTCTATTGCAAAAAAAAAAAAATCTAAATTAGGTCTTCAGGAGCGGAATGTCATGTGTTTTGTATGAATATTAAGTTGAAATTTAACGACAATTGTTGGCGGCCTTTATTACCGTAACTGTGTCATAAAAACTTAAGTAAAGAATATTTGGCCTTGTGAATAGCTCGAAATATTTTACTAATACAGCGATTAAAGCGATAAATCAAAGAACAGGATTCGTCAAAAATACGCTAGAACAGGACACATATACTTCCGGCGCATTATTTCAAAGTGTGTGACATTCACTATAATCCATACAATGCTCGAATCTTTCAGCCAGCTCTTAATTAAAAAGTAGTGGCACACTGTATTTTTATGTATTCAATAATCTCTTATAGATAAACGTTAGTCGTCTTGTATTTGAATTTTCTACGGTTATTTATTGTTCAGGGCCAAAGGTATTAATTGCTTGAGAAACTTTTGTAACTTCGGCAATGCTAGTTTTGAAGGATAAGCTCCTTAGCCTTTTTTAAGTTCGCATATCTCTGATAGCCTGCCTTATTTTATACTAGGCCTTGATACGCCCCATCCTTGCAGCCCGCATTATGGGCGTTTGTGCGGGAATCTACCTACGAGAAGGTCTGTTTGATTTGTCCAAATGACTTCATCCTCATAACGTGCAGTAAGTGTTTTCCTTATCTTCAAAAAAACGTGTGTGCAATGTTCCTAACCTATCTGCATAGTTCATTGTGTTTTTTCAGAAATATAGGTTAGTTAGAAGACAATGACCAAAGAATGCATTGAACATATTGTTGGAAGTTGCCTGCCTGTTCTATCCTTTATAATCGTATTTGTCCATTATATAGTTACACGCTATTCCCGTGCACTGAAGCACGCATCCTGTCGAGCATGGAAGAATGCGCCAGAAAGACCGTGAAGACGACAATCAGAGTAGCGCTCGTGTTGCTGTTCTGCCTATTGCCTGCAGCCATGTCTATCTGTATATATCTCGTAAATATATTTTTCCTATCCCTTTTGGCTACTCTCATCCCTGTGGAATTTTGGTGGGAGGTGCGGGGTACCTACACGGTACAACGGAGCTCTGCAGTGGCTGCCGCTTTGCTTTATCCACGATGGCGGAAGAGGTGTCTGCGCCCACCGAGGTGGCTGCAATGACAACGGTCGCCCTGGCTCAGCTAAAAGACCCAGGCGCATCCTGCGGGTCTGACGACATCGACATCAAGGACTAGCTACCCTGTACGAGCATGCAAGTATGAATAATCACTGGGATGAGACGATAATGTAGCTAAACATATGATTTTACCTCAAAGGAACCGCGAATGTCTGTTTTGAGAATAGCAAAGACGAAACTTGGAGCTGAGATGCATGCAAGGAAAAGATGCGTTCCCTGTTCGGCAAGTCTGCAGGTAGAAAGGCAGCAGCAAAGACGGAGCTGGCATATCGTGCGCAGACAGTGACAGAGTCATACCTGACTTATGTACAGGACGCTTGCAGATCATCCAAAAGTGCAAGCGCTGTGAGGCCGCCAAAAGTCGACGCATTGCCCATAATTTCGCTCGACTTCCGAACACTGCAGTGACGTGGTCCTGCGAATGAAGTACCTGAGCGGTCGGCGCCGCTCATCCGTGGAACACGTCAAGACGATTATCCGACGCGAACTTGACGCACTGTCTCCTGCTTCAACGTGCGGCCGTACCTGTGACCATAGCTCCCAGATGGTGCCAGTTAGTTCAAGCTATTGTTCATCAGGAGCTCTCCAAAGCTGGCATGGACTCTGCGTGCGCCGCAGCTCCTTCCCAGCCGATCGACTGGCATCCCTCACTTTCGCAGCGCCCAAGGTCAAAAGCCGCCGTTCCGTACTCGCAACCCAGCTGAGTGGAGGACTGATGATGACCGTCCCATTTGCTTCAACTACCATCGTATTGGACACGTGGCCCGCCATTGTAACAGCCAGTGGTATTGGTATCAGGCGCCCTATGGATACAACCGTCGCCCCGACATGAATCATGGCCGATTTCAGCCCTACCACGAGCCTCCATACCCATCGGTGACGACGGTCCCTCCACGCAGTATCGTTGTTCATCATCCCCACGCGGTCACCAGTCCCTTTCACCGTTGTCTCGTCGCCAATCATCTCGCTCGCCCCTATTCCGCCGCCCTACGTCGCCGATTGAACGACTCCCTCGTGAAAACTAGACGATGCAGCTCCCAGAGGTGATGCGCATCGACGACCCGCCTGCCAAATCCTCTGAACACACTGCAGACAGGACGGAAACTGATAGACGTTAAACTTGGTGACGCACATTCTGTTGCTCTAGTGGAAACTGGGGCTCAGATATCAGTGATGAATTCGGAGCATCTTCACCGTTTTAAGAATGTCCTAACACCACCCACAGTACCGCTCATTCGTGTCGCCAATGGTGCAACGTTTCCCGTGCTAGGGATGTGCTCCGCTCGAATAAGTGTTTCTGAGTGGTCCACAAGCATACTACTTGCCGTGCTCAAGAAATGCTGCCATGACCTTATCCTCGGTATGGATGTTCTATCTGCCCATTCTGCCCTTATTGACTGTGGAACCTGCTTGCTTCAGCTAGACCTACCAAGCTATCACGACGCTCCTACTACACGCCAACCGCGCTTGTGCTCAGTGGATAACTTTCGTCTACCTCCTCAAGCCGTTATATATGTAAACTTGCGGTCTTGTTCCCCCATTCCCGATGGCGTTTACATCTTGACCCAATCGTTGACGTCTTATTCGCTAAAAATGTAGCTCGTCCTAATATTAATCGAACGTCCCTACCCATATTTAACTTTAGCTGGTGCACGCAACTTATCCCAGGTGGCATGACTCTAGCTCACATCTCTTCTATTGATGATTGCGCCGTTTCTGCATTCGTCACCGACGCTTATTTGTCCTCTGCCCCTTCCTCTTCTTCGCACAACCTAGTCGACGGTGGTATTGACAAGATGATAGCGTCTAACCTCCTTCCCGTCCAGAAAGCCGATATGCGGCGCATATTGAAGTCCTACCACGACATCTTTGACTTCAATAACCCTCTTTTGGGACAGACATCTGTGGTCAATCATAGGATCAATACTGGGGACGCCAGCTCAATTAGACGACGCCTTTATCACGTGTCCCATGCCGAGCGAGAAGCGATTCAGCGTGAAGTCAGCAAGATTCTTACCAAGGACGTCATTCAACCTTCATGCAGTCCATGGGCATCACTGGTCATCCTAGTCAAGAAGAAAGATGGCAACTCACGCTTCTGCGTCGTCTACCGCCACTTAAACTAAGTTTCACGCAAGGACGTCTACCCTTTGCCGCGGATCAATGACGCTCTCGACTGTCTACATGGCTCTGTCTACTTCTCTTTAATCGACCTGAGGTCAGGCTAATGGAAGATATCCATCGATGATCAAGACCGTGAAAAGACCACATTTGTTGCGCCCGATTACCAGTTTAAGGTAATGCCCTTTGGAATGTGTAATGCCCCAGCCACACTTTAGAGGATGATCGACTCCCTCCTCTGCGGATACAAATAGTCAACTTGCCTCTGTCTCTGTTACTTTGACGATGTCATCGTGTTCTCACCGACATTTGACACCCATCTTAACCGCTTGTCGACAGTTCTGGAAGTTTTCAGGTGAGCAGGCTTTCAGCTCAACTCTGCCAAATGCCGTTTTGGCCGCCCCTAAATCACTGTGCTTGGCCACCTTGTGAGTGCTGAAAGTGGGACACCTGACCCAGAAAAAGTTCGCGTTGTCAAAGACTTCGCTATGCCACGTTCCTCTAAAGACGTACGGAGCTTTGTGGGCTCGAGCTCCTATTTTCGACGTTTTGTCAAGAACTTCGCCGATGTTGCCCGTCCATTCACGCAACTCTTGAAGAAGGAAACGTCATTTTCTTGGGGTCCTCAACAGGCATGGCGTTTCACACGCTCACGACTTTACTTACGTCACCACCCATCTTGTCCTATTTCGACCCGTCAGCCCCAAATGAACTTCGCACCGACGCCACTCGTCATGGCATTGGCGCCGTTCCCGCCCAGCAGCAAAATGACGCGACCACGTCATCGCCTATGCTAGTCGCCTTCTTTCATCTTCAGAGTGCAAATTTTCGATCACTGAGCGCGAGTACCTCGCACTAGTTTGGGCTATCGGAAAGCTTCGACCATACTTGTTCGGCCGCACCTTTTCGGTCATCACAGACCACAATGCGCATTGCTGGTTGTCTTCCCTCAAAGATCCGACTGGACGATTTGGTCGCAGGGCACTGAAACCGCACGAATACAGGTTTGACGTCACTTAGAAATCTGGCAGACTGCACCAGGATGCGAACTGCCTATTCCGTCTTCGAGTGGATCTTCCCGACATGTCAGCGCACGATTCAGACGCCTGTGTTTTCGGGATATCTGATTTATTGATATCTTGTAATATCATAAACTCAGAGCCCATATTACTGACGCCCATGGGCGTCAGTAATATGGGCCTGCAGGCAATATAACTAAAATAAGTATTACAGCCTAATAAAAAGGACACGGTGCAAAGGCGAACGAAAAATATGGACGTGCAGCAAGCCAAATGGGCATAATATGGGACACATGAAAGAATGTACATGGGAAGTGGCAAAACAACCACCTATGCAACGATAAAGGAAAGATAAACCAAAAATGAACAGGCTATTTGGGAGCAAGTGCAATGAAAAAAAAAATATGGAGTTTTACGTGCCAAAACCACGATCTGATAATGAGGCACACCGTAGTGGGGGGACTCCGGAATAATGTGGACCACCTGGGGTTTTTTAACGTGCACGTAAATCTAAGAACACGGGTGTTTCCGCATTTCTCCCCCATCGAAATGCGGCCGCCGCGGCTTCCGGCGAAATCCGGCGACCGCGGCTTCAGCAGCCCGACACCATAGCCACTGAGCAACCACGGCGGGTAGAACACGAGAGTGAAACGTGTGTTCACAGAAGCTGTTGCATGTTTGCTTCGTTAACTCACGGTCCGATGCATCAACAGGCGCACGATTATGGGACGGCGACCGTGTTGCATGTTCACTTCGCGCGCAGCGTCCTGTTGGCGACCAGAGTTGAAACGCGCCAGGCGTCTCAATGCGCTGACTTGTTTGCGAGAAATTGATAAGGGCGTTCTAAGCCACGTGCGGGCTTAGAACGCCATGGTTATTATGCCACGGCCATGGTTTCAATGTCCAGCTTCTGTACTGAAGGTCGTGGGTTCGAATCCCACTATTCGAAAGTTTTAATTATGTTTAGTTTATTATCTATTACACAGTACTTCGTTGAAAATGACCAGTTTACAAAGTCACGAAGCCGTTTACACTTGGTTCTATATTCTATGGCTACACCGCGTTGAACCCCCCTCTGTGCTGTGGCTACCGAAGCGCTCCCTGCCGGCGCTCGTGAGTGTCACAATGCAGTGCTTCGCTTCGCCGCTCCTAGATGGCGACTATCAGATCCGTTGCATCTGTTGCCGGAAATCAGTGTGAAACCCAGGATAAAACACTTTCATGCAAAAAATGGAGCTGGGCAGGCCAATGCGTAGGATGGATAACCGATGGACCATTAAAGCAGAATGGATTCCAAGACAAATGAAGATCTGACCCATTGCTTGTAAACAGCTTATTTGCAAAACGTAAGCAGACCATACGCACAAATCGTTTACTGTTTTGTTGTCTACTGAAATAAAGTTGTCCGTGTCCATCTCTGCGAAAAAAGGTAATGTCATTTGCATATTTTACATCCTGGATCAATTTGTTTTCAATTGAAACATCAATATACCGGCTGTTCATTTTTAAGTTTTACGTAATTTTTAGAAATCGCCTGTGACTGGTAGCATAACTCTTATCATTGAGCTAGGTTATTTGATGAGGCGGAAATTAGTACCACTAGAAATTGATGCATATATTGAACTAATTAAAAATTCAACAATTAACTTCCTAGGTAATTACTTTACGACACACCTTGCAATATAAGAATTGTTGCCGGTGACCTTTTTAGGCCTATCCTCTTAGAATTAATTCAAGATTGACTCCTGTTTGAAGATATGCGGCATCAAACTCGCCATAAAATGCACTTTTGTTTCACTTACTTTTTAACCAAAATGCCGTTTTATACATCGAAGCACAAAAGTAACTGGAACGCCAATGTATTTCGTCTCACACTTTGGGAAATATTATCTGGAAACTGGTGTCATTCTGGAAATTCATTTCAAGTGGATGCGTCTTGCAAACTCACCGGCTACTATTCATAAGTTGTAATATGTGTCATAAACTAATAAACTAAGAAGTTCATTAGTCAATTTTTGTTAATTACTTTATTATGTGTATCGATTTCTCGTGCTACTAATGTCTATCTCTTCGAATAACCCAGCTCCTTGATAAGAATTATGCCACCTGCCACGATTGATTTTTTTAAATTCCATAGAACATAAATATTAGCACCCTGTACAAGGAAGCAAGCAAGTATTAGCACCTAGTGAAATACGTTGGGATACACCTTGTGTAACTTTTCGTAAAGGGGATTTTCCTATGGTATGGTTACACATTGTTGACTGTATATATATTATTGTTTAGAGAAATCCAATGTGATCCGCTGAGCAGTCATTCTCATCATCATTAGCCTATATATATATATATATATATATATATATATATATATATGCACTGCAGGGCGAAGGCCTCTCCATGCGATCTTGAAATGCCCCTGCCTTGGCTAGCTGATTCCGGCTTGAGCCTACAAATTTCATAACTTCATCACCCCACCTAGTTTTCTGCGGTCCTCGACTGCGCGTCCCTTCTCTTGGTATCCATTCTGTAACTTAAATGGTCCACCGGTTATCTATCCTGCGCAGCTCCATTTTTTTTTCTCTTAAGGTCAATTAGAATATCGGCTATCCCCGTTTGCTCTCTGATCCACACCGCTCTCTTGCAGTTTCTTAAAGATAGGCATAAAACTTTTTGCTCCATCGCTCTATGTGCGGCCCTTAACTTGAACTGTATTATAGGGTAATTTTAGGGGCGAAGCTCCTTAGGGTGTGGGTCTGTCCCTCCTCTGTAGCATGTAGTAGTAGTAGGTAGCCACGTCTACTTTTATGAAAAAAAAAATATTCCGAATGTTGTGTCCGCAGCGCGGAATCGAACCAGGGACCCCTCGCTTGCGAACGCGCGGCGCTAACCACTACGCCACGAAGCGCACATGGACAAACGCGCCACGATGACAATAAACACCCAACATTAACGAAAGACTGCGCGTTTCTAACGCGCTTGTGCTAGCGCGTTACGGCCCGTGTAAGAAGCTGGTGTAAGACGCTGTGGCCTCTCCGCCTTACCCCCGTATTCACAAACGCTCCTCGACTTGAACTTGACTTGCCACCGCCTTGGGCAGCGCGTTCGAAACGCGTTGAAGCAACACCCTCTAGAAAAATATTTTCTAGAGGGTGTTGGTTGAAGGCGGTGGCAAGTCAAGTTCAAGGCGAGGAGCGTTTATGAATACGGGGGTTATACTCTCTCAGCAGTCATGTGATGGCGTCGGCAAACACGGTGCACGTTCCGGCATGTGTAAACGGCTGCGTGAGACGCTGTGGCCTCTCCCCCTTACTAGAGAGTACTGCACGTTTCTAACGCGTTTGTGCTAGCGTCCCCTTAAGCGAGAGATGGTCCAATTATAATGAAGGGCGCTGTTATAAAATAGGAATGACGTCACATATGGCGCGTGTCATTGGTGGAAGTCAATCGTTCGATTTAGTGAGGCGAGACTGGGCGAATTACACAGAAGTTTCACGGTTTACCGATGATTCCCTCCGGAGCTTCGCCCACTCATCATCATTCACCCCGTGAATATGCGGTGTTTTTTTTTTGTAACTGAGAGAGCTGATTAATCTGGTTGAATGCTTTTGAATAGTAAATAGTTGCCCTAGAGTATTTTTTCTGCTTCAATGTTGGCAAACTTGGTTTGGTGTTGCCGTTGTTATGCCGGATTTTTTTTGCCTCCCACACTTGAAACCATACTGACCCGGCATGATTATTGAGTGGTGTTCAAAAAGTTTGATATTCTGACACAGAATCTTTTTTTTTCTCTGTCGGTTTGCGCAAGAGTGCAAGGCGAATATTGGCCGGTAGTTACGAAAGGTGTGACATATAAACGGATAAAAAGAAACCACCATCAACTTCAATCAATCCATGTATTCTTATTTACTTTTTAAAGGCTTTCTGAAATCACCCATAACTACACATTCGAATGACTGGAGCGCGCATGCAAGCAGCGCAACACTGCAATTGACACTGTTTATTAACGAATTAAGTTGGTTATTGAATCTGTAAGCCAGTGCTTTACGTTTGTATTGTCGATGCCAGGCTGTGATTTCTTTTACATCACAACTAATTTTCCGTTACCTTAAGACGGGTGAAAGCGTCCAACACCCCTAATATGGTGGTGTCGCAAACGAGAAACTAGACGCGGAATTTAGTGAAGCAGAAATTCGGACAGGCCTGTTCGAACTAAACACCCGATCGGCACCCAGCCCAGACAGGGTTACCAACAAGACTCTCCATAACCTAGACGACGAGTCAATCTCCCGACTCTGACGGACATCAACGAGTGCTAGCGCGAGGGAAGCGTGGAAACGGGCGCGCGTTATCATGATTTCTAAACCGGGCAAGCGAGTTACGCTCGATAATCTCAGACCGATTTCGCTCACGTCTTACGTCGGCAAAGTCCAGGAACACGCAGTTCTCACCCGCGTGACCATCTTTCTCGAAGACCGCGACACGTTTCCGCCCATCATGCGGGGGTTCCGAAGCCCTCTCTCCGCACAGGACGTGTTGCTTCAGCTAAAACACCAGATCGTAGAAAACACTACCAGCTCCACCAAGGCAATTCTCGGCCTAGACATTTAAAAGGCCTTTTACAACGTTAAACACGAAGTGATTTTAAGAAGAGTTAACACATTAGGACTAGGTCAAAGAACATACAATTACAGTCGAGATGTTCTTACGTGCAGACGCACACGCGTTGTCGACGGCGACGAGGAATCGCTGGAATTTGAGACAGGCCCGACGGGCACACCTCAAGGCTCCATCATATCCCCATTGCTCTTTAATTTAGTTCTAGTCGGGCTACCTGAGAAATTAACAAAAGTAGAAGGATTGTATCACAATCTCTACGTGGATGACATCACGCCCTGGGTTCCCGGGGGAGTTTGTGACGGTCACGTAGAGCGAACGCTACAGGTGGGAGTAGATATAGTGCTGGAGTAGGAAGGAAGGAAAATAAGAGGTGAAAGTCAAAGAGGTTAACCAGGTTAAGTGTCTGGTTGGCTACTCTGCACAGGAATACTTGCGAGGAACAGGACTCGAGTGCTCGGCGACCAAGTCCGAACGGTTACTCTACAAACCCCCGAGCAGAGGACGCAAAACCGTGCGTGAAGAGGAATGGGAATAGTCAAAAATACGCGTTATCTCGGAAGAGGATACTCCCACACCGCATGTGGGCAAAATTGACATCCTGAGGTTACACCTGTAGGTAAACGGCCATAACGGGGAGACGGTGCGCATACTCCGTCGTTCGGTAGACGACACGATCCGACTCTTGCATCACATCACGAATAGACGCAACGGTATGCGCGAACACTTCGCGATCCGTCTCGTGCAGGCGTACGCAATAATTCGCATAACGTACGCCACCCCCTACCCTAAGTGGATAGGGTCAGAAAAAAACATGATTGATTGCATGATAAGAATGGCTTTCAAGAGGGCGGTGGGCGTTCCACTCAACGCTAGCCCCGACAAGTTTCTAGAGCTCGGACTTCACAACTCGCTTGACGATTCATCGGAGCGCATGACGTAGTGCAATACGGACGATAATCCAAGTGGACGGGTCGACGCATCCTCCAGTCGTTCGGAATCACGTACCACACTCAGCATGGAGGAAAAAAAATGGCGGTTCCGGCCTCGGTCCGCGACCGCCTGATCGTCCCACAGCTTCCCAAGAATATGCATCCGACACACCACGTCGGATGACGCAACAAACGTGCTAGCGACCATCAAAACAAGTTTGGAAACAGTAACGAGGTGGTGTACGTATAGACGCCGCGCGATATGGCGAAGGCAGAAACGCACACGCGATCGCGGTTGTAGACCGCACGGGCAAATGCTTCGCGAGTGCCACGGTGACCACTGGACACACGCATTCGGCAGAAGAAGCTGCGATAGCCCTAGCACTTGCCGCTGTACCGAAGGCTGCTATCGAAATCAGCGACTCGCAGACGGCAGTCCGAAGCTTCGCGCGCGCCACGTCTCTCGGGAAGCGCCCCGCATACTCCAAATTTGTGGGGACGGAGACTCGACGACACCCTTGCAACCACAAAATTTTACGGTCTTCCTCTTCCGGACCCAGGAACACACCGACGTCCCGCTCACTGGTAACGAGGCGGCCCACGCCACCGCTCGAGGTCTCACTCGCCGAGCCGTGGCAGATTACGTGGCTGCCGCCTCCACCCCCGAGTGCGGGACGTCGGATCTGCCGAATCTAGACACTACGACACACACGCAGCAACAACAAGAATCACAATCGCTGTGGGGTGATCGCCTCACCACGTTCAGAGACCTCACCCAACACTACAGACTCGAAAGACACAAATTCCCGCCACCGCATGCATAATAAATTAATTAGTAACGAGGCCGTAATCCTACGCTTACTGCAAGCACGCCGTTACCCTAGCCCAGCCGTCTTACGCCAATATTACCTGAGCTTATGCGCGATTGATGCGTGTAAAGCGTGCGGACACGGAGCAACGCTGCGACACATGTTCTGGGAATGCGCCGGCAACAGCAGTACCGAAACCACCGCCGTTCGCGACGTGCCCCTATCGGCAGGCGTTACCAGATTACAGGAAGCCTCGAGCTCTCTCATTGCCGCCGTCGCCCCAACAGCGGGGGCCGCCGGGGACCTTCTCCGTCGGCGTAGCCGCCGCTGGGAGGTGGCCTTGATAATTTCGGAGCTGGAAGGCTAGCTCTGGGTCGTCAAGCAAGCCGAAGATGCCGCCCCAGTCCGAGGACTTTGAGCCGCCACCGGAGGCACCTAAAACCAATCTGTCGGCTCTGTCAATCAAGTTTACTTCTTCGTCTTCCGTAATGATAGAATGACGTTTAGAGTATAGTACGCCTCTTTAATCTCTGTAACTCCTATATAATATTATATACGTTTTACTTGTCCCAGAAGCTTATTCAAGTGATCGGTGCCTTCCCAAATGATTCTGTCATTAGGTATCGGCTGCTGAAATGTAACTATACAGATTGCGTTTGTCATATACCATTTTTAGCATTTGCGTTTGTTCCATTTTTATAGGAAAAATATTGCTCATAGATATAGATGTCTATCTTCATAAAGCTTTCGTATGCTGCGTCCTCTAACGAGCATAGAAAGACCCTTTCCTGGCAAGTGAAAGAGAGTTTAGCTCGTTACTGCAAAAGAGAATTTGCATGTATATATATTTACACTGAATATTTGGACCTGCTTTCAAACCCATGCGGTATCAATCAGTGCAATGATAATTGTACCAGAAAACAGGAAGTCACGAGGTAGATTTGCCATGAAAAGGTCTCATAATATGGCATTATTTATTGCGGTACGCGTTGGTTCCTGTATTGCGTTGGACAATAAATAACAATCAAGAACCACGGAAAATTATGCCAGTTTGAAGGTCTCCGCAAGCGTGTCAATGTTCAGGTCACAACTTCGAACTAAATTATACCTACATGTGCTCAATTAAGAAACCCACCTCCACCCACTCCACCTCCTATGGCGTGGAGCTGCTAAGCCTGAAGGCACGGAATCAAATCCGCGCCGTGGCAGCCACATTTTGATAGTTCTTAAATGCAGAAACGATTGTGTACCGTGCATTGGGTACATGGTAAAGAACCCGCGGGGGTCGAAAGTAAACCGGAGCCCGTTCATAAAGCTTGCCTGATAATCACGTTGCGGTTTTACGCGTGATGTCCCTGAACTTAACTTTAATCATGTAGGAAAATATGAAATCTAGTGGCGAGAAACAAAAAATAACACTTAGATTCCCATCAGGTGGACTATTACCACAGCGAAAGTGAATTTTGCGATTTTCAAGCAAATTACTTCAACATATAAAGTGCATGAGCGACCACCACCACATGTGCCAGTGAACAGTTGCCACCACCTGTTCTCATTGTCCTTTTCAATAAAGCTGCATTATAACCCTAAACATGAATGTTCTCGTGATGGGAATATGATGTCTCTGTTCACGTAATGAAAGAAAAAGAAAAAAACTAAAGTATGGCACAATTCGTCGTACCTTTTGCATGCTGACTGCATATAAAGATGGCTAGAATTACAGGCGACTAGCAATTTTGAACTTTCTTACACTTTAGTATTGACAGACTTGCTACTTGTGGTCATAGAAAAACCTGAAGTGTCAGCAGGAAATTTTACGTGGTATTATCAGTACGCACTGATGATATCAGGTCTGATATCGCAAAGGATTGTCGCGTACCGGTGACGAACGGTGGCGATGAACACGACTAGGTTATTGAGCTCAGAACAACTACCGCTGTAAAATGCTTAAAAGACAAAGCATGATAACCCGTTGCTTTAGTGCTTTCAAAGAGGGGGGAATGAAATTCTGCATACATACATCAGAAACAAGGGGTAAATCAATTGTGTAAAAGAAGTCATCGTGTTTTAGCGAAAATTGCTTCTCCTACGATTCTTTGAAAAGATTGCATGTGTTCTAGATATATTCTTATCTAGCTCGTTTCTGTTTTTTTTTTTCAACCACACAGTTTTGAAAGAGAAGACCTGTACGTTTAACAACCTTCCATGGACGGTAAAAGACTGCAACGTCACGAGCGGTCAATGGGCCATTAACTGTATGAAGGGCTCTTGGACAGAAGGTGTTTGCAAATGTTACTGCGGTCAGTATCTCTTGCTTATGGTAATCGCCTCGCGATTTCTAGAGCAAGAACTATTTTGCCCATTTTGCATTGAATGCAACCAGTGGCCAAATGAATTTCACTCCTTTTGCAGAAAATGCAATGCATGTCATTTTGGATAATGCATGGATAAGTTGGCGAAAGTGTAATTTCAGCCATTATATCTCGCTGAATTATTCGTTGGCCGATGTCTTGCCGAAATAGTCAAGAAATTTTTAGACAGGTGATATCTGATGACTTTTTGGATATTTTCGGGTATATATTTTTGGGAATTGAACCCATTTCCCTTATCGCTCAATGGGAATGACATTATTAATCTAAATCTGCTCGTTGGCTGAGACATGTGATAGCGTTGATGGGTTCGTCGAGAGTGTGTTTTTTCCGAGACTAAGTGATGAACGTGACCCTCACATGCCTTGCTCGCACAACCATGCCTAATTTCACCTCAGAATAATAACTACAGAGACTACAGAGATCATGCCTCTTCCCATGTCAAGTTTTCTGCTCACTGTTTTCACGCTGTGCCCATTTTTAATGCTTCCTCAATCATTCCACAGTTTAATTTCGAATATCACTTAATGTCTTCTTGTTTATGAGCTTTCACATCGACCACATTTTA